>NC_083282.1:8459671-8765505 GCF_963506605.1 Zootoca vivipara | reverse complement strand
GGGAGCTCATCCCGTCATAGGGATTTGAACCGCCGACCTTCTGATCAGCAAGCCCTAGGCTCTGTGGTTTAACTCACAGTGCCACCTGGGTCCCTTACATAGGTACAACCAATAATAATAATAATAAATAAATAAATAATAATAATAATAATAATAATAATATATTTTTATTTATACCCCGCCCTCCCCAGTCCACAGACCAGGCTCAGGGCAGCTGACAAGAAATATAAAATATTGATTAAAACAACTTAAAAACAGCTTAAAAGCAACATAAAGTACAACATAAATATCGCATCACCAGGGCTAACTAGCCAAGTTAGTCGTGCTAAGGCCAGCAAGGAGACCAGGGAAGTATTTAAGTGTGGGTACCCAGAAAGGTTTCTGCATAGAAAAAGGGAAAGGAAAAAGGGAATGGAGGATCAGGCTAAATTGAAGGCCAGGCAGAATAGCTCTGTCTTACAGGCCCTGCGGAAGGAGAAAGAAAAGTGCATTTAAAAATGTCCCACCCACTTCTACAAGGCCACAGTTAATTTGCATTATTTTCCTTCCTATTCAAGACCATGGTAGGGAAAGGAGAGGGAGAGATTTAGGCATATTGAGGACACATCTCAATTCCTCCTTATCCTTTTTAGAGGGAGGAGTGTCGGGTCACTGCGGAAATTGTGGTCCTCCTGTACCATATCGGCAAACCACCCTTGACACGCTCTTTTTGGGCCATTGATGTCAAAACACCAACATCTGTTGGCAAGGGAGGCTTCAGCGGTGGTGGGGAGGGGAGTTCTGATATCAGATCTGACATAGGACTGCACCATTAGGAATTCATATTACGAGAGACAATGAATTCAGAAACGCATTTTAAGATTATGTGTTTTATGCAGATTAAAAATGCAGATTAATGTGGAATTGGAATGAAAGGGATTCATTAGTGAATACATATAAAAGTGACATGGATTGGAAATTATTATTATTATTATTATTATTATTATTATTATTATTATTATTATCATCATCATACCCTGACCATCTGGCTGGGTTTCCCCAGCCACTCTGGGCTGCTCACAGCATATATCAGAACATACTAAAACATCAAACATTAAAAACTTCCCAATACAGGGCTGCCTTCAGATTCAGATGTCTTCTAAAAGTTAGTTGTTTATTTCCTTGACATCTGATGGGAGGGCGTTCCACAGGGCAGGTGCCACTACCGAGAAGGTCCTCTGCCTGGTTCTCTGTAACCTCACTTCTCACAGTGAGTGAACAGCCCTCAGCACTGGACCTCAGTGTCCGGGCTGAATGATGGGGGTGGAGACGCTCCTTCAGGTATACTGGACCGAGGCCGCTTAGGGCTTTAAAGGTCAGCACCTACACTTTGAATTGTGCTCGGAAAGGTACTGGGAGCCAATGTAGGTCTTTCAGAGCCAGTGTTATATTGTCTTGGCGGCCATTCCCAGTCACCAGTCTAGCTGCCACATTCTGGATTAGTTGTAGTTTCCAGGTCACCTTCAAAGGCAGCCCCACATAGAGGGCATTGCAGTAGTCCAAGCGGGAGATAACCAGAGCATGCACCACTCTGGTGAGACAGTCCGCAGGCAGGTAGGGTCTCAGCTGGCATACCAGGTGGAGGTAACTCATCTGCCCATCCTTACACTGAGATACGTCTCCGAAATCTCTAAGCTGTCCTATCAACATAAAACAACAAAGAACGTGTCCCATTGTTGAAGGCTCCTCAAAATGAATGCTCACAGGAAAAGAAAATAAATCTTAAGGTCAGGTAGTAATCTTCAACCTCTGTTGTTCCAGGTTTCGTAGCATCCAGAAAGACAAAATGAACTCCCTATGTAGAGCCAGGATCTTTTCCTTCTTGCACAGTGGGGAAACAGGAAGAGAAGCATCTTTTATCATTCTCTTAGGTGTATAGTAGAGGAGCTATACCTTCAAACGTAAAGCTGTGTTTTGCAATCTTTACACGATATGTGGCCTAAAGAAATCACACAAATGTGCACAAATACAAAACAAGTGAATAAACAAAAGAAAACACTCTTGCGTTGAAAAGCAATTTGCCTTTGATAGCAAGATGTCTTTAATAGCAAGAGGATACACAGGTATTGGTTCAGATTTCGGGGCATAGAATACCAAGGATATAATTGTGCATTTGGATGTAATTCTAGCTTCCTCTAGTGGCCCAAGAGCAGAACTGACACCGTTCTATTGCACTCTGTCCAAATCTTCGACACACCAGGCACATTCAGAATTAGGCCACAAGTGCTTCCTGGTGGAAGTGTTTGCACATGTCCTGAGCTGGTCCTCCAGATGATTGTTTTTGCTCCCAATGGCCTGGCCAGGTCAGCACAGGGGGCAGAGGAACCATGGGTCTAACTCAGTGACAGTAATGCTAAACCCCTGGGTTCCTAGGTGCCACTTTTTTTGAGGCATTCCATTTTTTGGTTGTTGCCATTACTGGGTACCCATGGATTCTCTTCTGATCTGTGCCCAAGCTGGACTGTCCCTTTGTGCTGTTTAGAGACACAAAGTCTCCAAAGATCATGATCCTTCCAGTCTGCTGCTAGTGTCGCTTCAAAGCAGCGAGAAGCATTCACAAGAGAGTGACTTCGACAAATACGCCCTTGTGAGAGCCTAACTGCTGGGTTTTGCCTTTTCAGAGGGTTAGGGTTTACTGCCGAAGAATAGATTCTTTTGAATTATGGTGCTGGAGGAGACTCTTGAGAGTCCCATGGACTGCAAGAAGATCAAACCTCTCCATTCTGAAGGAAATCAGCCCTGAGTGCTCACTGGAAGGACAGATCCTGAAGCTGAGGCTCCAATACTTTGGCCTACCTCATGAGAAGAGAAGACTCCCTGGAAAAGATCCTGATGTTGGGAAAGATTGAGGGCACAAGGAGAAGGGGATGACAGAGGACGAGATGGTTGGACAGCGTTCTCGAAGCTACGAACATGAGTTTGACCAAACTGCAGGAGGCAGTGGAGGACAGGAAGGAAGTGGGGTCACGAAGAGTCGGACACGACTAAACAACTAAACAACAACAACAACAACAAGGGTTTGCTGCTCTGATTTCTTTTGTTAATAGATCGCTTTCGCAATGCACAAATTCTCATTTGATTATGGTGCTTTCACTCGGCGGGGGGGGGGATTAATTTGCAAATGGATTGTTGAGATGTCACAAGTGCGATGTTGGCAACAGGTTTTGTTTTTTACTTATTGGATCCTCCCTGAAAATTGGCAGATGTGAAGTTAATGGGGGAGGGATACAGAGAACAATTGGATGCCATTGTCTTGCCTGCATGAGGAGTGCTCATCTCACAATAAACACCTATCTGGAAGCACCCTAAGCGTGTAAGAACTTCATCTGAAGACTGGAAGAAACTGAAGGAAGCAGAACACCCTTTCTTCCAGGAAGATGATCATTCCAGGGATACAAGTGTGTATAGCCACTAATTGGGGGGGGGGGTTAAAATGGGGGGGGTACCTAAATGACAGTGGGGGTTTTTTTAAGAAGAGTGGTGAGAAAGGCAAAGGAATGAGCCACCCTATGCCCTGATGGTATCCCTCTCCCTCAAACAATTTTTGTGATACTCAGTTCAAAATATTCATTTTGGTGCAATTTGGAATACACGTTAACAGCACAATATTGTATATGTCTACTCAGAAGTTGGCCCCATTCAGTTCAGTGGGACTTCGGTAGGCAATTGTAGCCTTGAGGAGTGATCCTGTGCTCTTTTGGGGATGGTGGGTGAGGAGTCATTGGATGATGTGGACCTCCTGCCCTGCAGTCAGAGAGGGAGGGCCACCATAGGCTACCCCTCAGTGGGGCTGAAAAGTCTCCATTGCTATCTCTATTGATCCACTGGCAGTGTTCTGGAAAGGGGCATGTGAAGGGTCTTAAGACTCCATGTTATACTGACAAACCCCTCCCCTCAAAAAAGTCCGGAAAACCATGCCAGTCCTGAAGCTCATGAAGTTAATTCTCCACCCCATCAGTGTCATCGGGAGGGAAGATCTTTAAAAATGGAAAGGGTGGGAGGAAGAAAAGCTACCCCCACCTCCTGGCCTAGCTGCAACTAGCCAGCAGAGCACAAGAAGTGGCAGTAGTTCTGCCACAGATTCTCCCACCATGAATTCCTCTCCCAACCAGCCATCTTCATTGGATTGCTCTGTAAGAAATTTACATCTCGGAATTTAAATATGATCGTCCAGAAAGTGGCGGAGAGCAGACGTGCGGCCGCAGGGCGCATTCTGGGGGCGGGGCGGCCATGTGCAGGGGCAGGGCGCATGTTCTGTGGGTGGGGCGTGTTGCATGCAGGGGCGGGGCACATGTTTTGGGGGCGGGGCACACTGCACACAGGGGCGGGACGCGCATTTGAGGATGCGGGGGGCAGCCGCGATGGCGCCCCTGGGATCGCGCTGCCTGGGGTGGCACGCCCTCACCGCCCCCATCTTCCTACGCTACTGCGTCCAGAATATCAAAGTGTGCCCTAGCAAAGTTGTGAGAGCATCAGTCCCTGCAATTGATGTTTTTGCCACATGGGGGTGCTTTTACACAATTTTAAATGACAAAAATGCTGGCTGCTGAAGGTCATGATTGAATGAACTGGAGTATGAACTGGGTATGGGGTTGGCAACCTCAACAGTTTTCACCTTACTTTGTCCTCTTCCTTACAAGTGCTTGTTTAATCAATGAAATATTTCAGGTTTTGTCTACCGTGTTTCTCCAAAAATAAGACACCATCTTATATTTATTTTTCCTCAAAAAAAAACACGGTGGCTTATTTTCAGGTGATTTTATTAAGGTTTTATTTATTAGGTTTTTTTTATTAAGTATGGCACAAGGTTAAACTGCCTATCACTATGGCTTATTTTCGGGGTATGGCTTATTTTCGGGGTATGGCTTATTTTCGGAGAACGGTAGTACATTAACTACACACTGCCAGCCGAAACATACCCTTGCCGCCAATAATTATTCAGTGACTACGGCCAGATATAGGCAAAATTTAGCACAGAAGTATAAATTTACTATTTAGCTTGGATCTACTTGTTTTATACTGTACATGTTGTTATTATTTATTGTTTGTAAGCCGCTTGGGGATTCATTTGAATGAAAAGTTGTATAGAAATATAATGCATAAATAAATCAAATTCAATCATTGCTGCAAGTCTGACAGCAGCAAAGCATTGGAAAACTCTCTCCGGTGATAAGCCAATGGAACGGACATCTCAAATCCAGCATCTCGCGCTGGTGGAAAAATGGATTCAGGAAATTAGAGCAAGAAGCACAAAACAACACAGCAAATGGCTTTTACAAAGTTTGGGAGGACTTTATTTCACACACAATGTCAGCAGAACGTGGCTTTCAACCAACTGCCAATCATGGAAATGTATGGAAAAGTACTTTGGAATATGAGTTTGAACAAACTGCGGGAGGCAGTGGAAGACAGGAGTGCCTGGCGTGTTTTGATCCATGGGGTCATGAAGAGTTGGACACGACTAAATGACTAAACAACAACAACAACAACACCACTTTGGAATAAGAGAATAATAATATAAAAATAATAATTTATTATTTATACCCCGCCCATCCGGCTGGGTTTCCCCAGCCACTCTGGGCAGCTTCCAACAGAAATATTAAAATACACTAATTTCTTAAAGATTAAAAGCTTCCCTAAACAGGGCTGCCTTCAGATGTCCTCTAAACGTCTGGTAATTATTTTTCTTTTTGACATCTGGTGGCAGGGCAGGTGCCACTACTTTCTGTCCCGAGCTTGGGAAGACAACTTAGGGGACAAATATATTTGTATTGTTTTGGATATTAATGAAAACATTGTGGCAGGAGAACAATGATGCTTCTGTGCTCTACAAAAATTTGGCCCGCAAATCTTAAATTTGCTCAGTTTGACAAGGAATGTATGAAACAGTCCTTGGGTATCCCTCCCATCCACGGCTGAATCTACTTGCCTTGTCTATTTCTTAGTATCAGTATCTTTGGTTGTCTGTGATGCATAGCAGGCAGACTCTTTCTTCTTTCCACTTTGCTGGCAAACGAGATCTTGTTTGTGCTGGAGAGACAATCTCAGCTACCTCAGCATAGCTTTGTGCATTATCCCCCCTGACAGATCATTGCGCTTCTGCTCGCAATGCCTTTTGTCAGTCACCTTGCTTGTTTCCGCCTTGGATCTTGCCATTATCCAAGGAGACTTTCCCTCCTCTGTCCCTTCCACCTCTCCACAAGTGCAATGACATCCACTGGCAGTCTCTGGGCCACTCCTCCGATGGCCAAGGCTTTTGTGAGCTATCTCTTTTATGACATGACACCCAGCATCAGGGCAGTCATTAAGCATAAGCTTTCTGGATACGCTTCTTAACAAGGCTGATACAAAGTGATCACTGGTGTCCAATATGCAGACAAACAGAAAATTGGATAACATGGCAAACAATAGGATAATGGCTGTGGTGAGGATGCCCAGAAATATACCATGGCTTTATATACTGATCAGTGCTTATCCTTAGTTGCTCAGAGACACACAAATGGCAGTCACCAGCTGCACCAGAAATCTGTGCCAACTGGGCAAGTTGGCAGTAAATATAATGTCAGAATGGGAGATCAGCAATCTATGGCACAGACCTACCAGAAAGGTGCTATTGTTTATATGATTAATTTATTGCATTCCTTGCTTAGGCTGAGAGGCAGTTTTCAGAACCACACTCACAGAATCTCACAGAGTCTCTTTAGATAGTCATATGATGGGAGGGACCTCAAATGTCATCAACCCCGTGCAACACAGGAATCTCAACGAAAGCATCCATGACAGATGGCCATCCAACCTTTGCCTGGAAACCTCCATGGAAGGAGAGTCCGCCAGCTCCTAACGGAGACCGTTCTACTGTCAAACAGCTCTTACTGTCAGAAAGGTATTCCTGATGTTCGGTCAGAATCTCCTTTCTTGTAACTTGAAGCCATTGGTTCGAGTCCTACTCTCCAGGTGCCCCCCCCCTCAAACTTATATTTGTGCAGCTGGTTTTTCCATTCTAAGTGCAGGACCAACTATATTGACTAGTCTACAGTTTTCATTTTTGGGTAGAGTCATGCCATTGTGGGGAGACTCCCCCGCAGCAAAAAAACCCCATCAATGTGTGCAATTATTCACCTTTTTTATTTTGCTAACTCCCATTATTTCCCCATTGGTGAGCCTACCCAATCAAGGATCATGTAATGAATGGGATGAAAGGCTGAAACAGCTGCATAGCCAATTAGAGTTGGCTTTGTGATGACATCGCTGAGGGCCATTAGGAGGACAACTGAGGTCTTACTCAAACAAATGTGGAAAAATGTATAGGAAAATGTTTGTGAGACTGGAATAATTAAAGCTCAATCCCGCTTTTGACTGAACTATGCCCTTGTGAGGAACTTAAATCCGCAGAATTAATATACGGCATTTGTGTATTTCATTGACAAATAGAAGTTACATGCCTTCTATATTTAAAATTAACTAGCTGCCTCCTATCCGTCATTGCCTGGGAATTACTATTTTTTAATAAAAAAAGACCAGTGCAGTTTTGTAAGGTCCAGTCCACCATTTTGATTCAAAATGGCATCCAATTGTATCCAAACATAGATCCAAGCATAGATGTCCCTTGATCCCAGGAACCATTATACAAAATGTTGTTAAAATTAGTGCAGTTTTGAAAGATTCAGTCCACCCTCTTCTTTCAAAAGGCTCTTCGGTTCTATCTAGACACAGGCAAAAATATGCTTATTTACCCCTGTGTTGCCCACTACTTTTCATTGCTGCTGCTGGTAAAGGTAAAGGTAAAGGTAAAGGTAAAGGGACCCCTGACCATTAGGTCCAGTCGTGACCGACTCTGGGGTTGCACACTCATCTCGCATTATTGGCCGAGGGAGCCGGCGTACAGCTTCCAGGTCATGTGGCCAGCATGACAAAGCTGCTTCTGGCAAACCAGAGCAGCACATGGAAACGCCGTTTACCTTCCCGCTGTAGCGGTTCCTATTTATCTACTTGCATTTACAAGCAACGGGAGCTCACCCCGTCACAGGGATTCGAACCGCCGACCTTCTGATCAGCAAGCCCTAGGCTCAGTGGTTTAACCACAGCACCACCTGGGTCCCTATACTGCTGGTGGTACCTAATACAGAAAGACATCTGCCTCCTGTCCTGCATGCTATCTTCATGAGGAATGAATGAGGATACTTTTTTAAAAAATAAATAAATTATAGAACCACCATGCAATATTTGGCTATCTTTGGACACCTGCTGTGTTCAGATGCATAGTGAATAGATAGCAATAACAACTTTCCAAAATATAATATAGTACAGGGAGTCCCAAACTGTGACAGCTAGCCCCAAACTCCGATCTGTGGACCAACAGCAGCAGTCCACAAACTTGATTCAGGAGGTCTGCACTATGTCTTCGGATTTGTGGTTGAAGACAGGAGATGGCACTTCCATTGCATCAATTCATTGACAGTGGAACCTCGGTTTATGAACACCTCAGTTTACGAATTTTCGGTTTACGAATGCCGCGGACCCATCTGGAATGGATTAATTCCCTTTCCATTACTTTCAATGGGAAGGTTCGCTTCAGTTTATGAACGCTTCAGTTTATGAACAGACTTCCGGAACCAATTACACCCATGCTTCGGGTTAAGTACGCTTCAGGCTGAGTACTCCGTGGACCCGTCTGGAACGGATTAATCCACTTTCCATTACTTTCAATGGGAAAGTTTGCTTCAGTTTATGAACGCTTCAGTTTATGAACAGACTTCCGGAATCAATTACACCAGGCATCCCCAAACCTCGGCCCTCCAGATGTTTTGGACTACATTTCCCATCATTCCCGACCATTGGTCCTGTTAGCTAGGGATCATGGGAGTTGTAGGCCAAAACATCTGGAGGACCGCAGTTTGGGGATGCCTGAATTACACCCATGCTTCAGGTTAAGTACACTTCAGGTTGAGTACTCCGTGGACCTGTCTGGAACAGATTAATCCACTTTCCATTACTTTCAATGGGAAAGTTCCCTTCAGTTTATGAACGCTTCAGTTTATGAACAGACTTCCGGAACCAATTGTGTTCATAAACCGAGGTACAGTGGTACCTCTACTTACGAATAACTCTACTTACGAATGTTTCTACTTACGAATGGAGCTCCGTCCGCCATCTTGGATGCGGTTTAGATAGGATTTTTTCTACTTACGAATTTTTAGATAGGGTTGCTTCAACTTACGATTTTTTTCTCCCAATGCATTCCTATGGGATTAGACTTACAAATGTGCGTTCGGAACGCATTAAATTCGTAAGTAGAGGTACCACTGTACTTCTTTCATCAGTCATATTTTATTGTATTGCAATTTGAATTCTGTGGAATTAAAACTGCAAAACAATAAAGTGCAATGTACAGGGTGGCGCTGTGGGTTAAACTACAGAGCCTGGAGCTTGCCGATCAGAAGGTCGGCGGTTCAAATCCCCGCAGCAGCTCCTGCCAACCTAGCAGTTCGAAAGCACAAAGTGCAAGTAGATAAATAGGTACTGCTCCAGCGGGAAGGTAAACGGCGTTTCCGTGTGATGCTCTGGTTCGCCAGAAGCGGCTTAGTCATGCTGGCCACATGACCCAGAAGCTGTACGCCAGCTCCCTTGGCCAGCAAAGCGAGATGAGCGCTGCAACCCCAGAGTCGTCCACGACAGGACCTAACGGTCAGGGGTCCCTTTACCTTTAAAGGAACTAAAAGAAGCAGCAAATTGCATTTAAACCCATAAAACCATCTAGCATGTTGCGTTCCAATCACGATAAAGGGGCCTGCCGAGATCCTCAGCAATTTTCAAGCTCTCTGCAGCCCGGGGAGGGGTAGTTTGGGAACCGCTTACCTAGTACTGTAGATGAAATTTGGTTCACAATTAGATATTGGAGCTGCTGTTCATGTATTGGCCTCTAGATGGAGGCTTCTCCATTGAAACCAGAAAGCTTACTCTATTCTGGGAGGGGGAAATAGTTTCTGCTTCTGAAGGTGACTTTTGCTATGAGGAAAGGTACCAGTGTGTTTTCCAGCGAAAATGCAGGCAGCCATACATTACTTCTCCCCCTGCAAGGCTACAAAAGGACCGTATTTGGGTGTGATTTTGCCACAATTTTCTGAAAGCAGGTTAGCATTTCCTTATCAAATTCTCAATATCTGCACAGAGAACATTTTTTTGGTGGGGAGGGGGGTTGTAATTCTTGGGAAATCTGGACAGCAAATGCCCATGAAAATAGCTGCTGACATAATTGCTGTAGTTTCTATAGGTTAAGGAGACGACACTTAAGTTGCACAGCTTTCTCTTATTTGAAATAGAGATGTGTCAAAAATTTCTCTTTCATCTCTCATAGGGTTGCCATGTTTCAAAAAGTGAAAATCCGGACACAAAGGTTGTTGCAAAATCTTGAGTTATTTTTTAGGAGATTCGCCTGGGCTGCTAGACGTCTGGGTTTTCCTCTACATTTTTACCGATTTTAGGAAATTCCACCTGGATGCTGTTTGCGATGGAGGAATCCTGGATATATCAGGGAAATTTATTTTATTATATATTTACAAAAGCTCAACAACTTTGGGGTAAAAAAAAAAAAAGCCCAACAAGTTCAATTCTAAAAAAAGTGTCAACAACTTTGGTCACTTCATCAAATCTGGCCCTCTTTGGAAAAAGTTTGGACACCACTGCATTAGAGGGAGAATTTTCTCTGAAATTTTAAAGCAGTCATTGCCGCTCACTTAACTCAACCTTATGAAATAGCCAATGAAATCTCCCCTTTTTTCCTTGCCTTTTTAACTTCTGGGGACAGGTGTGTCCCACACCACTCACAATGGCTCAAGGCTCACCACTCACAATGGCTCAAGGCTCACTCCGCTGCTTCTCACCGGTCGCAACTTCCTGAAGTGCCTTAGGATTGATGCCTCGTCACATTGGACAGCATTGAACCCCTGACATTTATGGAAGTGTGCAGCTTCCCCCACAGCTTCCTAACTTTCTGCAATTCCTGGTATCCCATTAGATTCAGCGACAACCCTATTCCCAAAACATCTGAAAAATCTTCCCCTTCTCAGGAAGCTGGGTTAGCCCAGACTTATTTAAACTTGACTATATCTCTGGGAGAAGAAAATGCTCAGGAGTAAACCCTACACAAATCTGGAGTGGAGTCCCTGTGGAAATGTTCAGCGTGGCAGGGGAGGATATATTGTTTATTAATATCCTTCCTTACTTGCGCTAGCAAGTTCCTTTATGTAGCAGAGTTACATTCCCCCTTTTTATATGCACAGCAGATAGCTGGTTGCAGGCTCGTGTGAGCCTCTCACTATTATACGACTCAATCTGTCTCAGATTGACTTGTACATTCCTGGCAAGTTCCCTTGAATCCCTCTTAAAAGAATAAAGATGTGACAATCTTATTCAAAGTCAAGAAAATAACTTTACTCACATCACTTCACACTTGGATTCCTGAAGGCAGACTTAGTTACAAATATGTACATGTGGATCTACCCCATATGGGGGAATAATCCCAGTGCTTCTGCTAGCTGAGAGCTAACAGAGCAGTCCTGGCTAAAAGCTGGTCAAACGAAGAAGGAAATCAAAAAGAGAGAGGTGTGCTGCGGGACTCGTCCTTTTGTTACCTGAACAGGTTAAGTCACGCCCATCTTCTATCATATGCAAAAGGAAGGATGACCAGCCAGGAGGAACAGGAAGTTTCATGTCTTCTCTAGCATTACAAGGAATGTTGTACTTGACTGCCTGTCATGGATCACATCCCATAGTCCTTAAGATGGTTGGATGGCATCTTGTATTCCTCCTTCCAGCAACTCCTGCAGCCAAGCTGGTGCCCAACGTCTTTCCTTTGGGCCACACCAGTGACACTGACAGTGGGTTGATTCTTATTGTTTGAGCAGCCCAGATTCCATACACACTGCCCGGGTTTGCACCCCGGAGAGGCCACTTTGGCGCTGCTAACGCAACAAAAACAGCACAGGAGCATAGCTGCCAAGTCTCCCGTATTCCCCGGGAAACCCCCATTTTTCCAGCTGTCCCCAGCCGAAAAATGATTTTTTTGTTTTTCCCCGGTTTATTCTGGCGCGACGGCCATTTTGGAACTGGGCAGAGCATGCTCAGAAGTGACTTTTGATGCTGCTCTGCCCAGTTCCAAAATGGCTGCAGCGCGACTTCTGGTGCAGTGGCCATTTTGGAACCGGGCACAGCAGCATCAAAAGTCACTTCTGAGCATGCTCCGCCCAGTTCCAAAATGGCGACAGCGCTACTTCCGGTATGCTACTTCCGGTCCGGTCCCTTATTTTTCAGAGAGGAACTTGGCAGGTATGCACAGGAGGCAGGCAGCAGTTACGAGTTATCCGTCTCTGCAGACACAGTGGGTGCTGTGATTCTCCCGCGATTCTTTCGAGACAGATGGATGCAGACAACAATAATATCCACGAGCTGATCTTTGAACATTGTTTAAATCTTGCCCCTCGCTGGTCTCATAGACTTCTCCACGGAGAGAAGCCTGTTTGGTTTTCCTGCCACGCAGTGAAATTTCCCATACAAATGGAAGGGAAATCCAATTCGCATGGGCCAAACCGGACATGCATGTGACCTAAAATATTTTTCCTCAGACATTTTATTAGAAAGGCATTTTGAAGCTGCAAGCTCCAATGGAGGAAGGGGAAAGGAGGCTGCAAAACGCTTTTGGCAATTTTCCCGCTAAAGGACACATGCGCTGTGGACAGGGCCAGATTTAGGTTTGATGAGGCCCCAAGCTACTGAAGGTAACGGGGCCCTTTATATGTCCAGCTGTCCTTTGTCAACAACAAATTGTCACTGTGTGTGTGTGTGTGTGTGTTGAATATATGCTACATGGTAATTTATGGACCTAAGGTAAAGGTAAAGGGACCCCTGAACATTAGGTCCAGTCGTGACCGACTCTGGGGTTGCGCGCTCATCTCGCATTATTGGCCGAGGGAGCCGGCGTATAACTTCCAGGTCATGTGGCCAGCATGACAAAGCCGCTTCTGGCAAACCAGAGCAGCACATGGAAACGCCGTTTACCTTCCCGTTGTAGCGGTACCTATTTATCTACTTGCACTTCGACGTGCTTTCGAACTGCTAGGTTGGCAGGAGCTGGGACCAAGCATCGGGAGCTCACCCCATCACAGGGATTCGAACCACCGACCTTCTGATCAGCAAGCCCTAGGCTCAGTGGTTTAACCCACAGCGCCACCTGGGTCCCTTAATTTATGGACCTAATAGGTATCTAAAGCCATAATGGGATCAAAATAAATAAATTATGTATTCCATGAAATCAATCATTAGGCATAAGACTGATATCCTTAGTCGATGTTGCCCGACCATCAGTCTACAATCACTCTTTAATATTAGATAACAGGTACAACAGCTTGACCTACAGTCAACTGGGCTGTACTGCAGTCTGCAGCTGTATGCTACTTGTTGCCATGCAACCTGTCCATGCAGAATGTAGGCACCCTATATATAGATATGAGCAAACCAAATATTTTAGGAAGCAGGCTAGCAGGCGGTGTCCATTACTTACATCATAGGCACCTACACAGCACACAAACAGTGTTGCTGTATGTAGGTTTTGTTTTATTTGTTTTTTTATCTTATATTTTGGAAATGTACATCCATGTATTTTTTCCTTTAAATTTTTTGGGGGCGCCCAAGAGGGTGGGGACCTAAGCTATAGTTTGTTTAGCTTGTACATAAATCCGGCACTGGCTGGGGGAGTGGTGAAAGGCTTGTGGTGGGAAAGCAGTCGTGTGTTACATGCTTTGGGCCTTACCTCCCAACTTTGCCTCTGCTGCTTCTGCTGGTACAACTGCATGGGTGTCTGCAAGGAAAACTCAACGCGCAATCTGCTAGTTGCATGTCAGGGCTCCGCAAAATCAGAGTACCTGCATAAACAAGACAACCAATCACGTGGAGCCCCTATATGTGAGCATGAGCTTGTGGGCTGGGGTTTCTTTAACCTATATTCTGTGAAACATAAAGCCAAGGGCCCCATATAGTGGGTCTAAGATTGTCATGCTTTGTGTTATATGGCATGTGTGAAAGAGATACCGTGATACCTTGGTTTATGAACACAATTGGTTCCGGAAGTCTGTTCATAAACTGAAGCGTCCATAAACTGAAGCGAACTTTCCCATTGAAAGTAATGGAAAGTGGATTAATCCGTTCCAGACGGGTCCGTGGAGTACTCAACCTGAAGCGTACTTAACCCGAAGCATGGGTGTAATTGGTTCCGGAAGTCTGTTCATAAACTGAAGCGTTCATAAACTGAAGCGAACCTTCCTGTTGAAAGTAATGGAAAGTGAATTAATCCATTCCAGATGGGTCCGCGGCGTTCGTAAACCGAATATTCGTAAACCGAGGTGTTCATAAACCGAGGTTCCACTGTAAATGTACGGGGGTTAGTGTACATGTATGTGCATGAGAAGTGTGCAAGGTGTGAACTTTTGTATTTTGTTGTCACATTCACTGTTCATGGGCACTCTACGATATTGCAGTGATTGCTGCTGGAGGACTTACAACTACAAGGCCTCACAGCCCGCTACATGGCTCTACATATAATTGCTCCAATGTGCTCTTGTTGCATTTGATGTGCCGTGGCTGAGCCTTTGCTCTGAACACAGCCCTGGGGGATTCGTAGTACCATGTTCAAATTGAACCCAGTTCCTACGACCTGAGGTCAGTAGTTCTATGTTTCTGCTGGGCACAGGTTGGCTAACAAGCTTGGTCAATAGATAGGCCATCCTAAAACAGAAATAATGCCAAGAAGGACTTTAGTCTTGCATGGTGCTATACGCTATTTTTGATAGCGCATGTTGAGAATGTGCGTGCTGACATTTCATGGCACAGCCTCGTTCTCCGGTCTACCTTTGTCCTTTCTTGGAATCGGCTTGGTCCCAGATAACCGCAGCCATTTCAGAGCAGACCCTGGCTGCTGCCTCAGCTTAGTCAGACCACATAGAAAGAGATGGGGGAGCAATAACCTTACCGACTAGAGGAAGCTAAGGCTACTTCAACGTACAGGCAGATGGAGGGACGGTGCTCCATGTTGAGAGAGACAAAAGCCAGCTCAGATCTTCTTTCCTGTCCAAGTCTCTGACTCGCCTTCTGCTCCTTTGCCTTGTGACGCTCCTCGCTTTAGGTGAGAGATTGTCACGACTTTGTGGCTGAGGTGATTAATTAGAGGCATCATAGGGTTGGGGAACATGTGTCGGACTCCACATCTGCCCCACGACAGCAGGGCTCAATAAGTGAAGTGTCATATTCTCCTACTCTCCACTTTGCCACTCTAATCAGCTGTGACACATAGACCAGCTGTTCAGAGATGCAACCCCCCCTCCCCTGTTCCCAAAACTGTTCCAGAGAGGGAAAGATGGGGCCATGCCAAAATATGGACATAAGATATTGCCATCATACCAACAAGGCTTGAAAGATCAAATGGAACGCATAGGGGCGTATTCCACGAAATAAGGGCATTTAAGCCTGCAACCTTGGTTTACCTATTGTCCCTTGCAAATAGATCAACAAATTGCATAAATCTGCTTAGTTTATGCAAGATGAGTAGATATATCTACAGTGGTACCTCTACTTATGAATTTAATGCGTTCCGAATGCACATTCGTATGTCGAAAAAAATTGTAAGTCGAATCCCATAGGAATGCATTGGGAGAAAAAAATTCATAAGTAGAAGCAACCCTATCTAAAAATTCGTAAGTAGAAAAAGCCTATCTAAACCGCAACCAAGATGGCGGACGGAGCTCCATTCGTAAGTAGAAACATTCGTAAGTAGAGTTATTCGTAAGTAGAGGTACCACTGTATATCCTTATTGGGGGTTGGGAACCTAAATATCTTCGGGTGATATTCTATTCTTCGGATGATATTCTATTATTTATTTATTTTGTTGTAGAGTACAAATACTTTGAGCTTTGTGCACAGGGCTGGAGTGATTTATTAGCTCCTCGGTAAAACTGTGTGGACGATGCTGCTTCGATTGCTCCTGTTCATTGTTTTATTGGCTCTTATGGGGGGTGGGGTGGGTAAAAAGAGCTTCAACCTTTGAACAACTTTGTGAACTTATGTGTGAGGAGGAGTAATCGTCTAATATGTGGCCTACGATAGTAATGAGTTGCTGGTAGGAGTATAGCATCTAGATCAAGGGAAGTAATAGTATCACTGTATTCTGCTCTGGTCAGACCTCACCTGGAGTACTGTGTCCAGTTCTGGGCACCACAGTTCAAGAAGGATACTGACAGGCTGGAACGTGTCCAGAAGAGGGCAACCAAAATGGTCAAAAGCCTGGAAACGATGCCTTATGAGGAACGGCTTAGGGAGCTAGGTATGTTTAGCCTGGAAAAGAGAAGGTTAAGGGCTGATATGATAGCCATGTTCAAATATATAAAAGGATGTCATCTAGAGGAGGGAGAAAGGTTGTTTTCTGCTGCTCCAGAGAAGCGGACACGGAGCAATGGATTCAAACTACAAGAAAGAAGATTAAACCTAAACATTAGGAAGAACTTCCTGACAGTAATAGCTGTTCGGCAGTGGAATTTGCTACCAAGGAGTGGGGTGGAGTCTCCTTCTTTGGAGGTCTTTAAGCAGAGGCTTGACAGGCATATGTCAACAAGAGTGGCAACAGAGACTGGCATGGACGAGAAGACCTTCACCACCAAAGCTTCAGAAGCTGCAAATAGACGTCCTGTCGCAGGAGAGGAAGGCTTCCACCTTAGTCCAGAGGTTGTAACAGATCCTAGGGCAGACATACTCTGTGTTGGGCTGTCATCACAGGGTCAATAATGTTCATTTAAAACCCCTCTCATTCCCTTTGAACCTGGGCACCATGGGAGTAATAGATTTGGAGAGCAGCATTCATATCTATACAGTGGAACCTCGGTTTATGAACACCTGGGTTTACGAATTTTCGGTTTACGAACGCCGCAGACCCATCTGGAATAGATTAATTACCTTTCCATTACTTTCAATGGGAAAGTTCGCTTCAGTTTATGAACGCTTCAGTTTATGAACAGACTACCGGAACCAATTACACCCATGCTTTGGGTTAAGTACGCTTCAGGTTGAGTACTCCGCGGACCCGTCTGGAACGGATTAATCCACTTTCTATTACTTTCAATGGGAAAGTTCGCTTCAGTTCATGAACGCTTCAGTTTAAGTACTCTGCGGACCGTCTGGAACAGATTAATCCACTTTCCATTACTTTCAATGGGAAAGTTTGCTTCAGTTTATGAACAGACTTCCGGAACCAATTGTGTCCATAAACCGAGGTACCACTGTAGTTACATAGCTATCGATTGTATATTGGAATTCAGACTTAAACAATGCTATTGCGAGGAGGGTGTGCCACACATAATTGGCGTGTGTCAGGTCACTAGTTCAGTCCCTGGCCTCTCCAAGTTGGGGGGAGATTTATTAGGACAGTTGCAGCCCCTGTAGAAAATGCTGGTCTTGACAAATCTTTGGTCTGCCTCAATAAAGGGTACTTGCTCCTATTCAGTGGTGATGGTTGCTGAATAGTTATAACTAGTTTTTCTTTTCTTAAGTATTCCATACTCTTAGCCATAAACTAACTTCTTCTTTTTCGTCCTCCTCCTCTTCCTTTTCTAACTACTCTCAAACCCTGGGGATATTATAGGTAAAGATAAACAAGGATAAAGGATCCCTGGATGGTTAAATCCGGTCAATGGGGTTGCAGCGCTCGTCTTGCTTCCAGGCCGAGGGAGCCGTCGTTTGTCCACAGACGGCTTTCCGGGTCATGTGGCCAGGGGGACTAAACTGCTTTTGGCACAATGGGACACTGTGACAGAAACCAGAGAGCACGCAAATCAGGGGCGTACCCAGGATCAAAATTAGAGGGACAAGGGGAGGGGCCACAGTGGGAATGTGGGCGGGGCTACGTGGCCTGCGCCCTCCCAGCTCTTCCGAGGAGGCGGCCCCACGCGCCGGGAGCAGAGCTCCAGAGGCGTGCGGGAAACGCGAGCCTATGGCTGCCTCCTCCGCGCCTCCCAGGTCTTCTGAAGAGGCAGCCCCAGGCTCCCGTTCCCGGCGCGAAGCTCCAGAGGCGCGCAGGGAACGCAAGCCTGGGGCTGCCTCCTCCGCTTATGCTCCCCGCTCCCGCTTAGCACTCCTCCGCTTACGCTCCCCGCGCGCCTCTGGAGCTTCGCGCCGGGAGCGGGAGCCTGGGGCTGCCACGCTGCGCCCCTCAGCCTTTTGCTTCTAGGGGGGGCAATTGCCCCCTCCTGCCCCCCTGCCTACGCCCATGACGAAAATGCTGTTTACTTTTCCACCACAGCGGTACCCATTTATCTACTTGCACTGGCGTGCTTTTGAACTGCTAGGTTGGCAGGAGCTGGGACAGAGCAACGGGGGCTCACCCCGTCACGGGGATTCGAACCGCCGACCTTCCGATCGGCAAGCCCAACAGGCTCAGTGGTTTAGAGTCTAGACCACAGTGTCGCCCACTGAGGGATATTATATACCTAACAGTAAAACCAAACACAAAAAACCCTCCCCACCAAATTGGTTAGTCATCTTTTAATAGGGCAAGGTTAAACGAATCAAGAGATAATATATATTCATTTATGGGATGTGGGTGGCACTGTGGTTCACTGAGCCTCTTGGGCTTGCCGGTTGGAAGGTCGGTGGTTCGAATTCCCATAACGGGTTGAGCTCCCATGGCTCTGTCCCAGCTCCTGCCAACCTAGCAGTTCGAAAGCATGCCAGTGCATGTAGGTAAATAGGTACCATTGTGGCAGGAAGATAAACTGCATTTCTGTGCGCTCTGGTTTCCGTCACGGTGTCCTTTTGCACCAGAAGCTCACTTCATCTTCCCCTACATTCAAATCTCTGTTTTTTCTGTTCAAATCTCTGAATTTTCTGTTCAAAGGCAGGGATGACTGGCACCAGTGCGGACAGTTTCAGAACACTGGGGGCTATGTCATAAGCCACGCTACACGTTACAGGGGATGTGCCTTTCCAGCTCAAAGGGATGGAGTTGGAGTATAACATTGATCCTGAAGTTTAATAGTTAAGAGCATTTCTAAGTTACATATAGTCTCCAACACGGGCATTGTACAGGGCCTTCCTGTCAGTTTGCATTTCTTGCTACAGAAAGTATTGATTTGATGTGTAGAGATCTTTCCTATTCTAATTAAATCAAGAGAAGCTTCTCTGTGTGAAAGAAACAAGCAGAAGGTTCATGATGTTTGGGTTATACTTTCAGAGAAGCTGAGCACAGCTGGGTTTAAACTGGTTCTGTTATCTCTTTCTGTCAAGGTCATGATGACTATAATAGTAAGGCCAGAAGGAGCCCGTGTTTCACTCTTTTCCTTCTCTCTGCATTTGGTGTTCTGGCTGTGAGTTAAACCACAGAGTCTAGGGCTTGCTGATCAGAAGGTCGGCGGTTCAAATCCCTGCAATGGGGTGAGCTCCCGTTGCTCTGTCCCAGCTCCTGCCCACCTAGCAGTTCGAAAGCACATCAAAGTGCAAGTAGATAAATACCTTCCAGCGGGAAGGTAAACGGCGTTTCCGTGCGCTGCTCTGGTTCACCAGAAGCAGCCTTGTCATGCTGGCCACATGACCCGGAAGCTGTCTGCGGACAAACACCGGCTCCCTCGGCCTATAGAGCGAGATGAGCGCCGCAACTCCAGAGTCGGACACGACTGGACCTGATGGTCAGGGGCCCCTTTACCTTTACCTTTATAAAGTTTGCTCAGTGTTAAGGTTTTGACTTACTGTATTATAAGTGATTGTAAGTTTAAGCTAAGTCTGCTGCAACTGGATTTCTTAGGGACAGTGCCAATCCTGAACGAATCGGATTTGTGACCATGATGCTCATTTGCCTTCAGGAGCAGTAAAGCTCTGCTGGATGAAATACAATTGCCCCTGGTCAATTTTTGGGGAATCCTGCAACATGTTTAAGTATTTACTCCGCTAACTATACATTGGAATCTACTCTGGATCAATGCTGAGTAGAATACATGACCCTTCCTTCCTGAAAACAAAGCAATGTGTCTGCATCCATTAAACAGCACCCTGTGACAGCTGTTGGCAGACCATCCTTTGTAGAGTTGATTCCTTACTTGTAGTCCAGAACGTTTGGCTGATTGCCTCGTCAGTCAACGACCAAGTCTCCAGATTGCTCAGAATAATTTTCCAGCTTTTGGAATCAGACTGGAGAAGGTGACAACCTCCAGCTAAAGGGCCGAAGCAGAGAAACAGGAAAAAGCAGTCTGAATTGAGATAAAATAATAATAATAATAATAATAATAATAATAATAATAATAATAATAATAATTTATTTATACCCCGCCCATCTGGCTGGGTTTCCCCACCCACTCTGGGCGGCTTGCAACAGAAAAATAAAACACAATAATCTATTAAACATTAAAAGCCTCCCTGAACAGGGCTGCCTTCAGATGTCTTCTAAAAGTCTGGTAGTTGTTTTCCTCTTTGACATCTGTTGGGAGGGCGTTCCACAGGGCAGGCGCCACCACCGAGGCCCTCCGCCTAGTTCCCTGCAACTTGGCTTCTCGCAATGAGGGAACCGCCAGAAGGCCCTCGGTGCTGGACCTCAGTGTCCGGGCAGAATGATGGAGGTGGAGACGCTCCTTCAGGTATACTGGACCGAGGCCATTTAGGGCTTTAAAGGTCAGCACCAACACTTTGAATTGTGCTCAGAAACGTACTGGGAGTCCATGTAGATCTTTCACAGACCGAAACGGAGAGCTTCTAGCTTCTAGGTGCTTGCTCCCTCCCTGCTGGAGGGAAGCCTAAATTGGTCTTGCGAGGGGCTGTTGCCCTGCTTGCCTCCACTTAGGTTCCCTTGTATTTATTTCTTTAAATACAATAATTTGTGGCAAAGTGCAGCGCTAGCCCTGGAATGTCTCACCAGCACTTGGAAGTAGGAAGCATCTAAGAATACTTACCGAGAATCTTTCCCACCAAAGTCAAGAGGACTTTCTGAGAGAGAGAGAGAGAGAGAGAGAGAGAGAGAGAGAGAGAGAGAGAGAGAGAGAGAAGGTTTCTGCCACCCAACCTCTGTGTAGGAACTGGGAAATGAGTAAGCTGAGGCTGGTGTTGGCTGTCAAACAGCAGGGCAGTAATATCCTCATTATTACCTCAGAGATGCCAGGGCTGCCGACACAGCAGCCCTTCTGCTGACCACACTCAGCTGCTTGACAGTTTGCAATGCCTGTAATTGCAAGAGAGGCTCCGGCTTCACACCTTGCTTCTCATTAGCTCCCTGCTGCTCTGCCACATGGGCAGATGAGGAGGAGGGCTTGTTGAGCCCCTGCCCACCCCTACCCCCTTCCCTCCCGCCCCCCACATAGTGCCGAGAACTGGTCCAAGGCAAGCATGACGGTGAACCTCAATGCAATGCCCAGATTGGTAGCCATGCACCAGCAGGTGCCACAAGATCCTTTGTTATTGTTACTGCTAGGAACTATCCTAGCAGCAAAAATAACAAAGGATCTTGTGGCACCTGGAAAGCTTATTTATAATGTAGTTTTCATGGTTTACCAGTTGCTGCAAACGGCAGGAGGGGAGAGTGCTGATCTGCTTAGGTCAGCCATCCCCAAACTGCGGCCCTCCAGATGTTTTGGCCTACAACTCCCATGATCCCTAGCTAACAGGACCAGAGGTCGGGGAAGATGGGAATCGTAGTCCAAAACATCTGGAGGGCCGAAGTTTGGGGATGCCTGGATTAAGGTCTTGTTTGTAGGATTCCCATGGACATCAGGTTAGCTAATGTGAGAACAGGATGCTGGACCATAGTGGACTTAATGTTCATAAGTTCTTTAAGGTGCCACGAGGCTTTTTGCTCAGTTTAATCTTCTGTGTTTGTCTCTAAAGCGGCAGCCTGGTGCTGTTACAAGCAAAAGCAGCTCTCAGTTTACTATATATTACCTTGGCTTACAAGGCTCAGCAAACTTTTTCAGTAGGGGACAGGTCAGCAGGTAATACTATATATTATCTTGGCTTACAAGGCTCAGCAAACTTTTTCAGACCTTGTGGGGGGCACTGATCCTGATGCAGCTCCTTGAGGAATTCACTAATTCTTACTGTTATGTACTAAGCTTGGATCCTAGAACAATATGCAAGTAGGATTCTAGAATGCAACAACTGATTGGCTTGTAGGGGAAGCCCAATCAGGCTCCAGGAAGAAGTTAATCAGCCTATTAGGCTGGTAGGATCATAGAATGCAACAACAGATTGGCCTGCAGGAAAAGACCAATCAGGCTCCAGGAGGGAAGCAGAATCAGCCAATCAGACGGGACTCATTGTGTAAATAATGTACCTGTATATAAAAGCATGAGGTTGGGGGGGGGGGCATCTCATTCACTGTTTTACAAGTTGCAATAAAGAGTGTGAAGTCGCTACAGGACTCCGAGTATATTTCACTTACCTTTCACTATTTTCTTCCTAATTTCTGCATTGTATTCTTTAATCAGTTACTGATCGACAAGAAGGCCTGTCCTGCTACCTGATGTCTGCTAAATTGATTCAGGACAGGATCCAGATTTGTTTTACCAAATTCAGGAGGTGGTTGTGCAGAAAGTGCTTCAAACCTGCTCCCATACGTGATGAATGGTCATTAGTTAAATGTCAAGGAAGATGTCATTGTGTGACGTACGAAACCAGAAGCCTCGTCAGCAGGTAAAATAACAAACCACGAATGTAGTGACAAACCAAGAGCTTTTTCCATATAGCAAGACCCTTGGCTGAATCCCTCCTCTCCAGGCCACTATTTAGTTCCACATTTTTCCTCCCAAAAAGCCTTCAGGGTTTTTTTATCTCTGTTTTCTGCAGCACGTGGTATATTAAGAATCAAGTGGTTTAGAGACCCAGCAGTTTGCAGTAGCCTGCAGGCAAGTCAGCCTCTTCCCTTGTTAGGAATAATTTAGCAGAGTTTAATATGCTTGTGGAAACACCCCAAAGTCCTATAACAACTATGGCATTTGTTTCCTGTTTATGTCACAGCCTCCAAAGGAAGAGAAATCAGCAGATGATGAGCTTTGATAGGTGCAGTGGTGCCTCGCTAGACGAAATTAATTCGTTCCACGGGTCTTTTCTTATAGCGAAAAAATTCGTCTAGTGAATTCCATAGGAATGCATTGAATTATTATTTTTTTGCCCATAGGAACGCATTAATTGAATTTCAATGCATTCCTATGGAAAACCGCAATTCACTAGATGAATTTTTCGTAAAACGCATTCGTCTAGCGAGGCAAGCTCCGCTTGAAAAATCCTTTCGTTAAGCAGAATTTTCGTTAAGCAGGGCATTCGTTAAGCGAGGCACCACTGTAGTGTGTAAGAGACAGAGCTTTACTTTAAAAATAATTCACGGCTGGAGGCTTCGCACGTGACAAAGAGGAATGGATTTCTTTAAATAAAATGTTGCAACAACACGAGAACACATATCCCATGTTTTCAGGAATGCATGCATATGCGTTTTGGGATTTCAAAAAATGTTTTAACACTCTTCAGCATGGGAGCATATAGCATAGCCTCAGTAATTAAAATTGTTCACTCAGATATTAGTTGTCACATTGTGTTAAAGGAATCTCCAGCATATTCCCTTGAAAGGGTTGGGCTGCCCGCCGGCCTGTCATCTGTTCATGTGCCTTGAATATACCCAGCCAGAATGCCTCATTGGCAGGTTTTGTGGAGTTTCAACTGCTTTGTTACCCCCCAACCCTTAAAACACACACACACACACACAACTTCCCTTGGTGAGAAAGATGAGTGCTGGCTGGGGTGGGGAGATGGAAGCCAGCTATAGGACATAGATAGACTAGTATATTTTCCAGGGTGGTGAGAGGGAGACATTCAAAACTGGTTTGGGTGTGGTTTGCTGAGTAAAAAAAAGAAAGAAAAGGAAAGAATTGAACTGAACTCAACAACGAAAACAAGGTCAAGGACACCAGTTGTAAGAACAGCAGACGATGCTCTACTGGTGATTCCTCCAATTATTATTTATTTATTTATTTATTTATACTCCTCCCCAGTTTAAAAACCGGGCTCAGGCTGGCTAACAGCAAATATAAAACATTGATTAAAATGTGACTTAAAAACAGCATAAACACAACATAAAATGCAGCATCAATATCAATAAACTTCAAAAATTCAGGGGTCATTGGGGGTGGGGGGAATCAGTCAGTAGACATCAAATCTATGTCACCAGGACTAACTGGCCAAGTTGGTCCTACTAGGGCCACCAAGGAGACCAGGGAAGAATTTAAATGTGGGCTCCCAGAAAGGGTTTCTTCATAGAAGAGGAAAGGGGAAACGGAATAGAGGATCAGGCTAATTCAAATTGAAGGCCAGGCAGAATAGCTCTGTCTTACAGGCCCTGCGGAAGGAGATCAAGTCTTGCAGGGCTCTAGTCTCGTGGGACAGAGCATTCCACCAGGTTGGAGCCATCACTGAAAAGGCCCTGGCCCTGGTGGAGGATAGTCTGGCTTCCTTAGGGCCCGGGACCTTTAAGCTATTATTATTCATGGACCTTAGGGTCCTCTGCGGGACATACCAGGAGAGGCGGTCCCGTAATTACGAGGGTCCTAGGCCGCATAGGGTTTGGTTTGGGGCCCCAGGAAAGGACTTTCCCATGGTATTTCCTCATGTGTTGAATTCCTTCCCTACTGAGGTATGTCCGGCCTCAACCCTTAATGTTTTCCTGCAGGTGTCTGAGGGAGTGAGGACCTGACTACTGTACTGCTACTATTAGTAACTGGGCTGGTTGCTTTTGTTTCTTTTTAAGCAATTCGTTATGTGTTTTTAAGGATTGTGTTATTTTATGGATTTTTAAAAATCTATCTGCCTGTTGTGCACTACCCTGTGGGCTGTGCAAAAGGCAATACAGTGGTACCTCTACTTATGAATTTAATGCGTTCCAAACGCACATTCATAAGTCGAAAAAATTTGTAAGTCGAAGCAACCCTATCTAAAAATTCGCAAGTAGAAAAAATCCTATCTAAACCGCATCCAAGATGGCGGATGGAGCTCCGTTTGTAAGTAGAAACATTCATAAGAAGAGTTATAAGTAGAGATATTCGTAGGTAACGTAGAGGTACCACTGTATATAAAAATTATCTTAAAAATTGTTCCTTTAAGTTGTCTCTTTGAAGCTACTTAATGCACAAGTCCCTTTGAGTCTCCTTTCTTTGGGAATCCCATATCCGGTCAACGGTCAATATAAGTGCCTCTGCTATTTAGCTTATATAGCTGCAGACTCATTTCCACAGCGCAAACAGGACTGACACAATCCCAAACCCCAGCCTTTTAACACTGGTTGCAAACTTAGAAGAGGAGCTCACTCTACAGATTTATAATGGTTTATGCCAGATGAAGCTAATGGAATATATGGAACTGTCTGAACTGACTGGGAGAATCCATGACCAGGGAAAGAAGACGGTGGAGGAAGAATGGAGGAAGTTTAAGAAATATTTGGAAAAGAACTATAAGATTAAAAATGGATAATAAGGGAAGTGGAAGTACAAAGAGGCTATAGATGCAATAGTTTATAATGAGAAAGGAATTAGTTTTAAAGATCGAAAAATATTAGATTTATAGTTTATTATTATAGACTTAATATAAGTATTTTGTTATTAATAATGATAATGAGTTTTGTTTTAGAGAAAGTGAAGAGTTAAGAAGGAGAAAGTGCTGTATTAGTTATTAATAGAAGCGTGGAAGGGGGGGGGAGGGAGGAAGTCACCAGATTAAGAATTATATTAGTAAATGGCTAAAGAATGTTTTTTTTTCTTTTTGTATCTTTTTTATCTTTGTTAATCTTTGTTTCTGTTTTGTATTTTTCCTTTTTGTAATTTTTTTGTATTTACTATAAAATTAATAAAAAATAATTTAAAAAATAATAATGGTTTATGCCAGCTGTCGTGGCTTCCTGCAAGGAATCCTGGGAATTGTTTAGTGGCAACCGTAAAAGCTCAAAGCAACGTTCATGGAATTTAGTTGCAAGACCTCAGAAAGATGTAATTACTATTAAGACAGTTTAAAAACATAGCACCGTTTAATTTATTCACTTGGAGAACCCTGAACAATACTTTCTGATAAGAGGGGTTCTTGGGCATTCCCCTTTAATTCGTCCTCGTACTTCAAGGAATTTGATGAAGGGTCAGAACAGACACTATTTGGGCTTGAGAATACCACAGGCTGTGTGTTGGTATGAGTTATTAGAATTGCGAAAACTGGGCTCCCAGCTACCAGGCCTCTTAAAGCTACATCTTCAAGTGAGAAATGGATTTATCTCAGACCCTCCAAGTGTCCCTATTTTTCAGGGACAGTCCCGGATTTATAGAAGCCGTCCCGGTTTCTGATTTGATCACGGAATGTCCCGCTTTTCCTTGGGGCATCACTCTTTTCATTGGATAAATGTTGGAGGGTATGAATTTCTGTGACTCCCCCAGCCAAGGAGATAAGCATATAACCTTTAGAAGACATCTGAAGGCAGCCTTGTATGGGGAATTTTAAAAATGCTTAATGTTTTTATATGTTGGAAGCTGACCAGAGTGGTTGGGGCAACCCAATCAGATGGGCGGGGTATAAATATTATTATTAAGGACATCCCTATTTTCATTGGAGAAATGTTGGAGGGTCTTTTATCATCTATTTAATCTACAAGTGTATCAATGAAAAAGCATAAATATTAACAGCACTATCTGAAATATGCCTAATTAGTAGTAAGTTCCCTTGAGTTCAACATTACACAACATTACACAGTCTACCGCAAGAGTTCTGTAGAAAGTAGGAGACCGCTGTCTATATGAGCAGTGCTCAGCCATTGATTCTTCTTGTGGGAAGAGTTGGGGGGGGGCAAACATTGGAGCCCCCCAATAAAATATTTGAGGGGACCAGGTCCCCCCCCCAAGCTGATGGGAATTGCCATTCTAATAATGTGTGCATGCCACGTCATGTGATCAATTATGTGGGGCGGGGCTTACTTGGGCTCCCCAATATTTTATTCAAGTTGGCACCCCTGGGTGCAAAAATTGTGTCTCTGTTGTCTATATTTTATTCAAGTTGGCACCCCTGGGTGCAAAAATTGTGTCTCTGTTGTCTATATTTTATTCAAGTTGGCACTCCTGGGTGCAAAAATTGTTTCTCTATTTTCACATGGGAAACAGTGGGGGGCAGGAAGTATGCCATCTCACCCCCATCGTTCAGCCCGGACACTGAGATCCAGCGCCGAGGGCCTTCTGGCACTTCCCTCACTGCAAGAAGCAAAGCTACAGGGAACCAGGCAGAGGGCCTTTTCGGTAGTGGCGCCCGCCCTGTGGAATGCCCTCCCATCAGAGGTCAGAGAGATAAACAACTACCTGACATTTAGAAAATACCTAAAGGCAGCCCTGTTTAGGGAAGTTTTTAGTCTGTGATATTTTAATGTATTTTGATGTGTGTTGGAAGCCGCCCAGAGTGGCGGGGGAGACCCGGCCAGATGGGCGGGGTATAAATAATAAATTATTATTATTATTATTATTATTATTATTATTATTATTATTATTATATCTCCTTCCTATAGCAGAGGGTTGTACGCTTCCCATTCATTCTGGAAAAGTGGCTTTATCTGTCTTATTTATTGTATTTTTATGTTGTACCTGGCTAGGATATTTGATAACCTTTAGTAGTGCATACGAGACCCAGGTGGCGCTGTGGGTTAAACCACAGAGTCTAGGGCTTGCTGATCAGAAGGTCAAGTAGATAAAGTAGATAAATAGGGACCGCTCCGGCGGGAAGGTAAACTGCGTTTCCATGCGCTGCTCTGGTTTGCCAGAAGCAGCTTTGTCATGCTGGCCACATGACCCGGAAGCTATCTGAGGACCTTTACCTTTAGTAGTGCATACATTTCTCGAATAAATATATAACCATCAATGCAGCTTATGCCGAAGAATCTTATGGTAAAGCAAGGCAACACACACCCCTGATATTGGTGTGCATTAAATTCCTCACACAGACAAGGCCTCTCTCTGTTTTGTGATTCTTGCAAATCCCTCTCTCTATCCAGAGATATCTGTTCCTTTCAGTGTGTGCCCAACTCTCTTCCCTCATGCGCCGCAGAAAAATGTGAGGCATGAGTTGGCCAGAGCTTTCAGTGGGCAGGAGTCCATAGCAAAGCACTTGGACTATGCATGGTATTTTCAAACCTGTGCCAAGGCAAGAGATTCACCTGTGTGGGGCAGACAGTGAGGAATTGTTCAAAGCAAAACACTGTGCAATCAAGTAGAGATAGTGGAGGCAATGGGGTCAGGCAGGCTGCCCAGGACGTCTTTCATCTTGGACTTATATTGGTGGCTTGTAAAGGGTGTTCTCGATGGCCTGGTGGGCAGGTGAAAGGCAGGCTTGTTTCTGCTGTCTATCTGCCATCTCACTGAGGTCACAGGTTTCGTTCAGGTAACTCACTTCAAAGACACTTTGGTGGGGCTTGATTTTTTTTTTAAGTTGGAGGATAATAGCAAAGCTTTTCAGAAGCATTTTGCTGCGCAATAAAATCAAATATGTTTAAATGCAGCAAGGGAGGGCTGGCCCTGTTCGAGCAAAGCAGCTTTACAACGGAAGCCAGGAGGGAGATTGGGAGGCAAATCTGCAGGGGAGCCGTGGGGTACAAACTTCTCTCTGTGTAGCGCTCATTAGGCTGCAAGATGTTGACCAGGGAGGGAAGGGAAAATTGATTTAAAGGTGAATCTACCAAGTTTGCACTTTCTGAAACAAAAGTGGACCAAAACACACCCATCCTTTGAAATCTGCACTTATCTGAATTTTGTGGCGCGATTCTCCTACCACGCCACGTTTACAAAAGTGCATGTGTTAGTTAAAATAGCATGCAAAAATATTCTACCACCACATCATACTGCTGATTCTTGTTTAGCTTGTGGTGTAGATCCTTTTCTACTGTACTACTGTCAAGTCAGGTGTCTCCCATACTTTATTTGTGCATCTGATTCTTCCTGCCTAAAATGCAGAGCTTTACCTCTGTTGAAATTTATTTTGTTAGTGTTGGCCCAGTACTCCAGCCTGTCTAGGTCATATTGAATCCTGTTTCTGTCTTCTAAGGTATTAGCTACCCCACCCAATCTGGAATCATCCACATAGTTGATGGGCATCCTTCATCAAAGTCATTTATAAATACAGTATGTCAAACAATGGCAGCCCCAGGACACTATGCCCAGGACGTTCTTCTCCAGACTGAGAACCAGGCAGAGGGCCTTCTCGGTAGTGGCCCCCACCTGTGGAACACCCTCCCATCAGATGTCAAGGAAATAAACAACTATCTGACTTTTAGAAGACATCTGAAGGCAGCCCTGTTTAGGGAAGTTTTTAATGTTTGATGTTTTATTGTGCTTTTAATATATTTTGTTGGGAGCAGCCCAGAGAGGCTGGGGAAACCCGGCCAGATGGGTGGGGTATAAATGTTGCTGTTGTTGTTGTTGTTGTTGTTGTTGTTGTTGTCGCCGTCGTCATCATCATCACTCTTTAGTTGAATGGACCATCAACCAGCTACACGTTCACCGAACAGAAGCATCATCTAGACCACATTTTACTACCTTGCTAATAAGAATATTGGATGAGAAATTGTCAAAAGCCTGGCTGATACCATGATGTTCTATGTCCACAGCATTCCTCCGATCTGCATTGATCCTGTTCTTTAAAAGTGTTCCCCCCCCCCAAAGAAAGCAGATACCAGATTTTTTTAATTTCCATGTCTGCGTACAGCCACATTTCACATGAGCATTTATGACACAAACACACATTTGAATAAGGTGCATTTGAAACGCTGGTCCAAGCTTTATAAAAGTGCATTTGTCTGTCTGCCTGCCTGTCAGTCTTTTCCAACAGGTGGACCAGAGTTTAAAGGGGAACCAACTCAGTGCACCTGTGCTCGCTTGAGCAGAGGTAAAAATGTTCTGCGCTTTCCAGTAGTTGTCCACTAGCGATGAAAGAGGTTGAGGCGATACGGCTTTGATGCAGAATTTTCCCCTTATCCTTCTGTACAATAATTTGAGTTCTGCTAGCTAGTTCCCATAGAAACTTCTCATCCACAAGCCTCTGTAATCTAAACACATCCAGTACAACTAGTTAGATGAATTTTCTATTTAAAAAACAGCACACCATGGCCCGCATTAAGTATGAATTCTTCCTATTCGTACCTAGACTAACAACACTAACAAGAAGGTCTTCATTTGAACTTGCTGCGTCCCAGCTTTGAATGATTCAAGGAAAAACCAGGGAAACCCCTTTTCATCAGGAATTGCAAAGAACTTGATGAGTAATGAATCTTTCTGGGTCTGTTCCTCTCATACCATTGCTTTGGAAGCTTACTTTATCAAAAAGATTCTTAATTTAATTGAAGATTGTTCCATTATTAAATCATAGAATTGTAGAGTTGGAAGGGACCCTAAAGGTCATCTAGTCCAACCCCTGCAAAGCACGGAATCTCAGCTAAAGCATCCATGACAGATGGCCATCCAACCTCCAACAAAGGAGAGTTCACAACCTTCCGAGAGAGACCATTCCACTATCAACCAGCTCTGACCAACAGAAAGTTCTCCATGATGTTTAGTTAAAATCTCCTTTCTTGTATCTTGAAGCCTTGGTCCGAGTCTACCCTCCAGAACAGGAGAAAACCATTTTGCTCCATCTTCCTTGTGACAGCCCTTGAGATATTTGAAGGTGGCTATCAAATCTTCTCTCACTTTCCTCTCTTCCAGGTTAAACATACCCACCTCCTTCAATCGTTCCTCATAAGGCTTGGTTTCCAGACGCTACATCATCTTGGCTGCAAACGTTCCAGCTTATCAGTATCCTACTTGAATTGTGGCACCCAGAACGGGACAGAGTATTCCAGCTGTGATCACAGAATAGAGTAGTACTATTACTTCCCTTGATCTGCACACTATACTTCTATTGATGCAGCCTAGAATAGCAACCTGCCAACCTAGCAGTTCGAAAGCACGTCAAAGTGCAAGTAGATAAATAGGTACCGCTACAGTGGGAAGGTAAACGGCGTTTCCATGTGCTGCTCTGGTTCGCCAGAAGAGGCTTTGTCATGCTGGCCACATGACCTGGAAGCTGTACGCCGGCTCCCTCGGCCAATAACGAGAGATGAGCACCGCAACCCCAGATTCAGTCACGACTGGACCTAATGGTCAGGGGTCCCTTTACCTTTACCTAGAATAGCATTAGGTTTTTTGCTGCTGCATCACACTGTTGACATGTGAAGTTTGTGGTCTACTGAGACCCCTAGATCCTTTTCACATGTTCTACTGGCAAGCCAGGTGTTCCCCATCTTATATTTATGCAGTTGGTCCTTCCTGTATAGAAGCTTACATATGTCCCTATTGGAATTTACTTTGCTAGTTTGGGCCAGTACTCCAATCTGTTACGGTCATCTTGAATCCCGATTCTGTCTTCTGCGGAATTAGCTACTCCTCCCAGTGTGGTGTCATCTGCAAATTTGATGAACATCCCCTCAATTCCTTCATCCAAGTGATTTATAAAGACGTTGAACAACAACGGGCCCACGGCAGAACCCTGTCGCCTTTTTCCAGGATGATGAGAAACCATTAATGAGCACTCTTTGGGCTTGGTCAGTCAACCAGTTACAAATCCACCTAACAGTTGCTTATGCAGCCCACATTTCACCAGCTTCCTCACAACAATATCATGGGGGACTTTGTCAAAAGCCTTACAGAAAGGGAAAAAAAACATCAAAAAAAGAAATGAGATTTTTCCTGACATAACTTGCTTTTGAGAAACCCATGCTGGGTCTTGGTAATCACAGCATCCTTATTTAAGGATTGTTGAATTATACGTTCTAGGACCTTTCTAGGTATTGATGTCAAGCTCATTGGGTGGTAGTTACCTGATTCTTCTTCTTTCCCCCCATTTTGAAGATGGGGACAACATTTGCCCACCTCCAGTCTGCAGGGACCTGTGTTCTCCAAGAATTCTCAAAGATCATAGGCAAAGGCTCTGAGATTCCATCCACAAGCCCCTTGAGTGCATCTCATCAGGCCATGGAGATTTGAATTCATTTAAAGTAGCCAGGTGACCTCTTTTCCTATCTTGGACTGTAGCTCTCTCCTTGCATCATTTATTTTGTTATCACCAGGTTGGGCATTGCTTTCCTTTTGGGTAAAGACAAAGGCATATTAGGTGTTAAGTAGGGGTTGTCTTATAGGATGTGGATGGCGCTGTGGGCTAAACCACTGAGCCTAGGGCTTGCTGATCAGAAGGTTGGCGGTTCGAATCCCTGTGACAGGGTGAGCTCCCGTTGCTTGGTCCCAGCTCCTGCCAACCTAGCAGTTCGAAAGCACGTCAAAGTGCAAGTAGATAAATAGGAACCGCTACAGCGGGAAGGTAAACGGCGTTTCCATGTGCTGCTCTGGTTTGCCAGAAGCAGCTTTGTCATGCTGGCCACATGACCTGGAAGCTATACGCCGGCTCCCTTGGCCAATAATGCGAGATGAGCGCACAACCCCAGAGTCGGTCACGACTGGACCTAATGGTCAGGGGTCCCTTTACCTTTACCTTAGTTCCGCCTTCTCTCTGTCACCCAATAGCATTTCTCTGTCTTCTCCACGTAGAGGACCTACCACTTGCTTGTTCTTCCTCTTCCTTTAAACATAACCAAATAAACCTTTATTTATTATTATTATTATTATTAAACCTCTCTTGCAAGCCTGAGCTCATTCTGCCCTGCAACTGCTGGCTACTTGTGTATATTCCTCCTTTGTGATTTCCCTGTTCTTCCAATTCTTATACATGCCCTTTTTAATATCTCAGCTCATTGGCAAGCTCCTTATGTAGCCATACCAGTTTCCTTAGATGCCTGTTCTTTCCTGTTGGAATTGTCTGCCTTTGGGCCTTCAATATTTCTCCTTTAAGAAACTCCCATCCATCTCGGACTCCCTTTTCTTCGTGTGTGTCATTGAGAGTGCTTTATGTATCAAATTGGCTATATTCATAAATCTATATTCATGAATCTCAGCAGTTAGTATATGTTGTTGTTTAGTCGTTTAGTCGTGTCCGACTCTTCGTGACCCCATGGACCATAGAACGCCAGGCACTCCTGTCTTGCACTGCCTCCCACAGTTTGGTCAAACTCATGTTCGTAGCTTCGAGAACACTGTCCAACCATCTTGTCCTCTGACGTCCCCTTCTCCTAGTGCCCTCAATCTTTCCCAACATCAGGGTCTTTTCCAGGGAGTCTTCTCTTCTCATGAGGTGGCCAAAGTATTGGAGCCTCAGCTTCACGATCTGTCCTTCCAGTGAGCACTCAGGGCTGATTTCCTTCAGAATGGATTTCCTTCAGTTAGTATATATACATATGTAAAATATTGTTTCATTTTACAAATTCTTTCCCTTGTTTTATTTGTTCTTATTTGTGCATGTGGACCTGGTGGTGCATTGCAATTAAAGGTCACCACTGAAAAATAGTAAAGAGAGTTGGCCTGTTGATTCCATTGCATCTTAAATTAATTTTATAAAAATTATTATCAGACCACAGGTAATCTGCGGAACAAATCCTCCAGTTTGGTTGGACTCTGCTTGGGCTGCAGTTGACCCCTGGCTTCCACCCAGTGTGGCCAGGGACTGAGAGAGCACACTTAAGAGAAAGGAACAATTTCCACGCCCGGTGTGTCAACCTTCTGCGGACAGAAGCCTTGAACCACCCAGGAGGGAGACTTTGAAATCAATTGGGCACTAGGACACTGGCTAAGGACTGGGCATGATGGCTAGGAATCCCCGCAAGGACAAGTGACGAAAGAGGCATATAAGATTTCGAGTCCATTCTTATTTAATGCGGTCTTTACTTACCCCTTGCTTTGTTCTTGCCATTTTGCACTCTGCCTCCGCTGACATTTTCCCAAGAAACAGGATCCTCGCAGACATACAATGCTTCTTCTGTACCGGGGGATGATGTTATCGGAGCGAGCTTGGCCTGGAGCACACAGTCAGACAGCCGCTAAGCTGGGGTGGCCAAGGCTGACAGACTGAAACAGGACTCCTGATCCCCCGTCTAATACACTCTGGGCTTTGTGAGGTCTTTTGGGAGCCAAACACATTTCTGCTTGTGTGTTGTTGGTATTTAGGGTCACCAGCTCGCCCCAGAGAGAGTAAAATATTTTTTTTGTTCGGTGTGTGTGTATACATACATGTGTGATAACCACTAATGGCTGCACTGCGCATGTTGATCAATTTAAGCCTTTGCACATGGAACAGGGGCCATTGCCCCCAAATTAAGCTACTCCACACACTCCACTGGGGGGGAAAAACCACTAGCGAGATTAATATAGCATTAGTCAATTTCATTTAGTCGTTAAAGCTCTTTTGTTCTAGATCCCCGCCCCCCAATCTGTTTGTGTTACATATATTGCATTTTATCACCCATCAGCAGACAAATGTTAACACTGGCGGAGGAAGAGGGGGGTGGGGCAAGTGCACCGCCCCCGGCACCACAATCCCGGTGGGGTGCCATCGCGGCTGGGGGGCCCCCTGCGCTGGGTGCCACAACCCCGCAGACGGCACATCATGCCCCCAGGATGCGTGCCACACCCCCAGGACGCATGCAATGCCCCCAGGATGCGCGCCAGCCATGCCCCCGCCTGCTCTCTGCCCCCAGTGCCGGAACATGAAGCTCCGCCACTGAACGTTAAATCTGTCTTTTTCCTCACTTACTACACATGCTCGATAAACGCAATTACTTCTGTTTACACCATCTCAATCCTCTCTGTGTTTTCTGTTTCTCATTGGCCCGGCTCAGATATAAAGGGAAGCCAAGACTTCTCATTCCCCTCCTTTGTACATGCGAAGTAAGGATAAGAGCTGTTTAGACTGTGGAATATTTGGTGCTTTTTTCTGCTTCTAGAGAAGGGTTTCCCATAGTGCTCAATATTGACCCCCTGAGGTCTATGGGACTGTGCAGGGAGTGAATAAAGACCTAGGGACTGAATGGGGGTTGAAAACAGCCTGGAGGTAAAAAGAAGTTTACGAGGTACGGCGTGAAAAATGTAATTAGGTACTATGAGATTCAGAAATTAAGGGCATTCGCAGGTACTGAATGGACCTCTTTTTCCAATGAAGAACATCTGTAATTAATAAGAAGATTCCACAATACAACAGTATCCTTATTTTTTATGATTCCTAGTTATGGCAACTGATGATTAATAAATGTTGATTGTACATGGATTTTTCTTGATTATTTTACTATTTCATTTTAAAGGCTACTCAGCTTGGTTTGTCTGCTCCTTTGGCAAAATCAAAGCGATGCTAGCTTGTAGCTCCATTTGTAGCAAAAACGTTAAATAATAAATTTAATTATTGACTGAATAACCTGTACTTTTAATACAGCTGACATTATAATTTAATGCAAAAGCAAACGTAATGCATTTCCCCCAAAGTAAATTTTCTGGAATAATTGCTTCTCTGCATCAGAGATTAGTGTTTAGGATTGACACCTAGGCTTTATTGAATTGTGTATTGAATTATGGGAAAGGAAACAATCACACACACACACACACACACACACACCACAACTGAGAATTATGAGAATTAATACAACAACAACAACAACAAAACCGTTTATTGTGAGGACCATGCCTGTACACAAATATCAACACCACAATAATTAAAAATCTTAAAATTCATTACATACTATCCCAACAAAACCTTCATCCCACAAAACAGGAAGAGAAGGAAAACAAGCAACGAGTTAAACAGACAATGAAGGGGTCTTTACTTTATCATCCATAAATCTTTCCCTGGCTTTCATGGCCTTCATCACAAAGACCGCTACCACATGGGTTAATTCGTGGGTTAGCATCAACTAACAAAAATGTTACTCTATCTTCAGGATTGATTATAGAGTTGGGTATAATTTGCAGCATCGCGTCTCTAAAGCCCGAGTAAATGGGGCAATACAGGAGGTAATGTATAAGAACCTATTTAATTTTCATGAAGCAAGGGCATAAACGGTGTTCTGCTGGGATTTTTCTAAATCTACCGGTCAGGTATGCAGTTGGCAATGTTTGAAACCGGGCCATAGTGAAAGCTCTCCGAAGGGTGGGATCAGTGATATGCACCTGGTAGTTGGCACAGATTTTGACTGCTTTTACTCTGGGAAAACCATCACAACTGATATGTTAATTCAGAATTGTTGATCCCATTCACACCTGAAGACAGAATTTTACCTGTTTTGAAAATGAACTTCTCTTGCTGTAAGCCACCCAGAGTGGTTGGGGAAGCGCAGTCAGATGGGGGGGATATAAATAATAAAGAATATATTTACTATTATTATTAAGATTTCTAAGAATTTGGAGTCAATGATGACATATAAGCTCATCAAAGGGACCCAGGTGGCGCTGTAGGTTAAACCACTGAGCCTAGGGCTTGCTGATCAGAAGGTCGGCGGTTCGAATCCCTGTGACGGGGTGAGCTCCCGTTGCTTGGTCCCAGCTCTTGCCAACCTAGCAGTTTGAAAGCACATCAAAATGCAAGTAGATAAATAGGAACCGCTACAGCAGGAAGGTAAACGGCATTTCCGTGTGCTGCTCTGGTTTGCCAGAAGCGGCTTTGTCATGCTGGCCACATGACCTGGAAACTATACGCCGGCTCCCTCGGCCAATAATGCGAGATGAGCGCGCAACCCCAGAGTCGGTCACGACTGGACCTAAAGGTCAGGGGTCCCTTTACCCTTTACCTTTTTTAAGCTCATCAAGGAAGGGGTCAATGAACTCAGAAGTTTGAGAAGCCCTGATCCAGACCATCTCCCTGGCCTGGTGCACATATAATGGGAAGCTGTGGTTTTCCATGATGAAGGCATCATGCCCCGAACCCTTTCAGCCTTCGGTGTCCACGGTTTCCTATTACACCTGGACCAAGCCTCCGAAGAGCTGGATGAGTTGGCTGCACCTGCCAAAGGCTATCGGCTATCCACCCAACAGCTGAAACGAACAGTACAAACAGACAGTCTTGCCTCAAAAGCCGGCAGCACTGACCCATATGGCCAGCACTATAAAAACTGGCCATTAAAAGGACAAAATTATTCACAGGGGGGAAGGCAATGTCATCCAACAAGCAGTAACGCGTAAGAGCAATCATGATCAGATATCGCATCTGAAGTTATGCTCTTAAACAATGGGAACAAATTGTGCATGTGAATCAATTCGAATAAAATATCTGGGGGAGGTAAGCCCCGCCCCACATAATCAATCACAAGACACGAGGCACACACACCATTTGAATGGCAATGCCCCCCAACTATTTTATGGGGAAGGGGAGAGAGAGAAAGAGCCTGGGAGTTGGCACCTATGAATTGTGACTTGTGCATCAAGCTTGTGAAAGGATCTGTCAGCGCAGTGGAAAGGAAGATGTTCAAAAGCTGAGCAAAGGAGTGTGAGACTGGGGAGTCCCTTGGTGCAGATATAGACGTCAGGGGGGTTGGGGGGCTGCCACCCGATATTTTGAAGAAGGGGGTGCCCCCCCCCAAAAGATCTGCAGTGATCCTTAAAAGGACATACCACAATGAAGATGCTAGGCCCTATACAGGATGAGAGACACCTGGCTTGAGAAAAAGGATCTAGGAGTCCTGGTAGATGTGAAAAGGATCTAGGAGTCCTGGTAGACCACAAACTTGACATGAGTCAACAGTGTGATGCAGCAGCTAAAAAAGCCAATGCAATTCTGGGCTGCATCAATAGGAGTATAGCGTCTAGATCAAGGGAAGTAATAGTACCACTGTATTCTGCTCTGGTCAGACCTCACCTGGAGTACTGTGTCCAGTTCTGGGCACCACAGTTCAAGAAGGATACTGACAAGCTGGAACGTGTCCAGAAGAGGGCAACCAAAATGGTCAAAGGCCTGGAAACGATGCCTTATGAGGAACGGCTTAGGGAGCTGGGTATGTTTAGCCTGGAGAAGAGAAGGTTAAGGAGTGATATGATAGCCATGTTCAAATATATAAAAGGATGTCATATAGAGGAGGGAGAAAGGTTGTTTTCTGCTGCTCCAGAGAAGCGGACACGGAGCAATGGATTCAAACCACAAGAAAGAAGATTCCACCTAAACATTAGGAAGAACTTCCTGACAGTAAGAGCTGTTCGACAGTGGAATTTGCTGCCAAGGAGTGTGGTGGAGTCTCCTTCTTTGGAGGTCTTTAAGGGGAGGCTTGACAGGCATTGTATGTGGGGGGCATTGTATGTGTGACATCATGCACATGGGATGTGCCCCCCCCCAAAAAAAGTTGGGCACAGCTTGGCGCACCTGGTAGCCATGCATCTCCCCATGTACAACCTTTCGCTTCAACCACCCACCCCACATCAATCAGGCATCAAAATAAGCATTTGCTAGCTCCTTGCAAGTGCTGGCCTGAGGTGACTGGGGCTGTGTGAGAGCTGGTACTCAAGAGAAACAGATGTGAAACTGCAGGAGCAATTAATTAAGTGATAGCCCCATCTTCTTTAATAGGCCTGTTTGCGTTTAAAAGCATTCTGGAATAAGCGATAATTACTTGATTGATGGTAATTTCTCCTGCTAAGGGATGCTAGGATATGGTACCCTGAAGAATATTTTGCTAAGTAAATGGTTGCCAGCCTGAGCTATGGCTATCATGCACATTATGTTATTTATCTGGGCTTATTAGCTGTCGTTACATTAAAAAAAAATGTACAAAGTAGCTACAAGAGCACTGGCGGAAAAGAGTGCCATAGAACATTGGCACAGGAATAGAAGAGAAAGATGCCCTGATGTAATAGGATGCTACACATGACCTCATATGACCTTCAAGAGGCCACGTGCCAGGTAAGAAATCAAATCAATCAATCAATCAATTGTATGTGTGAAAGAATTCTATTTGAGAAAGCATTTTAAGCCTAGCCGAATTTCAAATGATGCCTTACACTGTGTGAGAAAAGACCTGTACAATGTACATTTATATTATCATGGCAGCTACCAAACTTGGAGATTCTTCCTTATCAGCTGAGCAGGAATACTTTGTGGGCATTTTTAGGGAATGTGACACCTGGTCCGTCCTTCAAAAGACGGATTTAATTATTTTATTGTTTTTACTCGTCGTTTTAAAGGTACCAAGCAGAGTTGCTACAAATGTACTGGCACTGGAGCGAGCTTTGCTAAACCAAGTGTAATAGTTGTATCACAAATATTTGATGGCGTTATTATTTTATTGCTTAACTGTAAAAAAAAATGTTGTGTGTGTGTGTTTTATTTGAGTTTTCTTTGGCTTAACTGTAAAAATCTATCTCTGTGCGTGTGTTCTACCACAGCTAATGCCTAAAAACAATAAAATGAGCTGAAGTTTGAAATTCTCATAATGTTATATAATAATATGTAATGCAAACAATCCTCACCTCTCTTTGTGGTGAATGCAAGTGAAGTGACTTGTCTGATTCTGTTTTTATGTGTTCCCATCCATTTTAACCACTGCAACAACCCTGTGTATTTGTGTGGGCATGCGTACCCTTTTCCTGATTAAACAAACAAACAAACTTAAAAGTGAAAAATCACTATTAGAGTTGGAAACTGAAAGCTAATGGTGAAGGGAGCCTTTCTAGGAGGTGGAGCTCTGCTATAGTGAAAAGATGCTAACTTTATTCATATATACCTGGAGGGAAGAGGCACATTTATCTCTGACCCCAAGGTCACACAACAATCTGAGCCCCTCTTGTGATGAGTGTGAACTTCTGTAGCAAGGAGCCTTTTGAATCCAAGGCAGCTCCCTGCATGACTAGGTATCCCAGAAGACAAGGTCAGGCTTTAAAGATCAAGACCCCCACCTTAAATTGTTCCCAGTAACTAGTGAGGTGATGTTGCTGCGAAACTGGAACTTCCAGGTGAGAATGTCCTGGACCGACTGAGTATGTTTTAAATACAGTCACACTTAAAGCAAGTTGCCGTAACCTTAGGCAGGCATGCCCAAAGTCGATTTCGCGGGCCTAATGCAGCCCCTGTGGCAGTTTATTTCCTGGGGTAAAATCCTAAAGAAAACCTCAACTTCAATCCTACAAAAAGCTGAACAACTTTGGGGTAAAATATATTTTAAAAAGGTCAACAATTTCGGTCAGCAATCACAACCCTTCACGTCATCAAATCTGGCCTCCTTTGAAATAATAATAATAATAATAATAATAATTATTATTATTATTATTATTATTATTATTATTTATACCCCGCCCATCTGGCTGGGTTTCCCCAGCCACTCTGGGTGGCTTCCAACAGAAAAATAAAACACAGTAATCTATTAAACATTAAAAGCCTCCCTAAACAGGGCTGCCTTCAGATGTCTTCTAAAAGTCTGATAGTTGTTTTCCTCTTTGACATCTGTTGGGAGGGCGTTCCACAGGGCAGGCGCCACCACCGAGAAGGCCCTCTGCCTAGTTCCTTGCAACTTGGCTTCTCGCAACGAGGGAACCGCCAGAAGGCCCTCGGTGCTGGACCTGAGTGTCCGGGCAGAATGATGGAGGTGGAGAAGCTCCTTCAGGTATACTGGACCGAGGCCATTTAGGGCTTTAAAGGTCAGCACCAACACTTTGAATTGTGCTCGGAAACGTACTGGGAGCCAGTGTAGATCTTTCAAGGCTGGTGTTATGTGGTCTCGGCGGCTGCTCCCAGTCACCAGTCTAGCTGCCGCATTCTGGATTAGTTGTAGTTTCCGAGTCACCTTCAAAGATAGCCCCACGTAGAGCGCATTGCAGTAGTCCAAGCGGGAAATAACTAGAGCATGCACCACTCTGGCGAGACAGTCTGCAGGCAGGTAAGGTCTCAGCCTGCGTACCAGATGGAGCTGATAGACAGCTGCCCTGGACACAGAATTGACCTGCGCCTCCATGGACAGCTGTGAGTCCAAAATGACTCCCAGGCTGCACACCTGGTCCTTCAGGGGCACAGTTACCCCAACTTTGAAAGAAGTTTGGACATCACTGACCTGAAGACATATGCTCGTATGTTACCAATGCATGAGTAAACGTAGACAGACGAGTGCCATTTGCATCTTCCAGGTTACAGAATGAACTGCCGAGAGGTTGGAGAGACAGGGAAGCAGAGGGCCCAGCTCAAAAGAAGAGGTGCGCACACAGTCAAATATTACATCACTACCAGCAACACTTGAGAGGAGCAGAGTAATGATAGGAATTCACAACAGGCTTATGGCATCCAGAGCTCTGATCTCCACCAGAAGTGAATGGCCACAGGACTTGGGGGGGGGGATGGCTGGAGGTGGGCTGTTGCCATCGCTTGCTCCCAGGAGCTGCCACCTGGGGTGTTTGCCTCACTCTAATGGCAGGACTGCCCCTGCGTTGAAGTATGTTCAGAAAAGGGCAGCCAGGTGTTTCAAATCAAGCAGTTTCTGCACTTCAAGGAGTCCCAAAGCAGGGAACTGACACAGGGGGCAGGTAGCTTAGCTCTTTGCCTTGTTTTGCCTTTCCTACTACATACTTGGGCAAGAGGATTTGAATAGGATAGGATGGGCAATGACAATGTAGCTATGGTATGTGTTATGTACTGAGCTGAATCCTAGAACAATAGGATTCAGAATCAGCAGTCTGATTGGTCCGCAGGAGCTACCCAATCCAACTCCAGGTGGAAGTGAATCCGCAACCTGATTGGCCTGCAGGAGCAGCCAATCAGGCGGCTGCCAGAAGTGAATCTGCAACCTGATTGGCCTGTAGGAGCAGCCAATCAAGCTGCAGGCAGAAGTCAATCCACAACCTGATTGGCCCACAGGTGTAGCCCTGAAGTAGCCAATCACGCAAGGCCCATTGTGTAAATAATGTATATAAGCAGATGGTTTTGGGAAAAGAGCCATTCTTCTCTTCTTCTCCTTGATGACTATGAGCTGAATTAAGAGCATGAAATTCACTCTCGACTCCGAGTATATTTCAGTATGCAAGGAAACGGAAGGTGTCCTGGCAAAGGTGAGGCACCTTAAAAGGTCCGATGTTCCTTTTCTGAGGTTTCAAACCCTCTAAAAAGGTAAAGGACCCCTGACAGTTAAGTCCAGTTGCAGACGACTCTGGGGTTGTGGCGCTCATCTCGCTTTACAGGCCGAGGGAGCTGGTGTTTGTCCGCAGACAGTTTTTCCGGGTCATGTGGCCAGCAGGAATAAGCCACTTGGAGGCTTAAAATACAAAGCTTTGGCCTGAAACTACTTGAACATACATATATAGTTTTACATCTAGGGAAGCTTTTAATGTTTAACAGAACATTGTATTTTAATATTTTGTTGGAAGCCGCCCACAGTGGCTGGGGAAACCCAGCCAGATGGGCGGGGTATAAATAATAAATTACTTCTACTACTACTACTACTACTACTACTACTACTACTACATTTTTTTCAGAGTTTTGGCACATCCACATCATAGTAGTATGTTAAGTGTATTGGGAATTGTAGCTCCATGAGAGGTAAACTACAGTTCCCATGATTCTTTGGGTGTAAACTACAGTTCCCATGATTCTTTGGGTGACGCCATTATCCTTTAAATATACAGTGGAGGGGCTGAATTTACACAGTCTCTGGCAAACCCAATGCAAGGTGAGCAGGAAGGTCTCTAGCTTAATTTGATTTAGAATATATATATATATATATATATATATATATATATATATATATATATATGTGTGTGTGTGTGTGTGTGTGTGTGTGTGTATAATTGCTGGGAAGATTCTAAATCAAATTAAGCTAGGGAAAGGCTTCCCAACCATATATATATATATATATATGGTTGCGAAGCCTTTCTTCCAACCATTCCTCTCTTTCGTAATTAACTATCCTAATGTCAGCCCATGTCAGTGGTTGACTTTGGCCCAGTCTCGATTTCCAGGTTCTTTCTCTTCTGCCTCTTGCCAAGATGTGGCATAATCTCTTTTGCTGGAAGCAACTTAAAATTAACATAATATTAGTTAGAGCAAGCTTGTTCCTCCCTATCAATAGCATCTAATCGGCATCCTTACCTGAAAGGTAATCTCTGCTGATCTCCTGTTGGCCATCACACAGCTTCTGGGAATAATGGACGCTTTGTTTATTCAATGTTACAGCTGATACAGGAAGGTCAGATCCCCCAGGGGCCCCCCTTCCTTGTCCTTGAATGCAGCAGCAAAGCAAGCAATGTCCAGGTATCTGCAAAGATACGGCCCATGCCACCCCCACAGTTCCCAGTACGGACCCATGGACGATACCCTTGCAGGGAAAACGAGAGCAGATGATGTACATCACAGAAGTTTTCCAATATAGTGCCACTCCTTTTATTGAGGCTTCTATTTTAGAGCCCATTTTTTTCCAGCTTCTTGTGGAACAGGAGAGGGGCATGAGCTTTCCTGAATCTATTACCGGTATTTGTTTTCCTTTGGGCCCTGCTGCTCAGCGCCTGGTAAATGGCTCCCTGAGCTCTATTACAGATGAACTAATGTTTCTCTTGCGTTTGTCGCGGCCCCCCCCAACCATTCTGCATCAATTTATGAGAAAAGAAATTGCATCCACAAATTCTGAAAGAGGAGAGCATTTGTGTGTTGGTGTGAAGTTCTCAAGCTGGGGTGTTACGGGGCTTGTTTTACTTTCAAGGTTGTTGTTGTTGTTGTTTAGTCGTTTAGTCGTGTCCGACTCTTAGTGACCCCATGGACCATAGCACGCCAGGCACTCCTGTCTTGCACTGCCTCCCGCAGTTTGGTCAAACTCATGTTTGTAGCTTCGATAACACTGTCCAACCATCTCGTCCTCTGTCGTCCCCTTCTCCTTGTGCCCTCAGTCTTTCCCAACATCAGGGTCTTTTCCAGGGAGTCTTCTCTTCTCATGAGGTGGCCAAAGTATTGGAGTCTCAGCTCAGATACTTTCAAGGTATCTAAGGGTACAGTATTTCATAGAATCATAGGATTGTAGAGATGGAAGGGAACCTGAGGGTCATAACCCCCTGCAGTGAAGGAATCTCAACACGCAGCCCCCCGTCCTATTTGAAACTACACTGGACTCTACTTAGCTTTGCAAATGTGCTAGCAGTTTTACACCGTGAGTATCCTTAAAATTAAAAACCCACAGATAATCTCTCTCCAGCAGTCTGCACTCTTCTTTGGTGTCTGCATTTCCTTAAGAATCCTACAATGATCTCAGCCAGGCTTTCATGCAAACACAAGAAGTTGCAGTAGATGTCTACCCTTGTCCCCGATAACGAAAAACAAAAATGGAGACCACTCCACTCTCAAGTTCTCAGTAGCCAGCTTCCCTGGATTCTCGTTTCAATCAAAGTTCAGGGAAAGTCATCCTGAGTTGTCTTACCCCATGAGACTTTTTTTTTCCAGATCAGGAAGTGCAGGCAGCTGGGGAGACTACAGAGCAATAGAGCAAATGTTTTATGAGAAGAAAAGCATGCACACATCGCCCATAGCCATAGTAACAAGGTAAAGGCCACCCCACACCCGCTAGAGTTAGAAAGAATTTCTAACGTGCTCTTTAGAAAGAGGCCAAAAAATGAAATAGTGTATTTTTCTGTGCATAAGACTATATTTTTCCCTAAATTTTTGAAGTTTGAAATAGGGGGTCGTCTTATAGGACGTGGATGGTGCTGTGGTCTAAACCACAGAGTCTAGGGCTTGCCGATCAGAAGGTTGGCGGTTCGAATCCCCACAATGGGGTGAGCTCCCATTGTTCAGTGTCTGCTCCTGCCAACCTTGCAGTTCAAAAGCACGTCAAGGGCAAGTAGATAAATAGGTACCGCTCCGGCGGGAAGGTAAACAGCGTTTCCGTGTGCTGCTCTGGTTCGCCAGAAGTGGCTTAGTTATGCTGGCCACATGACCTGGCAAAACTGTCTGAGGACAAGTGCTGGCTCCCTCGGCCTGTAGAGCGAGATGAGCGCTACAACCCCAGAGTCGTCCGCGACTGGACCTAATGGTCACGGGTACCTTTACCTTTATCTTATACACCGATAGTGCATAGTGCATTTTCTTAATTTTGGGTTTAAAAAATAGGGGTCGTCTTATACACGGAAAAATAGGGTATCTCTCAGGGGAACAAAGCTTCCAGAAAACTGGGCTGCCAGTACCAACACTTTTTGTTCATCTGGTCTACATAGCCTTATCTCCTCATCAGGACAAAAAAGGGGGGGAGTTGTGGGGTCTTCCTTGTTTCCTCAAGAGATCTAAAATTATGATATTAGTTCTACCGAGATCTCAGAGAATCTTGAAGTAGAGCTATCATGGCCAGAGGAAATGTTGGAAGAGTCTGGGGCAAGCAGATGAGTTTCAAGAAAGTTTGGGAGTGTGGAGTCAAATATTGCTTGTTAGCATCTGCCACCAGTAGGCTTGAGAGTTGTGCTGTTATATAGTGTGTTGCTGCTCCCAGTTCACAAAACTCTGTATCCCGTTATATAAAACTTCCCAAAGACCAAACATAAAAAGTAAGACATTTATATTCCACCAAGTGTCCGTTTCTTTAAATGCAGCTTTTACATAATGTATGCTATACCGAATGAGGACAGTGTTCTTGAAGCTAAAAACGTGAGTTTGACCAAACTGCGGGAGGCAGTGCAAGACAGGAGTGCCTGGCGGGCTCTGGTCCATGGGGTCACAAAGAGTCAGACACGACTAAACAACAACAATTCCGAAATTATATTCAAGTACAATACAGGATGTCTCAAAGCCAAAGTTCCATCCAAACATTTCTTCGTTCAATAAAGGGAAAAGCATCTCTACAAGTATACTTGTTGCTAAAGGATAAACTACAGTCCAGGGGGTGGGGGTTGTGGGAGATGTCCAATCCCTGGGAGTGTTTGCTCTCAATCACTCAAACCACCTTGCCAGCTGTGTGACTCCAAGAACGAGATCACCGGATGCAAATCTCTGCTTCAAATGCCTTCCTCCAGTCGGCCTGCAATGGAATGATATGAAAGCAAAACACATGCTCAGATAGAAAAGTTAGCTCCATAAAATTGAAAAGGCACTCTGTGCCACTGAGGTTTGCGTGATTGAGAGCAAAGCTACAACACTCCTGGGGTGTGGTCAGTTTTCCCGGTCTGTGGATTATCCTTTAAGCAACAAGTAGCAACAAGAGATTCTCCAGAAACTGTTTTCAGCAGCACAAATATTCATGTTTCCTATGTAATATCAGCATTCACTGAGACTTCCCCTTCACAGCTGTGGGCTTGCTAGAGAGACATGTACGTCTGGCATTTTGCAAAATGCTTTTGTTTCACCACTGAATACTGAGTAGCCATTTTTGTTTAAAGCATTGGATGCTGTAACACATCTGATGTAATGTGCAAACTGGCACACAAACCACCTAGATAATTCTTGCCGATGTGAACTTTGAATCGGGGACTTCTGGGCTCAGAATCTTAGCTACTATTCTACATCAACTGTTCTACAAACTTTCACGACAGATCAGTCTTTTTTTCATATTGTTTCCCCTCATTTATTCTCACAATCTTACTTCCATTGATGCAGCAGTTTCAACAACTTGTCGCAGTCTGTTACATTCAGTGTATAATCTTGAGCATGGCCAAAACCTATAGCATCACAACTACTTTTCATTCAGTTTCTTTTCTTTACATAATTTATTAATGAAGAGCATAGTATTTTTATACAACACAAACTATGATAGGGACAAGGCTTTGTCTGCAACTAACCTCGGCAAAGGCTTTAAAGGAACATGACTCATAGTTCCATACGAAATTTCTCTTTTAAGAGAAGACAATATCCATGTATGTATGGCTTTGTGTGGACAAATGTTTGTAGATTCGTTTTGTGTGGTTCCAAAAAATTACCACTACTGAGCAATAATAGATTTTTCATGTATGCTTTCACAGTGTTCACAGTAATTTCCCTAAGTTAGTGTTCATGGACTGGGCAGAGGAGAAATAGTGGAGACCACCTCCCCATCCTGACCCTTCCAGGGAAGAGGAAGAGGAAGACAGTATAGATTTACAACAGGGGTTTGAGGGATGAAGAGAAAAGTTGGGAAATCATGGGAGAGGAGGAGGCAGAACTAGGGCAGTAGCTGCCTGACAGTGTCATTAGAAAGCATTCCAGACCCATCTCCCAGAACCCGGCGAGTCTTAAAAGTAGGAGAGCAAAGAGCTCAAAGACAGAGGGCATGTAGCAGCACCCGTAGAAGGGACGAATGAGAAAGTGGGAGAGACAGGGGCTGGAGATTCACTCGGGACAATGCCACTATCCAAAAGGCTGGGTTCTATAGCCTCTGTCTTCTGAAGATTGAAATAAAAAAGGATGGTAAGAAACTTTTCATTGTTTTTATACTTTCCTGGGCAACCAGCTGGAAGCTGCTGACAGGATCCTGACAGGGCTGCAACCCTCTTGTCCCTACATGGGTAGAAAAGTAAAGAGAGACACCCCACACCAAAGTAGTAGAGTCCTTTGGTCTCCTACCAGGCCAGCCCCATGCAGCTGGGCATGGCAGTGAACCTGTACATTCATTTCTAACTTCCTCTGAACTGCATTCAGTGGCTCATTCTTCCTCAGGGGCTGTGTCCGACTCTTCTCCTGCTTCCACCAGGAGACACATCTTTGAACTAGGGCTCCGAGGAAGAAAAAGCTGCTGGATGCAAGACCTCACCTTGGAGAGCACAGGGAGGTTGCAATACTGCATGCCTAGCAGCACGATGGCCAGCAGAGAGGTAATCTGGTGAGGAAGGGAGAGCTATACCATTTTTTATGGGGTGCCTTGGCATTTTTCAAGATAGCCTGCCTTGTCATTCTGAAAATGGACTTACCATGTGAGCGCTGCAATCATTACTTGAGAAACATAATGATGAGAATCCATGCTAGGTCTTTGTCCCTTTAATTATCCCAGTCTCAAAGTTGAGAGTTGCTAACTCAACTATCGATATACCTCTAGCCATTCTTGGTCATTCCAGTGGACCACCAGTGTGGCCTCAGGATCACAGTGGAGATATCATTTCCTGTAGCTGGATCCTGAGATCTGGTAATCATTGACAGACCTGTCCCCACATGTTCATCCAATCTGTTGGAGGGTGGGAGTAACCTTAATACTCATCTGCATCATAACATCTTGTGAAGAACTACTTTCTTTTAGCCTGGAGATAGACCATTATTTTTCAAGAGCTGAAAGTGATCTCATAGAATCATAGAATTGTGGAGTTGGAAGAGACCACAAGGGCCATCCAGTCCAACCCCCTGCCAAGCAGGAAACACCATCAAAGCATTCTTGACATATGCCTGTCAAGCCTCTGCTTAAAGACCTCCAAAGAAGGAGACTCCACCACACTCCTTGGTAGCAAATTCCACTGCCGAACAGCTCTTACTGTCAGGAAGTTCTTCCTAATGTTTAGGTGGAATCTTCTTTCTTGAAGTTTGAATTCATTGCTCCTTGTCCGCTTCTCTGGAGCAGCAGAAAACAATCTTTCTCCCTCCTCCATATGACATTCTTTCATATCATCTGAGAGAAGCTTCATTTCTCATAGTATTACTTTTGTTCTATTGTTGACATGGATCAAGCAGGTTTTTGAAGCAATACCTAAACTTGCAAGACATGTATCAGTAGAGGAAAAAGAAGGGCCAGGGCACATATTATGGGCAGTGCGCCCTCTTAACATGATCAACTCTGAAATATTGTCTGTCTCCAGTTTTAGACAAACTGAATATTACTGATCACCATGTTTTGGGGAAGCTGGGGGAGAAATGTTACGTGCTTCCTACTACCGTGTTTCTCATATTATAAGACATGTCTTATATTTATTTTTTCCTCAAAAAAACACACTATGGCTTATTTTCAAGGGATGTCTTATTTTTTTCCTCCTCCTCCTGCCACGGTCGGCATTGCTGCTGCGCCTATCACTATGTCTTATTTTCGGGGTATGGCTTATATTCATTGAATGCTTAAAAATCCTGCTATGGCTTATTTTATGGGTATGTCTTAAAATATGAGAAACAGGGTACTAAATAGAGGAGCATGGTCAGCTTCTCAGGCTGCTGCACCATCAACACAGAAGGACGTCAGGCCCACCAACAGAGACAGGGAAGAAGAGCAGGAAGCTGGATTCCTACAGCTCCATGTCAGAGGAATGTCCTCTCCATGCCCTCTCCAGTTCCCTCTCAGGCAGCCCATTATGAGTCTCCTCTAAATGGGAGGTGGACTCAGCATCTTAAAGACAAATACTGTATGTAGCAATCCTTCACTCCGGCCAGTTCAACAGAAGATTTCTGGGTTACACTGGAAGACTCCATTATTTAAGTGGCAGAAGAATGAGCTAGTCTAGCTCATCGGGAAGTACTAGTTACAGGTAGGTAGCTGTGTTGGTCTGACGCAGTCCAAAAAATAAATAAATCCTTCCAGTAGCACCTTAGAGACCAACTAGGTTTGTCATAGGTGTGAGCTTTCGTGTGCATGCACACTTCTTCAGGTACATCTGCATCTGACGAAGTGTGCATGCACATGAAAGCTCATACCTATGACAAACCTAGTTGGTCTCTAAGGTGCTACTGGAAGGATTTTTTATTTTGTTTCATCTGGAAGGCACATGAAGACCAATGTCCATTGCCTATGGAGTTCACCGGGAGTCCTTTCTATTGCAACAAAGGACTGTAGAATGGATACACACGACAATTGCTGATGTTATTTTGTCAAATTCTTTGTGGTGTTTTGTAGATCTATCCACACTGCATAATCACCAACAGCAATGGAGGTTCTGGTTTCTGAAAGGAGTCAACCATTTAGTTTCTTAAGTGTTCCTACATCATCCCCTTGCGAATCCTGATAGTGGGATTCTTAAACTCTCCACAGCCCATGATGTACTCTGGAAATGTTAGAAACTCCAAAGGCAGCTTTTCCATTGTTTTGAAAGATGCCTTCATAAGGGCTTTCTCTGCATGTATGTATAAGGCTAACCTCTGTGCTGCTGATGGGATACGAAGCATGATAAGATCTGTCTCTTTCTTGGGATGACAATTCTCTTGCATAGAACTAATGCTGGCTGCAACCCGAATTGCACTGAAGTCAACAGCAGAGTTTTCCTTTATTTTAATGGAACTGGATTGCATGCAGAAGGGAGGGTTGGTAACCCTGATATTTTCAGGCGTGGGTTTCCATTTGAAAATAAATGAAGAAATGGAAAGCATCAAATTGCCTCCAGCTGAGACTGCTACTCTAACTCTGCTTTTCTGTCTTTGCAAACCAAATGCGGTATTTTAGAAAAACCCAGTTCTTTTGTTTCGTAACTTAAGTGCATTGAGCAAATTTCTTAAATATAGTTCACTCAGAAAATAAAGTTATTTTTTTGCTGTACAGTACAGAACTTTTCTATCATTAGGGATAAACCTGATGCAATATTAGGTGCACTTGAATCTTGTATATAAATGCACACATCCTGACATGAACACACTCAAACACCTTGACACACATGCTTGCCAGGCACCAAGAGCTTACAGCTTTCTAAATAGATAGCTATATGAACAAACCATGAACATTCCCACCCACCAATATATTTTTGGCAGTGTCGAAAATGCCTCCCATGTCAATTATTTATAGTCACTCATTGCAAAATAAAATAATTATGATCATTTATTAGTTTAATTTGCTCTCACTCTCACATGCCCAGATCTAGTTGACTTCATTCCGATGTCATCCTGTTCACTTGTGTGATTCTGATACCGTGTTTCTCATAAAATAAGACACCGTCTTATATTTATTTTACTCAAGAAAATAAGCCTATGGCTTATTTTCGGGGGTGTCTTATTTTTTAAAAAATTACCTCCTCTTCCTGTCATGGCTCAGCGCCTGGAATTGGCTGCTGCTGCTGCCGCGCTAATGGGCGCTTTGTCAGCGCTTCAGCAGGGCACACTGCTAGGTCCCGCCGGGTCCGGGCTCCACGCGGCGCGCACTGCGGCTCTTGCCGCGTCCCGCCGCCAGGTCGGCGCTCGGCATGGCGCACGCTGCTGGGCATTTTGGAGGGGCAGCAGCATCCCGTTCCAGGCGCTGAGAGGCATCTTCCTCTTCCATGGCGCCATCCAGGCCTGCTCCCACCACTATGGCTTATTTTTGGGGTATGTCTTATATTTTTTCAACCCAGGAAAATCCTGCCATGGCTTATTTTCTAGGTGCGTCTTATTTTATGAGAAACACAGTAGGGTGGGTTCACTTACGTGATTAATCCAGGAAGGAGAAAGAAATAGCAACCAAGGAAGAAATGATAGCAATGCACAAAGCACAGAAGCCACCAGGAGCAACCATGTTGCCAAAAAGGATTGCAAAATGCGCAAATAATTGAAAATGATCTAAGTCCCCCCCCCCCGAAGGGTAGTCCACCCAAATAAGGAACTTTTGTTTCAACCCCAAGTTCAAAGTGGGAAATATTGCTTGCCTATCTAGTCTAAGCCTAAAGTACTGCTTTTTGCATCTTGCCTTCAAGACAGCCTTAAATAAAACATTTTTTTGGGGGGGATAAGTTTTTGTCTTCTTTCATGCATTCCTTGACACTTCAACATTTAAAACTCAGTTTTGAAAAGTCGTTCCGTAAACGGGCTAGCAAAAGGAGAACAGAGTTTTGAATTCTTCCTTCACAAATGTTCCTGATTTCTGCCGAATTTTTCAAATGGGAAACGAAGCTGGCCATTTCAAAATCCTTGCCTCTTCTTCTCTCCAGTTGGCACCTGCAAGGGAGCCCAGCCCTGCATCTGTTCAGAGCCTCAAATGCCTCAAGAGGTGAAGTAGGAGCTCTGCATGGAGTACAGCTGGTCAATGGGGTTCCCCACTCTTGACTGCAAGGGCCCAGGTTCCACAGTTGTTAAGAAACAATCGCCCAGGTTGCTGAGGGAGGTGTCGTCACTGTCCATCTCACACAAAAGATGCTCAGAACCTTCAGAACAGAGAAAAAGATTTGTTCCGCTCAGGCACAATCCACTCACACAACACTGAAATGAACGGGAGCTGCTCAGGCGCAGAGCCGAGCTCTTGCGCCATTCTTTTTAATGGCGCTTGCGCATGAGAACTTCTTTCAGAAGTGCCATCAGAATGTTGACTAAGCCACTCTCATGTGTTTGAGGTAGCTAAACAGACATACAGTACCATCTGAATCAAGGATCTAGACCAGGCCTTGGCAGATGTTTAGAACTACAACTCCCATGATCCCTAGCTAACAGGACCAGTGGTCAGGGATGATGGGAATTGTAGTCCCAGACATCTGCAGGGCCAGAGTTTGCCTAGGCCTGATCTAGACGGAAACCAGACACATTTAAAATCTCAAGCTCTGCTAGCTTAAGCCTGGAAGCCCAAACCCAGCACAGATATTGTCTTAGAGGGCTACGGGCTCCTGACATCCTAAATTCACGTTGTTAAGGGGTTCCTCTTAGTCCGTCTGAGATGTTGCAATGGGACATATAGAAAAAAGCCGCTTCAGGCTCTGACTCAATTTACAGCTCCCTCAAAATGTGCAATAGGCAGGCCTTCCGGTCTTACCATAAGGGTGCATGTGGTCCCCTGGCATTTGTGGCGGAGTGAGTCCTTGCCGGAAGGGGTCTGAGCTGTAAACACTTTGATCAATGACCAATACTTGTTGTGGAGGTGGTTGCAAGGTGGTATAAGAGTTCATGATTCCTTCAAGGCCTGTGTTGTTGCCACTGTTTGTCTGAGCTGGAAGACAATGGCAAATAAAATGCATGAATTCATAAGATCAGTCTCCCGATACTTTATTATTTCACCTATGTCAGCAAGACTCTATACTGGTGCCTTTTTTCTTAATGAACTTTTTTCTTGAATTTCCAGTCCCAGGAGGTGTGAACTCTTTCCCAGCTCCCCTATTTTCCAAAGCCTTACCCAACCAACCCATATATGACTTCTCCTTTTTTTCTGTCTCGGAATAAATGAGTTAAACCATCCGTCGACTCAAATATGTGAGCTGCTTAAAGCCAGACCTACATATTATCGAGTTCATGAAAAATATAACTATAAGCTCCTTTGGAACTGGGATGCCAAGTTCACTGTAAGACAGGACTCATGTGTTTAATAATAATAATAATAATAATAATAATAATAATAATAATAATAATAATAATAATAATACCCCGCTCATCTGGCTGGGTTTCCCCAGCCACTCTGGGCGGCTTACAGCACATAAAAAATGGTCAGACATTAGACATTAAAAACTTCTGTAAACAGATGTCTTCTAAAAGTCAGATATCTGTTTATTTCCTTGACATCTGATGGGAGGGCATTCCACAGGGCGGGTGCCACTACTGAGAAGGCCCTCTGTTGCACAGAATGGAAAAACTTTTCCCATGTTCAACCCCCTTCTCTCCCCCCCCTCTCTTTCTCTCTCTTTTTCCATTCTTTGACATGCAAAAGAATCCTCAACATGTTCAGTCTTAGAGTCAGTCCAGAAAAGATGCTGAAAGATAAATGTCTGAATCTCAGACTGGAAACTCCTCTGCTTTTTCCACCACTGCTTTTCCAATTCATGTCCCCTCACCCACTCTGTGGCTGCTTTGAACCAGAGAGAGAGAGAGAGGGAGAGAGGGAGAGAGGGAGAGAGGGAGAGAGGGAGAGAGAGAGAAGACCCAGACATAATCTCCCAGTGCCTTGTTTTCATTGGCCCTTAATTCTTCTTATCATTAAACTAGATGTGTTCAGTGTTCAGGGTGGGAGTTGAGTAGCATCATACAAAAGAGGGGCCGTTGTGCTAGAAGAGTGACCTAAGCGTGGAAAGAAGAGTTGAGATGGGAAGCATGTTTCGCTATGTATAGTAAGGGGAAATTGGGAAGCAAAGCTAAGGGCCGAAAAAGCTATGGAGATTACAGTAGAAAACCCACGACAATCTGAGGAGAGTTCCCAGGTAGGACATGGCAGCCGAGAAGTCCTAGGAGCCAAGGAGAAGTGAATCATAACTTCTCCGTATCAATAGATTCTAGTTTTTCAAGGTACAGTGGTGCCTCGCTAGACGAATGCCCTGCTAGACGAATTTTTCGCTAGACGAATGGGTTTTGCAATCAGAGGTTGCCTCGCAAGACGAATTCATTTTGCAGAAAATTCGTCTAGCGAATCGCGGTTTCCCATAGGAATGCATTGAAATTCAATTAATGCGTTCCTATGGGCAATTTTTTTAAAAAAAATTCAATGCATTCCTATGGGATTCACAAGACGAATTTTTCGCAAAACGAATTGACTCACAGAACGAATTAAATTCGTCTAGCAAGGCACCACTGTAACAGTGGCAAGCATGGCACCCAAGAACTGAGTGTTGACGAAACCATGGGATAAGTCAAATCGATATTGTAGGGAGGACCATAGCTGTTCATGGCATGCTATTAAAGTCTCTGAGGAAATGAAATCTTGCCCATTGCTGGGGACTGGTTCACTGGCCCCCGAATGTTGTTGATGCCCTCCCTCCTACAGCGTGGCATATTCTGCCTTCTGGCTCAAGTAGGAGGCACAGAACAGAACCTGCATTTGAAAGGAGGGGAGCTAGGAAAGTATTCAGTCCTCCTGTCCAGCAACTCCGAGCGTCTCCGTGAAAAGAGAATCCACTTTCCATTTTCAGAATCCTGGCTGTCAGTGGTGGAGTTTAAAGGGAGAGGGAACAGGCAGGTCCCCTGGCAGAAGGGGGTTGGGGGGCAGACTTACCAGAAGTGAGTCTCTGTGTTGTTTGCTGATCTTGCTGTTGTTGCTGCTGTCGCCTTGCTAATTTCTTCATCTGTTACAAAAAGGGAGGGAAGGTTAGAACAAGCCAATATCCCCTCCTCTTCTTTTCTTAAATGGTGAGAGCTATTCTAGGTGTATGTGTGCATACACACACACACACACACACACACACACACACACACACACACCGCCTTTGTCTTGGCCTTGCCCACAACTGCTGTTGAGCTGCCCACAGCCACTCTGTCCTTGTCTATTTATTTATATTATACAATAGGTCTGGTTTCCTATACCCTTCAAGGGCTTCTGCCAGTGTGGTGTAGTGGTTAGAAGCGGTAGACTCGCAATCTGGGGAACCGGGTTCGCGTCTCCGCTCCTCCACATGCAGCTGCTGGGTGACCTTGGGCTTGTCACACTTCTCTGAAGTCTCTGAAGGGTATAGGAAACCAGACCCACTAACCTCACAGAGTGTTTGTTGTGGGAGAGGAAGGGAAAGGAGAATGTTAGCTGCTTTGAGACTCCTTCGGGTAGTGATAAAGTGGGATATCAAATCCAAACTCCTCCTCTTCTTCTTCTTCTTCTTCTTCTTCTTCTTCTTCTTCTTCTTCTTCTTCTTCTTCTTCTTCTTCTTCTTCTTCTCCTTCTCCTCCTCCTCCTCCTCCTCCTCCTCCTCCTCCTCCTCCTCCTCCTCTTCTTCTTCTTCTTCTTCTTCTTCTTCTTCTTCTTCTTCTTCTTCTTCTTCTTCTTCTTCTTCTTCTTCTTTGCAGCTCAGCGCAACTATGCTAGACAGACCAATGGTCTGAAAGGCAGCTTCCCAAATCCAAGAATGCAGTCTGCAATTTGCCTATTCCTAGGACTACATTTCCTATTTCAGTGATGGCGAACCTATGACACGTGTGTCAGCACTGACACGCATAGCCATTTTCGGTGACACGTGGCCGCATGCTGAGACCTTACTTCTGGCTGGTGGCGGAATGTCGCAGGCGACGCACCTCTGGGGGCCTTGTGGACTTCCGGTGAGGCAAGATGGTGGCCAGCATGGAGCTGCGGAGCTCCTGAAAGTGACCAGCGCTGCAGGAGCTGCTGGACGGGTGCTTGAGACACTGAAACCGCCACCGCCCGGACACTGGGGACCACCAGTGCAGCAACCGGGGAGCTGCCGGACCCTACCCCCACCCCGTGAACCTGACGGACAGCCTTGAGGCACTCCGGAGGCGGAAAAAAGAAGCCCCTGCACAGGCCCAACCTGAGCCCACCTCCCCAGCGGCAGACCCATTGGAGGACGGCCCGAGCCCAGAGTCCCACTAGGAAAGACCTCTGGGTTTTGCCTTATTTTCCCCCCCTTTTAAATATTTTTTTAAAAATTATTTTCTTAAAAAAACTTTAATATTTTTTTCCTCCCCTTTTTCTTTTGTTTTTAAGGGGAAACAATTATACATTTTTGTTATTTGAACTATAAATATCGCGAAATTGTGTTTCCCCCCCCCCTCGAAGTGACACACCACTCGAGTTATGCTCGGGTTTTTTTGGCGAATTCTGACACACCAGGCTCACAAGGTTGCCCATCCCTGTCCTATTTAGATAGGTAGCCCTCCTATCTAAAAATGGATGAAAGGCCCCAGCGTCATTATGTAGTAAGTGATTCAAGGAGAAATGTTGTTACCTTAGCTCTTTGATTCTGGAACCAGACCTGAACAACTCGGACACTCAGACCCGTCTCGGCTGCTAAGGTTTCCCTTACCTTCAGGAAATGTCAGAACAGCAGACATGATTATTCGTTTAAACAGAGGCAAAAGGATCAGCAAAATACGAAATGTGTAGGACTTTCAACACAAATTTTCAACGTTTTCATAAAGGTTTTTTTCGTTGCAGAACAAAATCTCAACGTTTGCAGTTGCTCCCTAGACTTCTCACCAAAATTCAAAACCTTAAGAACTGGAAGTTTTTCGAGTTCGGCAGTCAGATTTCAAGCATGTGTCTCCAAACAGGGGAGCTGTGAAAACACATGGAATACTCTGCACAGTTCTGATCAGTGTGCACTAAAAGTGATGACGGGGATGAAGCAACTCCCCTAGGAGGAAAAGTTACAGCATTTGGGACTTGTTGGTTTAGAGCAAAGGCTAGTAGCAGGTTAAGTACGCTTCAGGTTAAGTACAGACTTCCAGAACCAATTGTGTACTTAAACCGAGGTACCACTGTAATTAAACAATATATCCTCTCCTGCCTCCCTGAACATTCCCACAGGGCACCTCACTGGTCATTGTGAGAACAGGATCCGGGAATAGCTGGGTTCTTATGTTCTAATGTAGGAATCTTTTTTCTAAACTAAACAACCCACAACTCTTTAGTTTTCCCTGCAGGTAAGGTGCTCTCAGGCTTGAGTAGGGCTACACAACTTGGAGTCCATCAGCACGTCATCTCCATACAGTGGCTCACGCCTGGGTCATTAAATCTCTCTTGTCCTTTTGCTGACTGCTCAGGAGTGATGGTCAAGTGCCTGGGAAATCACAAGTCTTGTCTGCCGGGCTGCATTCTGTTTAGTAGACCACATGCCTGAATCTGACTGCCACCAACAGAGCACAATGGCTAGGAATTATTAAGACAGGAGTCACTCTACTACGGCCATGGGATTCAACAACATCTTAGGCAGTGTAAACTGGCTACCTCTGGTGATTCCAGTGTTCATGGTGCCAGTTCCTTCTTATGATCAAACTGTACCTTCCTGCATGGTTTAGAAGACACTTCAAACGATGCCTTGAATGCCCGGCGCTGCTGGGTCGTCAAGATGGTCCGGGGTCGCTTCGGCCGCTTGTGGTCCTTGCTCTCCTCGGCTGTTTTCCCAGTGCCATCTCCCATTTTGCACAGGCTCCCTTCATCATCACTTTTACCTTAAAAGATTGGGAGAGGGGATAAAATCCCACACAGTGCGATTCATAGGCCAGCCTTTGCTTAAAATGAAACCCCCCCAAATTGCTTACCTTCCAAGTTCCGGACTGCAGAATCCGGGACCGGCAGCCATTTGACACCGGAAGTTGCGTCGATGTAACTTCCGGTGTCGCTTTGCCCTTTTATGGGCACCCAAAATGGCTGCCGCCGGCTTCAAAAATCGCTTGTGCGCATGTCAGGAAGTGCTCCGACGCAACTTCCAGTGACGCTCCGCCCATCTATGGGCACCAAAATGGCCGCCGCCAACACCGGAAGTGACGTCTATGCACTTCCGGACATGCGTACATGCGGCTTTTGAAGCTGGCGGCGGCCATTTTTGGTGCCCATAGAAGGGCAAATCGGAAAGAAAAAAATGGCCGCCGGCAGGAGAAAATAACGGAGAAAAATGGGAGACGAAGTGATACGGGGGACCACCGGGAAAAGGTAAGTAAAAAAGGGGTTTTCCCGGGGAAAACGGGAGACTTGGCAGCTATGCCAAATTGAGAAGCTGCATGGAAAAGCTTCATACGAACAGGAAGATGCTCAAAAATCCTTTCAGAATTTGCACAAGTAGGGCTACAAACCGCTCAGAAGCATTTGGTAAGGAAAGGAAAGACAGTGAAGAGAAGCCAGGGGTCCTGTGTTGCGATTTTTACAGGGGTGTGGCTGGGGTGGTTGTAAGGAAATAACAAAGCAGTCAAAAGAGGATTATGAGCTCAACTCAAATCTGGTTACACAACAAGTCAGCAGCCATCTCCCAGTGGCATAAATGGCTTCCTAAAGAAGGATATTTAAACATCCTTCTGCAAACTAGAAACAAGATGTTCAGACAGGCTGCTCTGGGCAAAGGTTTCAAAGCGGGAATGAGCCTTGCTCCAGTTGCCACTAATGGAACCTCAAACAGCCTAACCCTAACCCTAGATCCAGACCATTTCAAACTTTTAAAGTCAACAGTAACACTTGGAATGGCGAAAGGCTGGACTAGATGAATCCCAAACCGGAATTAAGATTGCCGGAAGAAATATCAACAACCTCAGATATGCAGATGACACAACCTTGATGGCAGAAAGTGAGGAGGAATTAAAGAACCTTTTAATGAGAGTGAAACAGGAGAGCGCAAAATATGGTCTTAAGCTCAACATCAAAAAAACCAAGATCATGGCCACTGGTCCCATCACCTCCTGGCAAATAGAAGGGGAAGAAATGGAGGCAGTGAGAGATTTTACTTTCTTGGGCTCCTTGATCACTGTAGATGGTGACAGCAGTCACGAAATTAAAAGACGCCTGCTTCTTGGGAGAAAAGCAATGACAAACCTAGACTGCATCTTAAAAAGCAGAGACATCACCTTGCCTACAAAGGTCCGTATAGTTAAAGCTATGGTTTTCCCAGCAGTGATGTATGGAAGTGAGAGCTGGACCATAAAGAAGGCTGATCGCCGAAGAATTGATGCTGGAGGAGACTCTTGAGAGTCCCATGGACTGCAAGAAGATCAAACCTATCCATTCTGAAGGAAATCAGCCCTGAGTGCTCACTGGAGGGACAGATCGTGAAGCTGAGGCTCCAATACTTTGGCCACCTCATGAGAAGAGAAGACTCCTTGAAAAAGACCCTGATGTTGGGAAAGATTGAGGGCACTAGGAGAAGGGGACGACAGAGGACGAGATGGCTGGACAGTGTTCTCGAAGCTATGAACATGAGTTTGACCAAACTGCGGGAGGCAGTGCAGGACAGGAGTGCCTGGCGTGCTCTGGTCCATGGGGTCACGAGGAGTCGGACACGACTAAACGACTAAACAACAACAACACTTGGAATTAAGCCCAGAGATTAACTGTTACCAAGTGGTTCTATATGTACAGGTTACAGTATCATGTGGTGATTTTTAGCTAACACTCAACCTATAGCTCAACTCCAAATGCTCTTTAAAAAATGTCCCCATTGCACCGGAGAAATCTCACCTCAAGGCTCTCAAAGCATGCATCATGGCAGCCAGAACTCCACTGAAGAGTAATTAAGCAGGCTTTTCCATGTGTGTGGAATGCCGGGACACTTTGCTTGGGAGAGGTGGAAGCTCTTAAGCCATCGGCCTCTATTACTGTAAGTAAATGTCTGGAATAAGGTAGTCATAATTTGGCAAGGTTGGCCTTTCAGTAAAATGTTTGGCACTAGAGTGTTTGTCTTCAATACTATGCCTCTTCAGGCTGCACATTGAGGGTGTGTGTGTGTTGCACTATTAAAAAAAAAAAGTTCCCTCATATTAACAGTTCCTTGCAAACAGAAAATGAGCACGGCAACGGAGAATGGTTCTGGCCCCAAACCCAGACCCAGCTGTGATAATTTTCAACTTGCACCGAGCATTTAAAAACGACAACAAATCTGCGGAGTGGTAAAAAACTTTCTGGGAAAGGATATATAATGAGCTAAAGAAACTGTTTAAGAAAACTTCTGTTAAAATACCAGAAGGCCTTTTGTTAGGTATACAGTGGTACTTGTAGTTATGAACTTATTTCATTCTGGAGGTCCGTTCTTAACCTGAAACTGGTCTTAACTAGAGGTGTGCTTTTGCTAATGGGGCCTCTTGCTGCCGCTGTGCTGCTGGCACACAATTTCCATTCTCATCCTGGGGCAAAGTTCTCAACTTGAGGTAACTCTTCCAGGTTAGTGGAGTTTGTAACCTGAAGCATTTGTAACCTGAGGCGTTTGTAACTCGAGGTACCACTGTAATAGGTGAAGAGATACCAAAAGAAGACAAAATACTTTTTATGTACACAACGATGGCAGCAAGAACGCTACTAGACCAGAGATGGAAGGAGGGAAAGGGCCGACTAGAGAGGAACGGCAGACTAAACTGATGGAGTACAGAGATGGCAATACAGACGGGAAAGATCAGAAACCAGGAAGACCAAGTGTTTCTGAACGACTGGAATAAAATTTTAATGTATTTAAAAGACCACTGTAAACCGTTAAAATCATTGGCGGGGATACAATGACCCTTGTAATGTGAAATGAACTTTGGTAACTATGAATATATAACAGATAGATAACAGTAAAAGATGCAGAATATTTTTCTTTGAATATGGAACTTTTGGAGGGAGGGAAGGGGGTCCAGAGGTTTGAAAGAACCTTTTGCTTTAATGTTTTGAAATGGTTAAAGTTAAAATGTATAAAAGTATGTAAAACCAATAATTTGTTTTATTAATCAAATAAAATTAAAATAACAACTCCTCACTTGCAGTCTGGACTAAGAATGGTCCATACTTTCACCTCAGTCCCAACTCCTGATGTGTTACATGTATGGAATAGGCCTGAGTAGAGTTCAAAATAGTAGCATTTTATTAATAAATAGTATTTGAAAACATCACCCATCACCTCCTGGCAAATAGAAGGGGAAGAAATGGAGGCAGTGAGAGATTTTACTTTCTTGGGCTCCTTGATCACTGCAGATGGTGACAGCAGTCATGAAATTAAAAGACGCCTGCTTCTTGGGAGAAAAGCAATGACAAAACTAGACAGCATCTTAAAAAGCAGAGACATCACCTTGCCTACAAAGGTCTATATAGTTAAAGCTATGGTTTTCCCAGTAGCGATGTATGGAAATGAGAGCTGGACCATAAAGAAGGCTGATCGCCGAAGAATTGATGCTTTTGAATTATGGTGCTGGAGGAGACTCTTGAGAGTCCCATGGACTGCAAGAAGATCAAACCTATCCATTCTGAAGGAAACCAGCCCTGAGTGCTCACTGGAAGGACAGATTGTGAAGCTGAGGCTCCAATACTTTGGCCACCTCATGAGAAGAGAAGACTCCTTGAAAAAGACCCTGATGTTGGGAAAGATTGAGGGCACTAGGAGAAGGGGACGACAGAGGACGAGATGGTTGGACAGTGTTTAGTCGGACACGACTAAACGACTAAACAACAACAACATTTGAAAACAATGAGTCCATTGCTCTAATAAAGTCAGTGTATGAAAGACCTATAGCTCCTGATTCTGAATATCTTTTTTAAAAGGAACCTCACACTGTGTTGCGCGTGTGCTTTCAAACATTCAACCATTTATTGTACAGTGCAGATTATGGGAAACTGGAGGCAATGAGACAAAAAGGAGTCAAGTTTGTGTCGTGCAAACACATGTTGTGCATTCCCACATATTTCAGAAACTAGGCAGACTCCTAGTTTGGACCAACTTCTGAAAATGCTCTGTATTTTGCAACTTTTAATTGAAAGGGCATCAAGTCTCAAGACTTGGACTCTATTCAGAATTGAACATATTTTTTAGCTGCTGGCAAATCACTGTCTCATTTTTACTACTGGATGATATTTTCTTAAAATATAGTGTGAATATTGTGTTATTGTTCAGGATTTCATTCCTTCCACAGAGTCTTAAAATTCCAAGTGGGCAACAGTGAATGTATCTTGTCCCTGTGTTTGCTGCAGGAAACAGCACAAGTGCTCGATAAACACACCTGATTGTGGTATGTAGTGTGACGCTGTTCCTAGACAAAGGTGCTTAAGATTTTTTCTGACTCTTCTAGCATTTTACAACAACAGGTTCCTCAGCAGCTAAATTTGCAATAAATTGATGATTCAAGAAAATGGAAGCCTATTGGATTTTTCAAATTCTGATATCCCACGTTGGGCTTCAAATTATTACGTTGGCCACTCTGAAATCAATCCCATTGGCGAAGTGACAATTGGTTGGTTTGTGTTTGGGGGCCAATCATTTGGGTAAGCATGAGAGTCCAGAACTTGGCACGGTCTCCATGCGCCTTGTCTGGTCTCCTGTCTGGGCTCGTAGTTCAGTGTCTACAATGCTGCCAGATTCTTAACTAGAGCAGAACACCTCCCTGGTGCTGTGTTTGCCCCTCGGCACATTATTGCTAGTAGGCGTTCCTGTTTCTCTTTCGCAGGATGACTAGAGAAACGGGCTGATCAAATATTTCCCACATCTGTCCATTGAGGTGAATGAAATAGGGAAATGCTTTGAAATGGATGGGGAAGGGGGGGGGAGAACGGTGCAGAGAAGTCTGGGGGAATCCCAGAAAGAAAAGTGGCCGTGTTCCCCCACCACCCCAAACACCTGCTCGCCAAATCCCTCCAAATGATGGAAAGTTGATTCTGCTTTAACGTGGCAATGCTTTTAATTAACTCTGCCTTTCAAGCCTTCCTCGAACAGGGTAGGAATTAATTAATCTTTAAGACTCCTCCTGGTCACATGGGAAAGGACTACAGGCGGTTTATATTGTCTGCCGTGACCTCTGCGCAACCCCAAGGCTCACTGGGGGCGGCGGGGGGGGGGAATGATGAAGAACCGGCTTCGTGTATGAAGATGAAGAAATTCTTTGGTTAGAGGGAATTAGGGAAAAGGAGGGATGTTAGTACACTTTTAATTGGAAAGTGGGCTCCTCTTTCACAGGCGCCTGTTTACTTAGGCTTGGACGCTGGGGCTCAAGGGAAGGAGTCATTGAACTGAGGGCTTTGCAGATTATGGGCAGCATATGGCTTCCAGTGCTTTGCTCTTTATTTTCATTTTCTCATAAAGTAGTCCTAAGTTTGCATTGTGCTCCTTGTTCCCTTATGTTTCTGGCTGGGTCTTTAAAGACACCTATATGCTGACTGGTCAAGAATATGCCATAATCTCGTAGCCTTACAATTAAATGTCTATCTTCCTCTTAGACACGGAATGATAGAATCATAGAATTGTAGAGTTGGAAGGGACCACGAGGGTCATCTAGTCCAACCCCCTGCAATGCAGGAATCTTTTGCCCAACGTGGGGCTCGAACCCACGGCCCTGAGATTAAGAGTCTAATGCTCTACTGACTGAGCTATGGAGTGCTCCACATTTCTTTTGCTTTTTAGAAAACTTACATTCTGCCAGTCAACTCAAACAGGTTCTCAGGCCGGCTTGTAGCAAATCAGGACAGCCCTTTGAGAAGTTAAACTGAGAGGGTTACACTGAAATATAGAAAATATACTGGTGCTTTTAGTTTACATGTGAGAGCTTAATAGCCCAATCCTGCTTATGACTAGACTCTACTAAAGATAAAAGGGTAAAGGGGCCCCTGACCATTAGGTCCAGTCATGACTGACTCTGGGGTTGCGCGCTCATCTCGCATTATTGGCCGAGGGAGCCGGCATACAGCTTCCAGGTCATGTGGCCAGCATGACAAAGCCGCTTCTGGCAAACCAGAGCAGCACATGGAAATGCCGTTTACCTTCCCGCTGTAGCGGTTCCTATTTATCTACTTGCATTTTGACGTGCTTTCAAACTGCTAGGTTGGCAGGAGCTGGGACCAAGCAACGGGAGCTCACCCCGTCACAGGGATTCGAACCGCTGACCTTCTGATCAGCAAGCCCTAGGCTCAGTGGTTTAACCACAGCGCCACCTGGGTCCCACTAAAGATAGTGAGACTTATTTTTGAGTAAATGTGGTTTAGGGTTGGTTTACACAACTTTGTTGTTTATCATCAGCATCTACATTTTAAAAAACCAACAACCACCCCAGTCTCTATTCAGGCCCAAATAAACAGAATTGATTAATTGTAATTCTGCAGCTTCACACCAGAAAACCCTTTAGAATGTCTTTGTTCAAGTATGACTACCTTAAGAGTGCTCTGGTTTCTGGATACTGCCATTTCTCATGTCAGATTTGGGTTCATTTATTCCAGAGGTAGTCCCATTTATTCCAGAGGTAGTCCCTTTCTGTTCCAATGGGACGGGTCTTCCCACACCACCACAAGCCAACTTTGACAGGCAGGCAGGGCCACCTAGCTCTCAACCAACTGAAGCCACAAGGTTGCCAGGTGATTCACAGGTAGGTCACTCACCTGCCAAAAGTAGTCCATGGGGGTGGGGAAGAGAGGCTTTAAAGCACCGTACAAGGCTTGCAAAGAGCACTGCGCAGTGCTTTTAAGCGCCAGTGATCAGCAGGCTTGAATTCCCTACTCTTCAGCAAATGGGCAGGAAGTTCAAGTCTGCAGGGATCGGCTGTGTGCAAGCTGCGCATGAGGAACTCAGCCGCACAGCCAAACCAAGCATTCTTGAACTGATGGGTGAGAGGTCCAAGCCTGTTTTCTGCACAGATCAGCTGTGCAGAACTTGCTCTTGCAGCCAAATTATCCACGCCTCTACCTGGCCAATTTTGCTCCACTGGTCTGTCGCATGAAGACTGGTCTTGTTTCTCCATTCCTGGCAGGTGATCAGACATATCACAGCGGAAGATGAGCAAGGGAAGCAATCTGTGATGTTGTGGCTGACACTGTTAGGTCCCGTAATAGTGTTGCCCGGGGAGATATGGGAGCAAACATGGCATCTTGCTTTGTGGTGGGGTTTGGTCTCTGTGTTTGTGCCTTTGTTATGTTGTCTGTACAGTATGTGGTCCAACTAGCAATGGAAAGTGTCTGAGGCTCAAGGGGCACTAGCTGCCTGCGAGCAAGTACAGGTCTACGAGCCAAGACCTGCAAGAGGGAAGTGTCATTGGCAAGGATTGGCTATAGACCACTGGAAGTATGTTGGAGAAGCTTTGGCTTTGAGCTGTAGATGACATCAAGTGGTGCTCCATTATCTTCTCTTCTAGGTCTGTAGTGTAGTAGAGCATAGCTGCCAAGTTCCGGCCTGAGAAATAAGGGACTGGACCGGAAGTAGCAGACCGGAAGTAGCGCTGCCGCCATTTTGGAACTGGGCAAAGCATGCTCAGAAGCTACTTTTGATGCTGCTCTGCCCTGTTCCAAAATGGCTGCCGCACCAGAAGTCACGCTGCAGCCATTTTGGAACTGGGCAAAGCAGCATCAAAAGTCGCTTCTGAGCATGCTCCGCCCAGTTCCAAAATGGCCGCCACGCCAGAATAAACCGGGGGAAAACAAAAAAATCCGTTTTTTCGGCTGGGGACAGCTGGAAAAACGGGGGTTTCCCGGGGAATACGGGAGACTTGGCAGCTATGTAGTAGAGATCTAGGTTTGCGCAATGAAAGAGGATTAAAGCAAATTTTTGATCCTTTGGGGGGGTGGGGAGGTCAGATTGTCCTTAGGAAAGAGACAGGTACGTGCACAGAAAAATGTGTGATAATGACACCTCCAGGCAGATAAATCAAAATAAATGCTCGTTGTCACATGATCTCCTCACTAACAAATCAGAAGCAATGCTCAGTAGAGAGTGGGCACCACAAAACCTCCACATGAAGCGTTGTGCAAGCAAATCAGGACAAATGCTCCATGAACCGGTCATCTGGAGAAGCCCTCAATGTCTATTCTTTTTGCATTCCATTTCCATGTGGCCTCCCTCCTTTACTTTTTCAGCCACTATATCTTTCCAATTTAGAATTACAATACATGGATCTGATGAAATGGGCTGTGGCCCACAAAGGTTTCTGCCACAATCCATTTCTGCCACAAGACTCTTTATTGCTTTTGCCTTATTCGCAGTGCTTGGCGTGACATCAGAGTTGGGGGCGTTGTGTTTAATTTCAGGAAATATTCCTGGAAGAAACCTGTGAATGGTAAACTCTAAGGGGCAATAAAAGACGCATGACAACCTGGCAACTAGCCGTGGAATGGGCCTGAGGCTCAATAGGCCAAGTCTGGCAGTCTCGGTCTTCTGCTCCACTGAGCCCAGTCTCCTTCGCAAAGAACGTGATGCAACTGCTCTCACTTCTGAAAACTCTCTGGGCAGAGCAATTGTGTCTCTTCAATCAAACCTGGCTCTTTCTCATTGCGTATCTAGTTACTTCACTCTATTTTACCACCCATCTGCCAGTAGATGGCAGCATTTTGCTGGTTTTTGTTCTACATGGCCGCTGTATTTTCTAATGTCACCTCTCTGTCAAAACTGTCATTATCAAAGCCATCACGGTGCTGTAATCCACCTGAAAAGTTTGGGATGTGGGCGAGTGTGAAAGAGAGAATCCGGTCCGTCCTACAATCCTAACCTTTCTCTGAAAAAGTTCTCATCCCCACTCTTGCCCCACAGCTGGCAAAAGAAGAAAACTTTTCCTATGTACATCCTTACTCGTTCCTGCTTTCTGTCTCTTATCTCTCTCGTTGTTCCAACCAGAGCCAAGACTCTGACATGGAGGGAGAGGAATGCCAGGAGGGCCAGTGGCAGAAACTGCACAAGTGTTAAGCCCCCAAGCAAACAGTCAGAAGCCTTTCAAACCAGAGACTGGTATCTCTGAAGGCAGCACCCGCTGAATCAGGTTCTCCCAAGGGATTGGCACCCTCAGAACCACAGGGGGTATGGAAAAGCTCAGAAGCTGCTGGAATTGCCTGTTCCTTGTGCTCTGTCCAGGGTACTGAAGGACCAGTTGCTAACTTCCTTTCAATGTTTCTTGGTTTCTGATTGGACATGCATTCCCTGCCCACTGCTCAGCACTGCCTGTCCTTGACCCCGACCAAAGATTTGGAAGGTGATCTTGAGATGGAAGAAGAAAACAAGGAGACAACCCAAGGATTAAAGTGTTGTAACAACGAATCTCACACTGAACGGATAGATGCATGCTTGAGTCATGACAAAGAAACGAAGGAAATCGTAAGAGGCAAGAAGGCTTCCTTTCGGAAAGTGGGAATCTTGACCAAATGAGAGCAAAAGGGGGGGGGACAAACTCAAGGAAAACATATATCAGCTGAAAATAAGACAAGCAAATAAAAAGAATGAGGAGGATATTGATAAAAACACTAAGATCAATATTTTAAAAATATTTAAATACATGAGAAGTAGGAAACAGGTCAAGGAGACCATTGGGGCATTAGATAACAAGGGGCTGCAGACCCAGTAGATCCCCGAGATCTTCCCAAGAGGCTTTGTTGATTGTGCCGCAACTTGGGGAACATCATCTGGTCACCCTATAAAAGTGAGTGTTCTCCGTAGTTGTGCCTGTCCTCCGAGATACCTTCCATCCTTGGACTCAGGAGGCATCAACTGTTGGGTGTTTTGTTTCTGGCATTCATGATAAGCTGGCTTGCCTTGAATGGTATGAGATATCTGTACTATTTTAAAAATTGAAATGGTGTTGAATGCATTTTTATTTACTTCTTTATAAACTGATTCAATATTTATTCGCAATGATAAGTGGGGGGGGGGTAAATTGGGCAGTTCAAGACAATGCACGGGACTTGACAGAGTCCAAGACCTAGTTTTAACTGAGTTTACAAAACTACCTTTGGGCTGGGGCTGGGCTGCTTCAGTTTGTGGCTGTTGGGCCACAATATTTATTGCTCCTCCTTGCAAAGCAATTCCCTGCGCACGGAAAACTAACATGCTGGGGAGAACTCGGACACAGTCCAGAAACAGGTTACCTGCTTGTGAGGGAACATTCTGCACAGAGTTTTTTTATGGATTAAGTAGATATGGAGTTATTTTAATCAGATACAGGTTGGTTGGTTCGTTGGTTCGTTGGTTCGTTGTTTGTTTGTTTGTTTTAAAGTTAGGTGTATGTTATTCTATTGCTTTTAAGTATTGCTCCCTTCCCCTGGGGTTGGTGTGAATCAGAAATAAATAACAGATATTTTGCAGCCCAGAGGATTTCGAATTATAAAACTAAGAACAGACTGAGGAATGTCACCGGGGAACATTTGATACCCTGACCCCCAAATATCGCAACAAGAGCCCTTCTGCGGCACACAGTAACCAGCGGCACCCTTAAGACCCCCTTACCAGAATCAGACGCCGTTGGGCTCACTAGGCTGAGGAGTTCGCGCTCCTTCTCATAGTCGCTCTTGCAAAGCAGCTGGTCCTCCTTCAGGACAAACTCATCCCCCTTCTGAAGCTGCTTCTCGCAGACGCAACAGCAGAAGCAGCCCACGTGGTACACGCTTTTTTGGGCTCGCATGACGAACTCGCTGGGGGCAATTGCTCCGAAGCAGCTGCTGCACTTCACTGCAAAGAGTCTGCCATGCAAAAGACCCAAAGCAGAGTGTTAGGTTTAGGCCTCGGTTGGGGTGGTCAGCTCAGCAGTGGGTTTTGGAACAGACCCCATTACTCCCTTACGTTGCCTCCCCCCCCCCCCCAAAGTTAAGGCTATCTTGTGCTGGCAACGGAAGGCAGAAATTGCTTGTTTTTCTTTCTCCGCGTTGACATTGCCCCAAGCTTGTGCTTTAATCTTGCTTTTACTGACAATTTTGTTGTGTCATTGAATTTCAGTTCAGGGCAACTAGGGTGCCCTCTGGATTTCTGAGGAAAATCTCATTCTAGAACACAACTAGCCAAACACCCACCAGTTTGTAGCCCTTATGCCATGGGTTGGAGGGAATATCAACCTTTGAGCTTCTTGGACCTTGCCATAGCCATGGGGCAAGGTGGCAAAGCCTTGAACTAATCTGAACTAAGGCGTTAAAATATATCCTGGACTGTGTGCTGCTCCAGATTGTGGCGGGAGCAGAAGGGGTGGGGAAGGACCCAAAGTTTCTCCACCTTAAATAACACACTGCTTTCTCCTAAAAGGCAAGCAGGCCACAGAGAAGAGCAGATCTCGTCTTTCAGAAACAGGGTTGCCATTGCAAACTTTTGATTTTGAAAATTCTGGCAAGTGGGCTGCACCTGTGACAGGTTAAGGGTTGAGGCCACATGAAGAAACAGGTGTGAGAGTAATCCCTTTAATCTACTGCTGCCAGATCACCATATAGCTCTGCCCTCCCAACACAACAAACACACATGTAGTGCATGGATCTGACAGCTCACGAGAGCCAGGGGGGATCACAAACCCAGACTTCAGTCTCACATGCAGCAATGCGGGAAAGTGAGCTCAGAAACCTGAAGGTAGGGTTGCCAGACTCACCAGAGGACAGGACTTCTGTGCCTTTAATTGCCCTGCTCTCTTTTGAGTCTGGAAACCTTAAAGAGAAACCAGCAGACCCCTTGCTTGGAAATTAAACAAAGGGTCTGCTGGTTTCTCTTTAAGGTTTCCAGACTCAAAAGAGAGCAGGGCAATTAAAGGCACAGAAGTCCTGTCCTCTGGTGAGTCTGGCAACCCTACCTGAAGGGGCAGTAACATGTCAATCCAGAAGCAAAAGGTTGCAGCAAAGACGGGAGTTCATGACTGACTGTTGGACCTGTACTGATAACATTGCAGAAATTATTATGAAGTATAAATAAAGAGCACAACAAGCATTCTTAAAATACACTGCTTGCCTTCCAGTTAGATCTTGAATTTATCCAGACCTGGGCACCTAAACACTGGTTGCCGCAAATCTCTGCTGACTTAAAACACTTCCCTGTCATCTGAAATATTGCACATGATCTTGTACTGGATTGCCAGCCTAAGATCAACTGATGAAAGACCTACAGTACAACTCGTTTAAGACTCAAGAAACTTGAATTCTTGACATGGTTTAAGGTTGCCATGGCAAGAGAGCAGGGCTCTTGTTTCTTTAACAGCTGCGTAACTGGCAGAAATTCAACTGGTTGGCCCTTTTTCTAGATTTTCTTTATGGGTTCGCCTATAGACATGCTGTGCCTATCAATCATATTGCTCATGTTCAGCTCCTGGTTGATCCCCTCCAGCCCATGAGTCAACGACCCTTTATGGGGTGGGAAGTGGGGGCGGCTTCCAATCCCTGCCTTATGCTTACTGAAACAAAGAGGGGATTAGAGGGGATCTCACCTGGTTACGGCCTCCTCCACTATGCTGAGGTGTATGTTTTTCTTTCTAATTTTGCATCTATAAATACAGTATAAATAAGCATATGCAAATTTTCATGCAAATTGTGCCCTCCTTTGTGGCTCCAATCCACATACAGTGAACATGCACAGCAAAAAGTAAAAGGTAAAGGACCCCTGGACGGTTAAGTCCAGTCAAAGATGACTATGGGGTTGCAGCATTCATCTTGCTTTCAGGTGGAGGGAGCCAGCGTTTGTCCACAGACACTTTTCTGAGTCATGTGGTCAGCAGGACTAAACCGCTTCTAGCACAACAGGACACCGTGAAAGAAACCAGAGCGCACGGAAATGCCATTTACCTTCCAGCCAGAGCGGTACCTATTTATCTACTTGCACTGGTGTGCTTTTGAACTACTAGGTTGGCAGAAGCTGGGACAGAGCAACCGGAGCTCACCCCGTCATGGGGATTCGAACCGCCAACCTTCCAATCAGCAAGCCCGAGAGGCTCAGTGGTTTACACCACACTGCCACCCGTGTCCCATCTTGCTGGCATCCCTGTTGTCCAGGGAGGAAGTTTACTACCTCATCTGCTGTTTGAATGAACTAGGCCTAGTCCTAGGGATGTTGCTCCAGAACACAGAAGCTGCTATGACAAATCTTCTATGCCCCCAAGATGCCCATTTTAAAGGTCAATTCATGTCTCTCTATCTCAATCATTTGGATCTCTTAAGCAATCCTATTAGTGACCATTACGGCAAAACTCTGCAAGAGCTAGGCTTGTTTAGCTAGAGATATGACAACTTTAATAGGGCACTGTGGGTTAAACCACAGAACCTAGGGATTGCCGATCAGAAGGTCAGCGGTTCGAATCCTCGTGATGGGGTGAGCTCCCGTTGCTTGGTCCCTGCTCCTGCCAACCTAGCAGTTCGAAAGCAGTTCAGCAAGCCCTAGGCTCAGTGGTTTAACCCACAGAGCCACCTGGGTCCCTTTATTTATTGTAATTATTGTAAGCTCTTTCCTTCCCGATGATTATTTGTGCTGAGCTGAACATAGCATGCACAAACTTTTGTGGAGCCATTTCCAGCAACTTGGGGAGGATGGGGCTTAGCAAATGCTTACACTTTTCTATTGGGTGGGGTCTTACCATCATTGAAGCAGCAGAAGTCCCCACCCCCACCCCAGTAAAAATGCTTTCCTGCTACTTCAAGCTGTGGCAGAGCAGAGCAGCACAGCAGACTGTCCTTAATTTTGATGGCAATGTCCAAGAGGGGAGAAGAGTAGACATAGACGGTAATGTTTTCATTGTGGAAAAGCAAATCGAAAATCACGGCAGCCTTGTCAATAATGCCACCCGCCCCTGAAAAGTACAGTGGTGCCTCGCTAGACAAATTTAATTCGTTCCACGGGTCTTTTCTTATAACGAAAAAATCGTCTAGCGAATCCCATAGGAATGCATTGAATTTTTTTTGAATTTTTTTTGCCCATAGGAACGCATTAATTGAATTTCAATGCATTCCTATGGGAAACCGCAATTCGCTAGACGAATTTTTCATAAAACGAATTCGTCTAGCGAGGCAACCTCTGCTCGAAAAATCCTTTCGTTAAGCGGAAATTTCGTTAAGCAGGGCATTCGTTAAGCGAGGCACCACTGTATTTGAATTCACCAAGCTCTCCAAAATCATTCCAGTCTCAGGTTGCATTTTCAGCCTACCCACCAAAACAGCCTAGGCCAAATACTCCAGCTTTACCCCAAGGTATATACAGTGGTACCTTGGCAGGGCCGCCCCTAAGGCAAGGCTGGGTAGCGCAATGCACCAGGGCACCGGGCCGCCAGGGGGCGCCACGCTGTTGTGCCCGCGGCAGCCGCGCAGCGCTCACCAGACAGCCCAGCCGCCCTCCCGCTCACCCTGCTCCTTGCCTCCCGCCTGCCCGCCCGCCACGGGATCGGGTCCCAGCCTCAGCCTGGCGGGTCGGGTTGGGGGCATGTGGAGGACAAGAGGCCTGGCGCTGCGCAGCACCACCACCACCCCCAGCAGAGGCCTCCGCGCAGGAGGAGGAGGCACCGGCGACCCAGAGGACAACCAGGCAGCCCGGCCCTCCCGCTGCGGCGCCCCTGAGCCCGGCCCACCCTCAGCACCCAGCCCGCCCATGCCATGTCACTCCTCTGCATCCGTGGTGAGTTGGGGGGGCAGAGGGACCTTTGCGCCACGGCGCCCAATGTGGTTAAGACAGGCCTGTACCTTGGTTGACCAACTTAATCTGTTCCGGATTCTTAAACCAAGGTGTGCTTTTCCATAGCAGCGAGGGGGGGGGACTCAATTTACAAATGGAACACACTCAACAGGAAGCGAAACATGTTCTTATTCCAAGGCAAAGTTCACAAACCAAAACACCTACTTCGGGGTTTGCAGCGTTCTTAATCCAAGTTGTTCATAAACTAAGCTGTTCTCAAACCAAGGTACCACTGTATCTGCTTTTTCATATTTAAAGTGCCCCCCCCCCAGACCTTCATTTCATGTATTATTTATTGTTCCAAATATTGAAAAATCAAAATAAATTACTGATCGAAACAACAGCAAAAGAAGCCAGGCTGATTAAGAAAGGGGGCTTCTTGCCCCTGCAAAATGGACCACCAGTGGTTGTTGCTGGAAGAAATGAACAATGAAAATGCAGACAGACAGCGTCAAGGCGCTGCACCACCACATCATATCTCAAATTCAGCCCAGGGAGGAAGAAAAGATAATCTTGTACTCCTGGCCAGGGATAGCAAGAGGAGGTACGATCCTGTGGTAGACACTGCACTGAGCTGCCTGGTAACAGGAGACATGAGAATGAGCTTGACCCACTGACGGATGGGAGATTCCTTCGCTGACTTTCTGAAGCACCACTTAACTCTGACAAGCCTGTGGTTTTTGTAAGATGAGCTAACACCACACTGGATATTGTGCTATGCCAGATATTTGGCTCTCATTCTGCCGAGAAGATGCAGAAAACAAAATCCACCATATGGTGAAGCTAATTGCAAACACTTGCTGCTCTTACTGAGGGTCCTATTTTTCAAAGTCTGCTGAGATCTAGCAACAGCAGCAGTGAGAGCACCCAGCAAACATGTGTGCTCTTTTCATGCAGCCAGGGCCCTGCCACACTAGAGGCAGAGATCAGCACTCCAAATGGTTCGTAAGGACAAAACGTATCTCCTTTCCCTCCCTCGCCCTCTCAAACCGCGGGTGGACAAGTGCTGCCACACAATCTCCACTAATGGTGACGTCACAAATTACACGAGGATGAGATGAGAAGTCAACTAGCCTATTCCTCTCCACCCGCCCGCCCCCCACCCCTCGTTTTCATTTCATTATTTCATTACTTGATAGGGTAGAGGCCACAGGCTATCACCAAATCTAACACCTGATATAAAACTATCCAGGGCAACTGAAGGAGTTACAATCAGCTACAATTGATGATACATTTGCCTTCTTTAACTGACTTTCCTTGGCAAGGAGCATTAATTGTGAAGCTATCACAGATGGAACGGGGCGGGGGGGGGGAATAGATGGGATTTGCAAGGCTGCCCCTCCCAATGAACAACATTTTCCTGACATGACAAAACAGACAAGAACGTGATTGACGGGGGCTTCTAGATTGTTGTTTGTTACCATGATAGTTGTGTGTGCCGCATTTGAAGAATGACCTTCAAATCCCTCCAGAACAGGCCGTGGAGAGTCAGAAATTCCATGATAAATACTGGATGGACACAACTCAAGAACTCCCTCCATCTCCTTATCCCGCAGCTTTAGCTGCCATAAATGTGCATAATGCGTTTTCCCCATTTAAAAGGAAATGGAAACCCGGGGGGGGGGGAGAAGGAGAAACAAACTGCTCCCCCCAAATTAGGTTGCTTGGAGGGTGGTCCCCCTGCCCCCGCCAGTGCAGTGCTTAGAAAAACACAGAAGGGGCAGTTGGAGGGTGATCCTATCCTGTGGGCTCTCGGCAGCTTATAGCAATTGCATCAGAATCCATTGCTGTCTCCAAAGGACTCACCATTTATTAAGTTTGAAGGCTTGAGGAAACAAAGACGGGCAAAGAGAAAACAATAAATTCCATCCACACCCTATTCCTTTCCTTGCTGTGCTTATTCTCTCCTAAGTTTCTTTCAAAACACAAAATTTCTTCTACGGTAGTTTCATTTCCCCATCTAATTTTTTTTTTTACCACAAATGCACAATTAAAAGGAAATGAAATAATGACAAAACTTTGGTTCGTTTAGGCTTCTTTTACCATGTTGGAATGATCAATGATGTGGATATACCGTAAACCAATGCTGTCAACCTTTCTTTCTGATATTTGGTAAGTCTTGAGGAGACTCTGAGTTTGAGATAATAACAGATTGCGTTGGTTGGTTTTCTGGGTTGTGGATTGGAGGTGCTGTTTTCCAGTTCCGTTCCTCCTGGAGGATTGGTCGCAGAGGGTGTTGATATTGGGCAACTTCGGTTCTGCCCCTTGATATTGACATTATGGGATCCCTCAAGTATCCATCGTGTTCAACTTTCAAATGAAGTCAGAGGATATGGAGACTGGTGTCAGCGATACACCGATAGCGCCCAGCTCTATCCGTCTTCCCAAGCTGAGCCAAGTGTGGCACAGAATGGGGACATGTTTGGAAGCAAAAATGCCCCAGAGGAGAGTAAAAAAATACTGAAACTCAATCTTGACCAGGCAGAGGGGCTGTTGGTTGGTGGCTTGTCTGGCCAGAGACGTGATATTCAACCAACTTTCAAAGGGCCTGTACTTTCCTTGAATAATAAGGGGTGCATTCTGGGAGTGCTGTTAGGTTAGAAAACCACTCCTGTTCCACAAATTTGTCAAATCCTCTTTTAAACATTCTAAGTCAGGATCAACCCAATGTCTTTTTGGCAATTAATTCTGAAAGTTAATTATGCACCATGTGATGAAGCATATTATCTCGTCCATCTGGAATTTACTGTGACTGTTCTTTCCCTCCCTCTCCTAATACTGGAATTTGGTGACTGTGAGTTCCAGTATTAAGAGAGGAAGGGAGAGAGCATCACTCTGCCACTTTTTTTTGCACTTCATGCCTAACGCTGGGACCTTATGAATACTATTTATTATTTTTCTGTACCCCACCTTTCCACCAAATGGTGCTCAAGGTAAAACCAAAGAAGGCAAAACTCCACTAAAATCAATTTTAAAAATCAATTGCAACCTCTTTTTCAGGTCAGCCTACGGGCCAAAGTCCTGTCTAAATAAAAGCATGTTTATTCTGCCAGCAGAAGGTCACCAAAGATGTGGCCATCCTTCCTTGCAAAGCTGATAACAACACAAACAACATAACAGGCTGTATGTAACTATATAAATTCTTTTAAAATGTGATTCATCATATCATATCAAAATATATGGTTCTATAGACCAACTTATCATATAAATGAAACAAATTATGAGAAATTAAAGTCCAGCAGATATATCAGGAAATACAATCTATTCAGTTCTTAGGTTGGCAATATCCACGGTGTGGAATTCTTATATCAATCTTGTAATGTTCCTTGCAAAGCTGGCAATGGAGGCAACCAAACCAAAATTTCAGTCTTGTCTGAATTTATTTAAGGGGGAGGTTTAAAGGTCTAAATGGCCTCGGTCCAGTATACCTGAAGGAGCGTCTCCACCTCCATCATTCTGCCCGGACACTGAGGTCCAGCGGTGAGGGCCTTCTGGTGGTTCCCTCACTGCAAGAAGCCAGGCAGAGGGCCTTCTTGGTAGTGGCACCTGCCCTGTGGAACACCCTCCCACCAGATGTCAAAGAGAAAAACATCTACCAGACTTTTAGGAGACATCTGAAGGCAGCCCTGTTTAGGGAAGCTTTTCGTGCTTAACAGACCATTGTATTTTAATATATATATTTTTAATTTTTTTTTTAATAAAAAAGAAGGGGGAAAGAAGAAGAAAAATAAAATGAAGGATATAAGATAAGATTATGGAAAATAGTAACACAACTGAAGAAGAGAAAGTAGAATATTGAACGAACAAAATCACGCATAGGAGAGGGGGAGTGTGGGGGAGGGATAACGAGATTGGAAAGGGGTTTGATAAATGTCATGTATGTAATGGATGTTTGGTTTTATTCTGTGTAAAAAAATTGAAATTGTGTATTTTAAAATTTTGTTGGAAGCTGCCCAGAGTGGCTGGGGAAACCCAGCCAGATGGGTGGGGTATAAATACATTATTATTATTATTATTATTATTATTATTATTATTATTATTATTATTAACAACACACAACTGAGGGTTACCATGGTCAGTCCTTTATATCTTTGTAGTGTTCTCTTTCTGTAAATAAAATATCGCCATTGTCAAGTAAACAGATTGAAGTGGGACAATTTCTGAGGTTGCTAGCACAACCCTTATCTCTCTCTGCCTCTCCTACCTCCTCCCCCCCCCATGCCCCTGTGGTGGACAAACGTCCATTTTACTGCCTGGCAACGGGGTAGGGGCTAAGCCTGCAAAAATATGAGTGTTTTTTGGCTGGAGTACCGGAGGGCCTGCAGCCCTACCGAGAGAGAAAAATTAAACACCCCATGCCATGGCTCCAGAAAGGGGAAGAATTAGGTTTCATACCGTGAAGGCTGGACCATGGCATTCTTTAGCTAATGCTTAACAAACCCTTCAACAAAAGGAGCCAACTTAGCTGCATGTTTGTAAAATGTATTCTCAGCAGAATCAGGTTTATTGGAGAATTTTGTGGTCCCCAACCCCACCCCCTTTTCTCTGCATCCCTTCCTTGACTAAATTCATGCCCATTCATGCCAACAGCGCAACATTTCATGCTCTGAGAGGTTTAGCTACCAGGGCAAAAATTAGGTATATCGGAAAAACTCCATTAATTTCAGCTATAGCACAAATGCCCCTAGCACATGAATGCGCGGCAAAGAAGACAAGAAATAACGCCCGTATAAAATATATATAAAAAACCACTTTATGTTTCCCTACTAGCGGCTTGAAATAATGAATGAAGAAATATCAGAAAGCAAATCGCACTATTGCTGCTATTAGGCCACGTTACACTGGGAAGAACTCCTGCTCTAACCACACTGGGAAATAAACAGAATACAGTACAGTATATGTGTGTGGTGTTTGTCGGAGGGCAGGTATCGAAACCTTCCATCCCCAAATCAAAGACATAAAATGTGCACCAGTTGGAGACAGACAATAGATTTTAAGGGAGAGGACAATATTACAATAAAGCTGCCATTGCCTGGGTTATACCTACTCATTTGTGTGTACTGTATGCCCATGTCCTATGAGTCTCTCTAGCAAAACAAGTCCTGCAGGTTTGTACGACGATAGGGAAACCCAAGGAACCTATCGAAACCATAGCAAGGCAAAACAAACATTCAGGAAAACTTCCTAGAAAGTTACAGGTAGGTAGCCGTGTTGGTCTGAGTCGAAGAAAAAAAAAATCCTTCAGTAGCACCTTAAAGACCAACTAAGTTTTTATTTTGGTATGAGCTTTCGTGTGCATGCACACTTCTTCAGATTTTGAAAGTTACAGGTAGGTAGCCGTGTTGGTCTGAGTCGAAGCAAAATAAAAAAAATTCCTTCAGTAGCACCTTAAAGACCAACTAAGTTTTTATTTTGGTATGAGCTTTCGTGTGCATGCACACTGAAGAAGTGTGCATGCACACGAAAGCTCATACCAAAATAAAAACTTAGTTGGTCTTTAAGGTGCTACTGAAGGATTTTTTTAAATTTTACTTCCTAGAAAGATTATGGTTCTTCATTTGCGTTCACTGTGCTAAAGCTGTTCTCGTTTAGTTCAGACTGAAGTCCTGGCTTGCCCCTAAATAGTATCCAAGCTTTCCCCCACACACACCCACACACCATCCCTGCTACAGTAAGAAGGAGGTAAGTTTCAAGCCCCCTTAATTTAATGGGGGAAATGAAAGATAACTGGAAAATATAACATCGCTAGTCAAATTTATTATCAGAAAACAGAGAAGAAGCTAGCGGTCAGAATTAATTACTCTGAGGCAATTTGCAACATAGCACAGCATAAACGTGCCCCTCCGGGGTGGCATTGGGGGGTCCAAGAGCCTACAAAGGGGGTCCAACAGACCTTGCTAATTATTAAGTCCTAGTTTAAACGTATCCCCAGAAGCTTTTGAATGCTCTGCTTCTGCTGAGATTTATGATTAGACAGAAGATATAATCGAAGTGGCCCATTTAGGAGGCTGAGCGTCCCTTCATTCGGATCCTAGAATCACAGAACTGTAGACTTTGAGGAGACCCTAAGAGTCCTTTGGTCCAGCCCCCTGCCATGCAGGAATCTCAACTAAAGCATCCATGACAGATGGTCACCCAACCACTGCTTAAAAACCTCCAAGGAAGCAGATCCCATAACCTCCAAAAGGGGGGAGAAGTTGCTTTGGGGGGAAAGAAGGCACACAAGAGTTACACACAGAACTATGTTTAGAGCAGCCTTGGCATTACAGCCTTTAACAAATTACAAATAATTGGAATAAATAACCTTTGTGAGGAATTTGAGTGAAAGTGTTTTGATAACTTTTTAAAAATAAAAATATATGCAACCACTCACTTTCTGTAATCAATAAAGTTGTGGCCTAAATTCTGCCAAAAAAACCCAAACCACACCAAATCGTATGTGAATTTATTTAGCGGGGAGGTTTCTGGGTCTGAACACGCAAACCTGGATCTAGTGGGAAATCTGGGTGATTTGCAGTAGTTCAGCCAGGATTTCTGATAATAGCAGCAGCAAAATAGCTACCTCTCGACTAAATTATAGTGCTAAAACGAAGAAAGTTTGGGATAACCACGAGTAGATTCACGTACAGAAGGGCCGGCAGTTCAGTTCTGGTACACAAAGTAAATTGCTGGGCTCAGAATTCTTGAGAGATATGCTTTGGTAGGTGTGTGTTTTAATTTCATTCATTTATAAATTTTTAAATTTCTATTTCTGTATCAAAAGATGCACATTTGATAAAGGAGAAACATTCATTTACCAACCAGACAAGACAAATTTAATAAAAACATTAACAGCCAGATGACACGCAGAAATATAAAAGGTAGTGCGAGGTTGGGGGAAGGGTACGCAGCTGGGGGGGGGTTACACATGCCAAAATTTCCTCTTTTACATTGCTGTTAAATGAACAGGAGCGCAGCCTTCCTTAAGATCTAAAGGAGATGCCGGGGGAGGGGGGAGTGGCCATAAGTGATTAAAAAATAAACAAGAGTGAGCCCATGCTCAGTATGGGGTTGCAGATGAGTCCGACATCTGAAAGGATTGAAAATTTATTCAAATCACAGTATAATCATGAGTCAAATCACTTTTTTAAAGATATGAAATATGGTGCAGGAAGAAAGTTCACTGATGCCCAATGGTGGTCGCAGTCCCTCATGACCCTATACAACAATTTAAGTTTTCAGTGTGGGTTTGTTAGATGGAGATGTTGCTCAAATGCAGGGGTTGCCCTGAAAATAAATTGGGCATTTTCAAGGGTTTATGTCAATCGCTCAGGAAGCCTTGCAGACCCAGGCTGGGCACTCCATCGTCCTCTGTTCAGACACCACGCCATCAAATGGGGTCAAATCAGGCCACAACTGACTACAAATGAAGAGAATTGGCATAGGCAATGGGTAAGCATTTAATTTCCGGCCAGCCTGCCAGAAATGTCATCAGGTGTCAACCCGGCAGCAGGGATTCCTAGGACTTACATCAAATGGGGGATCCTTCAGGCCCAAGCCCCCCCTTTAATGGGATACCCTATTTCTGGAGGGGATGGCAAGGGTACTGCCACCCCCCCTCCATCCAAGACTATGGCTACCCAATCCCTAAACAGCCCAAGTTGTGACGATTGCAAAATCCTCAGGCCATAAGCCAATTCACCTGATAGGCAAATTCCTACCTGGTCCAGAACACAGCGACCACCGTTGCTACAGCAAGGCCAAATCAATATGTGAAATGCAATCATGATGCAGTGGTTCGGTGGGTTGATCTGATGAATGAGAGCTGGGTGACGGGGCAAGAAGCTTTAAACCCCCTGGGAGTGGACCAGAGGGAAACCTGATTCCTGTGGGAAACCCCAGGAGTGTGCCCTGCCCTCTGAGCCAGTCTAACATTGGCCAATTCGGCAGGCTGGCGCTCTGCTGAGGAAAGCCGCCAGCATCCAGCTCTCCAGTGTTGGCTGGGGGGGGGGGGCGCTGGCTGTCTCGCAACACTGCCGCACCCAAAAATGGATAATTAACGTTTTGAGCGATAGGTGTGCCCTTAAAAACACCTCTGCTCTTTCTCCATTGCCGCCTTCCTTACCTTGGGGAAGTGGAAGGAGAGAGCTCAAGAGGATACATTTTTTTGAGTGAGTGAGTGTGTGTGTACCTTGGAAGTCGAACGGAATCCGTTCCTAAAGTCCGTTTGGCTTCCAAAGCGTTTGAAAACCAAAGCGCAGCTTCCGATTGGCTGCAGGAAGCTCCTGCAGCCAATCGGAAGCCATGGAAGCCCCATTGGATGTTCGGCTTCCAAAAATAGTTTGAAAACCGGAACCTTCGCTTCTGGTTTTCAATCGTTTGGGAGCCAAGGCGTTCAAAAACCAAGGTACAACTGTACAATCAAGCAGTGTATAAATTTTATGAAATAAATAAGAGCAGCCCTTGCTTATCATAGAATCATAAAAATGAAGAGTTGGAAGGGACCCCAAGGGTAATCTAGTACAACCCCCTGCAATGCAGGAATCCTGCCCACAGCCGTCCTAGTGGGGCTCAAACCACCAACCTTCTGGTTAGCAGCCAAATGCAATGGGCAAAATGAAGACTTCAGGCATGGTGAAAACACCCATTTCAATGTGGCACTTAAAAAAGAAAGAAAGTTTGAAACAATGTAACATTTAAAACAACGTGAAACATTTTTTGAACAGTTTTAAAATGTTTGCGAAAGATTGGTATTTAGCTCTGTATACTGGTACCTCTGGTTGCAAACTTAATTCGTTCCGGAGGTCCGTTCTTAACCTGAAACCGTTCTTAACCTGAGGTACCACTTTAGCTAATGGGGCCTCCCGTTGCCACCACGCGATTTCTGTTCTCATCCTGAGGTAAAGTTCTTAACCCGAGGTACTACTTCCAGGTTTGCGGAGTCTGTAACCCGAAATATTTGTAACCCGAGGTACCACTGTAGAGTACTGAAATTCTGATACAGAGGTCTTGCACGGGACCTTTGCATTATAATTTTTTTTAAAGTCCAGGTGGTTGTACTGTGATTCCTATCTCCAAGGTAACCCTCCACAAATGCGGACATCTTGAAAGAATAGCTTCACTGGGTTCAAACACACCTCCAGCAGCATGTAGTCAGTGGAATTGGGCACACTCACGTTGTTTGGGCTGCCACAAAGCACTGAGGTTGTGCTCGAGTGAGGAGCAAAGGGAATGAAGGGTGTGGAAATAGCGGCTACCCACTAGAACAGGCATCCCCAAACTTCGGCCCTCCAGATGTTTTGGACTACAATTCCCATCATGCCTGACCACTGGTCCTGTTAGCTAGGGATCATGGGAGTTGTAGGCCAAAACATCTGGAGGGCCGCAGTTTGGGGGTGCCTGCACTAGAATCACCACCGCACATGGCAAAAAGAAAAATGCTCTATGAGCTGCCACACCAGTGGTGACTGCAGATGTATAATTGACTCTTTTTACTTAGCAGCTTTTCTGTGGTAAGAGGAAATCTGAATTAAGTGGTGTTGTGGTTTAATTATTAAACATTTTCATGAATTACAAAAGAGCGTGCAACGTCTCATTTTGTCGTTGTTCAGATTATAAAGTCTTTTGGTTGCTTTCGATGTAAGACAATGCGGTTGAATTAAATGTTTTTAAAAAGCAGCCTGACATTTTGGCGACAACGATGTCGTGTAGGCAGCACACGAGCAGCACCGATTCCGCAAGAAAACTCCCATCCGGAAGCCCCCAACAGAGGTGGCAGGTGGCTGTATCGTTTTTTGATTAAGCAATGCAAACTGTATTATTTGCTGCATATATTGTTCGAGGGATTAGGCGGAGATAACTTTGAGCGAGTGGCTAGTAGGGAACAGATATATTGGAGCAGATCAGTCCTCCAACTGGGGTCTAAACGGTTCTTTGTCTCCTCAGCCGCAGTCAAGGACTCCCATTTCACTTCCTTGTGACAGGAAGCCAGTTGCGTAGGGCTGGGAGAGGACATAGCACTTTGCAGATGCTTAGTCTCCGTACAGGTGTGCCAATAAAGAAGCTGTCAGGTGCATTCAAGGTGCAGGTTCCTTGTCAATCCGAGTCTCCCATCACTGATAAATCTAAGTAGCCCAAAGGCAATATCCTTTTAGGACAAGGCATGGTTTGTTATATTTCCGTAGGAACTAGCTGCCATAAAAATCAGTGGGCAATATAACATTGAATCAGAGTAAACTATAGTCCATGAACAAAGCGGCTGACAAACAGAGTTGCGGGGGGGAAAGCCTGAGATTGTAAAATGGAGTTATCCATTTCCAGCTAGACTCTGACTTCATGATCTAATCTTTCATCTTTTCATTTATCAGCTCATTCCCCTGTGGCAGGTGGGAAATTATTTTTGTTGATCCTCCTCCTCATTTGTTTTTTTTAAAGCTCTATAGCTGAAACGTGCAATCCACTGGTTTTCGAAATCTAATTTATAAAATGAAAAACAGCTGTTGTGGTATCAGTTACAAGTCAGATGAGAATCTCCCAAACCCCAACCGGACAGTGGATCTAAGTGTCTCAAAAGAGGCATTCTTCATTCACACAACCGTGTGCTCCCTCATCTATAGGCATGCCCTTTCTCTATCCTGCTCAGCAGCAGCTCACTTGCCGAAGAAATGTATCTTGAACGAGCAGGAAATGCTCAGCCAAAAGGAAACGGCCTTTGTATTTTTACTCAGGAGGAAGCCCCACTGAACCGAGTGAGCATGCTTAGTTATGGAGCGGAAAGATTTCCACATAATATTGCCATTGTTGTCTACCTATGTTACTTGGCTGTATTCTTTGGTATAGATCGGGTCCTCCCTAACAAGAGGGTGGGACCTGGCAACCAGACCCTCTGTTGTGGGTGGGAAGGTTTGGATAGCCACAACACCCTATTGGTGCTCCCTTGATCTGGGGAGCAATTGGGCAAGAGGGATACCAGTCAATGTGATTGAGGGACCTCTATTTAAGCCCATGCATGCGTCCCTGAGCTTCCTCTTTTGGGCTCAATGCATCGGAACACCCGCCCACCTCTCCCTATATTTAAGGCTTGCGCTTGACCCTGCTATGCAGCCATGTGTTGCCTGTCTTTGGGACAGGGGCACGGCAGGAATTTTCCCCACTTGGCTCATTGGCTGTTGCCATTTGGGTTTCGCCTGCTGCGTAGCAAATCGTCACGACTTGTAAAGTTGCGGATAGGCTCTGGTTCAGGTGGATAGGGATGGCAGGATGCCTAACCATTCCTATGCATTGGGTATTCCTCTAAAAGGAATCTACGGACTCATGGTTGGTCTTCCCTGTGAGGGGTTGTGCCTGGAGCCTGAGCATAGCTGCCAAGTACCCCGTTTTCCCCGGGAAACCCCCGTTTTTACTTACCTTTTCCCAGTGGCCCCCTGTATCACTTCATCTCCTGTTTTTCTCCGTTATTTTCTCCTGCCGGTGGCCTTTTTTTTCTGATTTCCCCTTCTATGGGCACCAAAAATGGCCACCGCCGGCTTCAAAAGTCGCATCTACGCATGTCCGGAAGTGCATAGAAGCGACTTCCGGTGTCGGTGTCGGCCATTTTTGGTGCCCATAGATGGGCGGAGCGACACCAGAAGTTGCATCAACGCACTTCCTGACATGCGTACAAGCGATTTTCGAAGCCGGCGGCGGCCATTTTTGGTGCCCATAGAAGGGCAAAGCAACACTGGAAGTTACGTCGACGCAGCTTCCGGTGTCACACGGCTGCCGGTCCCGTATTCTGCAGTCTGGGACTTGGAAGGTAAGAGCCTGAGTCCAGGGGACATGTGGGTGGAGGCCTAGCAGACCCCCTTGCTTGCCACTGTCCCAGGTGTTCACCCATGGGCTGACCTATGGCTGGTGCCCAGGGTCAGCACTGCCTATGCAACCACTCACTTGATTGTAATCAATAAAGTTGTGGCCTAAATTCTGCCAAAATCCAAACCTAAAATTTGAGTATTGTCTGAATTTAATTTTGGGGGGTGGTAAAAGGTCTCCACACGCAAAGAGATTTTCATCCAAACAAAGTCAGGTAGTCTCGCAATAAGTTTACTGTCACATGCATAACTGTACTTCATTGGAAGAATGATGCTAGTGGTACATATTGCACAAAACTCAAAAGTGGCCAAATAATGTAAGGGTGTCACATATCATTTGCAGAACAGTTGTTGGTTCTGACTCAGATGCGTTGGTATTGCCTCATGCCCATAGCGAAGACTAGAGATGCAACAAGGTTATATTTCTTAAATGATAACAGCTTAGAGGATCTGATTTTTTTAAAAAAAAAAAACAGTTGAAAAAAAAACAGCCAAATTAGTCAAATCAAAATAGTCCAGGAAGCAGAGTTATCCAGGAAAGTGTGTTCTGTGTCAGGGGGCGGGGGGGGGGGAGAGAGAGAGAGAGCAATCATATGGGTTTTTTTTCTCTTTTCTTTAAAGACACTTTGTCCTGATTCAATCCACGCGTGACGGAACAGGGGATGGATTAGACCATGGGTAGGCAAACTAAGGCCCGGGGGCCGGATCCGGCCCAATCGCCTTCTAAATCCAGCCCGCGGACGGTCTGGGAATCAGCATGTCTTTACATGAGTAGAATGTGTGCTTTTATTTAAAATGCCCCTCTGGGTTATTTGTGGGGCATAGGAATTCATTCTTCTTCTTTTTCAAAATATAGTCTGGCCCCCCACAAGGGCTGAGGGACAGTGGACCGGCCCCCTGATGAAAATATTTGCTGACCCCTGGTGTACAGTTTAGGTGGTTTTGTTTGGGGGGGGGCAGGTCATTGCTGCTGCTAATTTATTGTACCTTTATCTTTTTTGTACCTTTATCTTATGATTTATGTAGAAATTGTTCCAATTGGTTGTGTCCTCTTTGATGTATGCTATGTTTGTCTTTCCTTAATACTGTATGTTGCGAGCTGCCTTGAATATGGTTTTAACTTTGGAAAGGCAGCATGCAAATAAAATGACTGATCGTCTGATCATGATGTCATATAATTATTCATTTCTATCATCTGTAGCTCGAATCAGAAAAAGATGTTTGTTTTTTAATTCAATCATACTCTGTGTATGTAAATTAGCTTACCAATGCCTGGATGTCATCGAAAACTGTTCTGTGAATGACTGCTAATAATAAAATTATACCAGTATGTACTTTATGTATTTCATTTCCCCCGACCTTGTTGTTTATAATTCCCACCAATCATGGGTTATGCTGAAACTCAGGATAACACTTCATGTATCTCATGAAATGGACTGTTATCCATGGAAACCTACCACAGAACAGATCCCTTAATCTTTGATGTAGCACAATCCTTCACTATTTTTCATTGAAAATTTGGGATCTGTGATTGTGTGTACAGAATATGGAAAGCCCTATTTTATAGCTGTTCAAAGCCAGAGCAGAGGCTAGCAACTTGCCCCAGTGATGAGCAGCATGAGTTTGTCTATGCCACCAGGATGAAGAATCTGGTCCATTTATTGTTGCGTGAGTTGCAGAGGCTGTTCATACAAGCAACTCAGAGAAAGGATATTACCTTTAAACCTATTCGTTTTATTGCATCTGCTCTGCAAATATTTGGGCAGCAAAGGAAAGGTTTCTTTCCATGGTATCTGTGTCAAAACAGGTCCGATTAATTTCTGATTCCCTTAAATCTTTCTTTCCCACAATTTCGCTTACAAGGCAAATATTGATCATACCAATTAACTGCTAGCTAAATAATGTAAAGTTGCTTAATGTTTTCCATCCTGCCTCACAAACACATCTGGTGCAATGAAGGACTGCCTTGTTCACGTCAGGAAAAGATGCCCTTAGAAGATGCCTAGCAACCCTTTCCTGCCCAACACCAGGAAGAGTTTATCTCTGACAAAGGCAAATGTATCCTTCCATTCTTTCACTCGCGTACTGTAACTGCATGCAGGGGAAAACTGAGCCTACTATACTACTGTTGAGCACAGCTTCTCAAAGAGCGGGAGCATCATATAGAGCAGAGATGGCAACTTCTGCATTCTCAAAAGCTGCAATATTTTCTAGGTAGGAAACCCTGGCCTGTGAGGCTCACAGATCAACCACATCATGCAAGGTCAAGACTGTTATGAAGCTGATGCCATCTAGCAGTGTTTTATAACTGTGAACCACACAAGTGCAGGCATGTTATTTACAAATAACCTCGTCCCCTGGGTTTGAACTTGAAGTCTTTGATTTGAGTCCTACCCAATTCCTCCTTGAATTGTTTCCAGGATCTTGAGCATTTTGGTTGCCCTCCTCTGCACATGTTCCAGCTGGTAAAAAAGCCAATGCAATTCTGGCCTGCATCAATAGGAGTATAGCATCTAGATCAAGGGAAGTAATAGTACCACTGTATTCTGCTCTGGTCAGACCTCACCTGGAGTACTGTGTCCAGTTCTGGGCACCACAGTTCAAGAAGGATACTGACAAGCTGGAACGTGTCCAGAAGAGGGCAACCAAAATGGTCAAAGGCCTGGAAACGATGCCTTATGAGGAATGGCTTAGGGAGCTGGGTATGTTTAGCCTGGAGAAGAGAAGGTTAAGGGGTGATATGATAGCCATGTTCAAATATATAAAAGGATGTCATATAGAGGAGGGAGAAAGGTTGTTTTCTGCTGCTCCAGAGAAGCGAACACGGAGCAATGGATTCAAACTACAAGAAAGAAGATTCCACCTAAACATTAGGAAGAACTTCCTGACAGTAAGAGCTGTTCGGCAGTGGAATTTGCTACCAAGGAGTGTGGTGGAGTCTCCTTCTTTTGAGGTCTTTAAGCAGAGGCTTGACAGACATATGTCAAGAATGCTTTGATGGTGTTTCCTGCTTGGCAGGGGGTTGGACTGGATGGCCCTTGTGGTCTCTTCCAACTCTATGATTCTATGGTCAACATCCTTCTTAAATTGTGGTGCCCATAATTGGACACAGTATTCCCATTGGGCTCTGATCAAGGCAGAATAGAGTGGCCCTATTACTTCCCTTGAACTGGACACCAGACTTCTGGAAATAGGGACGTGGGTGGCACTGTGGTCTAAACCACCGCACCTCTTGGGCTTGCCGATCAGAAGGCCGACAGTTCAAATCCGCCTGACGGGGTGAGCTCCTATTGCTCTGTCCCAGCTCCTGCCAACCTAGCAGTTTGAAAGCAGGCCAGTGCAAGTAGATAAATAGGTACCGCTGTGGCAGGAAGGTAAACGGTGTTTCCGTACACTCTGGTTTCCGTCACTGTGTTCCGTTGTTCCAGAAGCGGTTTAGTCCTGCTGGCCACATGACCCAGAAAACTCTGCAGACAAATGCCGGCTCCCTCAGCCTGAAAGCAAGATGCAACCCCAGAGTCACCTTTGACTGGACTTAACCATCCAGGGGTCCTTTGGTTTTACCTTTTACTTCTGTTGATGCAGCCTAGAATAGCATTAGCCTTTTTTCAATGCTGCATCACACTATTGATTCATGTGAAGTTTGTGGTCCACCAAGACCCCTAGATCCTTTTCACATGTACTACTGGTAAGCCAGGTGTTCCCCATCTTATTTTTGTGCAGCTGGTTATTCCTGCCTAAATGTATAACCTTGCTTATAATCTATCTCATCCACGCTTACATTTTGCTCTGCGCTTTCTTGGCACAGGTACACACTTTAAACCGCTGTGTCCGAACACTTTTGGGGTTTGTTTTTTGTTTTGTTTTTTTTGCCACAATGCTTTCCCCCTTCTCTTTAATGCCAAATTGGAACAAACAGCAATTTGTGTTTTCCTCATATTTGCTCCAATTTGCCATTAGCTCTAGTTGAGTTGTAAAGAGTGGGTTTTCATAGGGAAAGCATTGCGGGGCGGTGTGTGTGTGTGTGTGTGTGTGTGTGTGTGTGTGTGTGTGTGCTTGGACATGGCCCTATAAAGCATGGACCTGTGCCTAGAAACACACCACAAATTGTAGCCTGGATGGACCATATCAGGCAACTTTGTGTGCTCACTGTTGGATGTAAGCAACCTTGCATGTTTCCATTTAGTAGAGGGCAGGGTTGAGACTAACAGATAAAGCTCATTAACCCCATAGGCATAGAGAGAAGATGATTGGAGAGCTAAGTGTTGCTGGGGTAAATTGCATGTATCCATTCCTTGATTGACAGGGCGAGTGCTTAAGTACTCAGCGTTTTTTGTATTAAGCTCATTCCTGGCTAGTGATTTGAATCTCCCTCCCACCCACCTCCTTTTCTTTGCAGGTTTAGACTGACCTTGCTATGGCGCCGCCTGTATTCAGGGGCCAGTAGGAATTTTTTCCATTTGGCTGATTGGCGGTTGCCATCTGGTTTTTCGCCTACTGCTTAGCAATAGTCACAACTTGTTAGGTTGGCGGGTTAGGATTTGGTTGATGAGTTTGGGAGGGGCATCGCATGGAGGTGCATGCCCCTCAGTGGTTGCTCTTATAGAAGTATTCCGTTAAAGGAATCCTGGGGCTCCGGGGCTCTAGTCTTTACACCCCCGCAATGGTGCGGGGCTGGGGCCAATACAGAGCACGAGCCTTGGGGGACATTTCTGGTGGGGGAGATGGCCTGCTCTCAGCTATCTCCTCCACCTTGGGGTGTTTACCTGGCTTTCCTACCGTAGGAAGTCAGAGCTGGTCCTGTCCCACCGTGGGGCAGAAGATTAACCAAAGCCTAAGGCCAACACTCAAATTAATTTGTAATTATGAATAAAGTTGTGGCCAAAATTATGCCAAAAACAAAACCTAAAATAATGTGTCTGTCTGAGTTATTGGTGGGAATTTTCTGGGGGTCTTGGTACGCAACCCCCAAGCTTGCTCTCGCCCTCTCTTTCTTGCATGAGGCAGTTATGAAACCAGCTTCTCTCATGTAGGCTTAGAATCCAAAGCCATCCTTGTAAATATTAAGAAACTGCAAGTATAGAACCTTTTTAAAAAAAATTTAAGGACCTACGGTATATGTGTTTTATTTACCTTTTCAAGCAAGCAGTGGTGGGCCTAGTCCAGGTTCCAAGCTTTTTAATGCTGCTATTTAAACTATAAAACCAACCGATTTTATTTCTAAGAACACAAGAATCACAAGGGAAAGAGCCAAGATAGAACGAGGCGTGCATTTGGGATTTTGCATTTGGAAGTCAAACCTACTTGTTGCTACTGCTCTGCTCAAATAGAACTGTTGTTGTTGTTGTTTAGTCGTTTAGTCGTGTCTGACTCTTCATGACCCCATGGACCAGAGCACGCCAGGCACTCCTGTCTTGCACTGCCTCCCGCAGTTTGGTCAAACTCATGTTCGTAGCTTCGAGAACACTGTCCAACCATCTCGTCCTCTGTCGTCCCCTTCTCCTAGTGCCCTCAATCTTTCCCAGCATCAGGGTCTTTTCCAGGGAGTCTTCTCTTCTCATGAGGTGGTCAAAGTATTGGAGCCTCAGCTTCACAATCTGTCCTTCCAGTGAGCACTCAGGGCTGATTTCCTTAAGAATGGATAGATTTGATCTTCTTGCAGTCCATGGGACTCTCAAGAGTCTCAAATAGAACTACCAATTTAAAATGGTGCTCCTTCCACTAAAGGGGTGCTTTGAGACATAAAATATGCCAGGTCTGAAATTATCTAGGTGGAATTTAGAAGGGAAAAAATGAAACAAAGAATAGGAATACACTGTTAAATATGCACAACTAGTGTCAAAACTCACAGCAGAATTCAAAGGTGTCCTTGGAAGGTTTTTTTTTAAAAAAAATCACTAAATTCATCTCCAGAAGCAGAGGTGGTGAAAAGCAAAATGTTAAGCACTATTATACCTGTTACAAGATCACTACAGAGTATTTCTCCCTCTGCCAGACTCAGTCAGCAAAATGATAATGGTGTCGACTCCCAGTGAAAAGTAGGTAGTCTGCCCACCCAGAACACCACTGAACAGCCAGCTTGGGCAGATATCCTATGTGGGTTGACCTTGCAAGAACAACAGCTGATTACAAGAGTTGAAGCCAAAATATACTCATTTTGCAAGACACTGGTTTCATTCAGACAACACATTTCTAGCCTTCCAGTCCAAACCACGGTTTGCAGGATTAGGAACAAGCTCTGAGTTTTCCTAACCCCGTCTCGTTCCATGTGCCCTCACATATTTATTCTATTCTATTATTATTATTATTAATAATATTGTTGTTGTTGTTATTTGCAGTATTTATAGCCCACTCTTCATTGAATGTTTTCAGTCCCAGAGTGTGGAACAAAGTAATAAAGATAAAGGCAGAAAGACAATATACAAAAAGTCACACAAGCAGGTCTAATAAACATCTTAATAATTCTATCATAAGATAAACGAGCAATAACAGATAACAGATTGGCAGATTCTCATGATAGAATACCTACAATCAGCCAAACTGTCGGGAAAAATTAGAGGAGTGTCAAATCAGAAAGTATATGGAGAATGGAAAATATTTAAAGAATACTTGCAGAACTAGATTGATACTTGTAAGCAAAAAATGTATTAGATACCGTTCTGGATTATATATACTTATAAAAAAAATGAAACAACATAAATCTGTGCAAGAGAATACAGTTAATATAAGCAGTATAATGAGAATGATTGGAAGTTATAGATTTTAATTTGTTAGTCGATTGTAATATGTCATAAGTTTTATGTTATTTTTATTTCATTTGTTTTTTATTGTATTATTTTTGTTTTGTACGATTTGTTATTTATGTATATATGTTTGTACGGGAAATCAATAAAGATTTATTTTTAAAAAACTACAGCAACAAAAATATTTCAATTTCACCAGCTTATCTTAATCAGTTTTATTTTAGCTTCATGGAACACTTCCAGTTTGCTCAAACCACAGTTTACTCTTACATCTGAGCTTGCAAACTGTAGTTTGAGTGAGTTGTCCAAACTGAGATTTGCAATCCTAGTTCACAGGATTTCCTTGGACATAATAGCAAACTTTGGTATGATCAAATTGGGAAGAATTTCTGTAACCAATGCATGGTGGAAGCAGGTAAGGGATATGGAAGGAGGGAAGAAACAAACACAGAGCTCGTTCCTGATCCTGGTTTGGGGGTTCAAAAATATGAAACATAAATGCAACCAGTCTCCACGTATGCCTGTCTCATGGGGTGTACGTCTGCAATGCATCTCGAAGCGCATTGCAATATGCAATATGTAGACCCTCAGCGCATAGCACACCCATAATAAATGAGTGATGTTTCAGTAGTCTAAAACAAACCAGAATGTGATTCTATTTTTTGTATTATGTTTTCCAAAGTTTAGCTAGATTCTGTATCAATCCTAAATCGGGTCCTCCCTAAGAAAAGGGCACGTGTTGCAGTGTGACCTGGGGACCAAACCCTGTGTTGTGGGTGGGAACGTTTGGATGGCGCAACACCCCATTGGAGGTCCCTCGATGCCGGGTGCAATTAGACCAGTGGGATGCCTGCTAAATGCTATTCGAAGGACCTCTATTTAAGCCCATGCGCGTGCATAGCTGCCAAGTCCCCCGTTTTCCCCGGGAAATCCCCGTTTTTCCAGCTGTTCCTCGCTGAAAAAACGAATTTTTTTGTTTTTTCCTGGTTTATTCTGGCGCGGTGGCCATTTTGGAACTGGGCGGAGCATGCTCAGAAGCGACTTTTGATGCTGCTCTGCCCAGTTCCAAAATGGCTGCAGTGCTACTTCCGGTCTGCTATTTCCGGCTCGGTCCCTTATTTCTCCGACAGCAACTTGGCAGGTATGTGCGCGTGTCCCTGAGCTTCCTCTTTGGAGCCAGTGCTTCAGAACACCTGCCCACCTCTCCCTATATTTAGGGCTTGCATGCATAATAATAATAATAATAATAATAATAATAATAATAATAATAATTTATTATTTGTACCCCGCCCATCTGGCTTGGTTTCCCCAGCCACTCTGGGCGGCTTCCAACAAGGATTAAAATACATTAAAATGTCACACATTAAAAACTTCCCTAAACAGGGCTGCCTTGAGATGTTTTCTAAATGTCAGGTAGTTGTTTATCTCCTTGACCTCTGATGGGAGGGCATGCCACAGGACGGGCGCCACTACCGAGAAGGCCCTCTGCCTGGTTCCCTGTAGCTTTGCATCTCGCAGTGAGGGAACCGCCAGAAGGCCCTCGGCGCTGGACCTCAGTGTCTGGGCAGAACGATGGGGATGGAGACGCTCCTTCAGGTAAACTGGGCCGAAGTCGTTTAGGGCTTTAAAGGTCAGCACCAACACTTTGAATTGTGCTCGGAAACCTTGCTATGCCATTGTGTGTCATCTGTCGTTGGGACAGGGGCACGGCAGGAATTTTCCCCACTTGGCTGATTGGCTGGTGCCATTTGGGTTTCACCTGCTGTGTAGCAAATCATCACAACTTGTAAGTTTGCGGATAGGCTCTGGTTCAGGTGATAGGGGTGGCAGAACGGTTTGGCCATCCCTATGCGATGGGTATTCCATTAAAGGAATCCTGGGACTCTTTGGTTGGACAACCCTGAGAGGGGTTGTGCCCTGAGCCTGAGTCCAGGGGGGCATCTGGCTGGTGGACTGGTTTGACACTGCCTTCCACTATGCTGGGTGTTCGCCCAAGGCTGACCTATGGTGTGCCCTGCATCAGCGCTGCCTGCAAGGGTGCAGGGAGCTAGTCGAACCAGAGCCTATGCAACCACTCACTTGATTGTAATGAATAAAGTTGTGGCCTAAATTCTGCCAAAAACCAAACCATAAATTTGAGCCTTGTCTGAATTTATTTGGGGGTGGTTAAAGGGTCTACACGGGAGGGACCCAGGTGGCACTGTGGGTTAAACCACAGAGTCTAGGGCTTGCTGATCAGAAGGTCGGTGGTTTGAATCCCTGCAACGGGGTGAGCTCCCGTTGCTCGGTCCCAGCTCCTGCCCACCTAGCAGTTCGAAAGCACATCAAAGTGCAAGTAGATAAATAGGGACCGCTCCGGCGGGAAGGTAAACGGCATTTCCGTGCGCTGGTTCACGAGAAGCAGCTTTGTCATGCTGGCCACATGACCCGGAACCTGTCCACGGATAAACGCTGGCTCCCTCGGCCTATAGAGCGAGATGAGCGCCACAACCCCAGAGTCGGACACGACTGGACCTGATGGTCAGGGGCCCCTTTACCTTTACCTTTGAAGGGTCTACACACACAAAGTGATTTTTTAAAAAATGAAGTAAAAGGGAAGAAATAGGGATACCAGGGATACTTTAGGCTGCTGTTGACACTGTCTGGCAATCTCCTTTTAATCTGTAACTTGATTAGGTATGGTTGTTATATTATATGTGACGTTAACTGATGCTCCCCAATATCCTGTATGCTACAGTATTCCAAAATCTGGCTTGGAACTGTAAATTCTCTTTAACTATTGAGCAGCCCGGCCAAATGTAGCACTTCCTCAGATTTCTAGGAGCAGCAGAACCATTTGGAAACGATTAGTGCTACACTATAACTAAAGAATGATAGGAAAATATTAATCTGGACAATGACGAGTGATCACAAGACGCAACACGTGCCCTTGCTTTCACAACTGTTGTGTTTGCATTTTCCCTATTGTATTCAACAATGGCACGCATATGGGGAATCTGGCTAAGTTTTTGAATTTATAATACTGTATCCATTCAGTAGCTATTTCTGACCATGTGCAGTTGCAAGGTTTTTCCTGGGTGTTTATGTTGCCTGACTCAAATAGTTGCTCAGCAGGATGAAGACAAAGGAAGAAACTGGAGAGAAAGGATAGAAAAGAAATAAAAAAATAAGTTATGAGAAAGAGGGGAAACAAGAAAGTGGTGTTACCTAGCTTGTGGAAGTGGGTTAAAAAAATTTAAGGTCAAAATCAGAGTCAAGATACAGAAGTTTGTAAGACTCTTGTGTATTGTAAACCAGCCATTTTTAAATTCTACCTTGTTCTACCTTGAGGAAGAAGCTCCCAAGTTAACCCAATCACTTAAATACCCCTGTGGCAAACCAGGAATATCAGCACATGCATCACCAGAGTGGAGTGTGGCAGATGGGGCCAGAGAAGCAGAGTGGCAGATGGTGATGCCAACTTGGGCCTCCCTGATTTTGCCACCACCTTACCCTGCCCATCCAATGCCCTGAGCCAAGAGTATGCCATAGAACACACCCAACACTCTCCGACAGTTCCTCGGAAAGTTCCTCCTGCCATTTGTGAACTTCCCGTTGAAGGACCATCCGATGAGCTTACAAGTTTTTTGGAACACAGTTGAAAATTGTTGTGGTAGAATGTATGAACTGGCCGGTACGTATTTTTTCTTGGAAACCAAACTTCTTGGTCTTATGTGGAGATACATTTGACAATGTGAAAAAAGCATCTTTCAAGATACTTTTGGGTTTAGTCACTGCATCCTGCATTTCCTTTTTTTAAAAAAAAAATATTTATTACGATTTTAAAGACATTTAGAAAATACAAAACAAAGAAAATACAAAACACACAAAATACAACAGTATAAAAACTATAAAAAAGAAAAAATTCTAACTTATAATCCTTATTGTCAATCTAATGACTTCCTCCTTCCTCCTCCTTCTGCGATTCTTTATATATCCTCTGTAGTAAATTCTAAATCCTTTACACTTTCTAGTTATTACTTTAATATTACCATATTTCTATATCTTTTACCTCTTGACCTATTATATTCTATCCAAATCTTTCTTCTTGATTAATTTCTCATCAATTTCTAACGAATTTTATTTTACACCATTGTCTTATCTACAACCTCTATTTTATCTCCCTCACTTCCACTATTTTCTGATCTATTATATGCTTATTCTTTAAATAAGTTTTGAATGCATCCTGCATTTTCCCCTCCAAGGTGGCCTTCAAACCGTCATGATGCTGGGGTCAGAGGTTCCCTTTTTCTTCCAGGAATGGATGGGGCTGGTACTCCCCAAAATGATACTCCCACAAAAAAAGCAGTTTGTGATTTTAAGGCAAGCAGTGTTGTGACTCCCCGCCAATCATTCCAAGCCGTAGATCCTTACAAACGGCTGGAAACATACTGTTCTGATCTCTGCCTGGTTTGAAATTCATAGCTACCTGCCAAGTATCTTCCCAAACACCCCGAACCCTTGTTACTCTGCACACCTTCATGTCAATGTTCTCAGCTCCTTATGATTTGAAAGGCTGCTCAACATTCTCCAGTGCACATGGCAATGCTCTTCTAAACTCTTCACTGCACACTGAAAAGTGGCTGCCAGTCTAGCTGTATCCCTGACATGCAATTCCCTTCTATATACTCCCCGTTCTATAGAACATATAAATAAAACACCCAAACTTTTATCTGTGGGCACAACGTTAAGATCACCAGTGTAAAAGTAATGATTCTTCAACAGCCATTTCGTTGGGCTGGTCATGTTGTTCGGATGCTTAATTATCGTCTTCCAAAGCAGCTACGCCATTCCTAATTTTAAAATGGAAAGCGTAATGCTGGTGGTCAACAAAAGAGGTTTAAAGACTCTCTCAAGGCAAATCTAAAAAATGTAATAGAAACACCGACAACTGGGAAACACTGGCCTGCGAGCGCTCCAGTTGGAGAACAGCCTTTACCAAAGATGTCATGGGCTTTGAAGATGCTCGAACTCAGGACGAAAGGGAGAAATGAGCTAAGAGGAAGGCATGATTGGCAAACATTCACCGTGATCAACTCCCACCCGGAAACCTACATCCCCACTGTGGAAGGATGTGTGGATCCGGAATTGGCCTCCACAGTCACTTACAGAATTACTGTTAGGACTGTGTTCATAGGAGACAATCTTACTCAGCTATGAGGGATTGCCAAAGAAGAAGGAGGACCAAAGGGAGTGGGGGTTGGAGGTTTTCCTTTTAGATAGGGAGAAAAACTGAAAAGGCTACGGCTACTTCCAGCACAACTCTGCAGCAACAAGAGAAGCAACAGACCAGGAGTGTCTAGATCAAGAGAAGTAACAGCACCACTCTATTCTGCCTTGGTCAGACCACAACTGTGTGGGAATGTTCAGGGATGCAGGAGAGGATATATTGTTTGATTATATCCTTTCCAACTTGCTTTAACAAGTTCTACAGTTTAGCAGAGTAACATTCCAATTTTTAAACTTGAACAGCGGATGTGTTGGCGCAGGCTCACTAAAGCCTCTAAAATAAGTTTCATTGGTAATTTCCCCTTTAAAAAAGGTAAAGGGACCCCTGACTGTTAGGTCCAGTTGCGGACGACTCTGGGGTTGCGGTGCTCATCTCACTTTATTGGCCGAGGGAGCCAGTGTACAGCTTCCGGGTCATGTGGCCAGCATGACAAAGCCGCTTCTGGAGAAACCAAAGCAGCACACGGAAATGCCCGTTTACCTTCCCGCCAGAGCAGTACCTATTTATCTACTTGCACTTTGATGTGCTTTCGAACTGCTAGGTTGGCAGGAGCTGGGACCGAACAATGGGAGCTCCCCCCATCGCGGGAATTCGAACCGCCGACCTTCTGATCGGCAAGCCCTAGGTGCTGTAGTTTAACCCACAGCGTCACCCACGTCTCCAATTTCCCCTTTAGTTCCTCATAAAAAGACATGACACAGTCTTCTATAAAAGTATAAAAAGAGTTTACTCACTCATATTCATATTCCGGAAGTTGTGTCGACCTAACTTCCGGTGTCACCCCGCCCATCTATGGGCACAAAAAATGGCCACCGCTGACACTGGAAGTCGCGTCTATGCACTTCCGGTCATGCGTAGATGCGACTTTTGAAGCCGGCGGTGGCCATTTTTTCTGCCCATAGAAGGGCAAATCAGAAAGAAAGAAAATGGCTGCCGGCAGGAGAAAATAACGGAGAAAAACGGGAGACGAAGTGATACGGGGGACCACCGGGAAAAGGTAAGTAAAAACTGGGGTTTCCCAGGGAAAACGGGGTACTTGGCAGCATTCGTCTTCTCTTCTCCTCCTTGATGACTATGAGCTGAATAAAGAGCATGAAATTCACTCTTGACTCTGAGTATATTTCAGCAGCTATGCTCACTGTCTGTGGAGAGGAGAAGGAAAAGGAGCACCCCCACCCAAAATGTGATGCGACATTGTGTGTCATGCATGTGACGTCACACGCATTCCATGCAGGCATGTGTGTGTGATGTTGTAAGTCCTCGTTACAGCAGCAGGGACCCACAATCCTGAGGGTGAGATGGCGCCTCTGCAAGATTTTAACTAAACAAAATGGATAACTTTTTGTCGGTAAGAGCTGTTTGACAGTGGGCATGACAGTGGGGGCTATCTTTCACTGGAGGTTTTTAAGCAGAGGTTGGGTGGCCATCTGTCATGGATGCATTGCTGGGGGTTGGACTAGATGTCCTTTGGGGTCACCTCCAACTCTTCAATTCTATGATTCTATGAACAACTGCTGAAACCATTTTCGCCACACAGCAATGGAAGGCACAGGCACCCTCCTCAAGTTACGCAGGGTCAGGAAATGTTCACAATTTTAGCTTGTTAAACTACTGCTCGTTGTTAAAAGAATTGGCTCGGGTTTGCTTTTCATTGTGGCATTAAATTAACATACCTTGGCTTCAAATAGTAAATAAGCCTCGGCTCTAGCGAATCAAATTTGTTTCTATCAATTAAAAATTGCTCCCACCAATCAATCAAGGTTTGGCTGTTTAATCTACCAGTTGCACTGATGAACATGTTAAGCCCTACGATGGATTCAATTAAGTTAAAATGCTTTTGTGTGTCAACCTCCCAAATTACACATGTTGGGGGCAGAGAAGCAATGGGAGGACTTTCCCCTGGAAATGTCAAGCTGATAGAAAAGAATCTCTCTCTGTCTCATGCACAGCTGGGAGCCATTGTATTCCACTCTCTCTCTCCCGGACACAGATACTATTGGGTCAGTCATTTTCCTCTCCATTTTTAGGCATGGTAATGGTTCGCTCGACTGCTGCTGCATCACATGTTCATTGCGTTCACTCTGGGAAATGGTAGCCAAAGTTGAAGTTATTGGGAGTGTGAAAGAGGAGCAGGTAACAGCAAACCATCAGATTTGGTGAGCAAGCAGAGGGGGATTTCTGCTGGCGGCAAACAGAACCACACGCCAGCACCCACCTGTGAAATAACTCCGTAGCAAGTTGGCGGCGGTAGTGGGTGCCAGAGATAGCAATGAAATGAGAGCATATACTTCAGACTTGCTAAAGACGTTTCAGGTAACAGATGACAGGGCAAAATAGTTGTGCCCCAAGTTAATTGAATCACAGGACCCAAAGGCATCAGATGTTAAATTTACTATTTTAAGATGGGATCTGACTAGAGCCGCTTTTCAGCTGCAAGTTCCTCAAAGTATAGTTCGCAACAAAATTGCGTTATAATAGCAATTATAATATAATACTATTCTACAGCAGCAGTTTTTAAAAGTTGGTTTTAATGGAATAAAAGCATATTTACAGCAGTCTTCAAGATCTCAATCAACTGTGCTTGCTGGATATTCCCGAGAAAAAAAACCCACAGCATAGATATCAGCAAAGTGAATTCACTACAGCTGAAACAAATAATCACAAATAATTGAAATATGAACTAACATTCCAGTTTCATGGCCTGGATTTTGATTGTGACCATTTCAAAATCAAAATCTGAATTCACATCTTGTATGTGAATGTTTGCCTTAAAAATAAATAAATCAAAATGCTGATGTTTTAGGATTGTAGACATTCTTGGTTGTTTCTGCAAATATACACTGAACCACCATGGGGAATAGTAGGTAGAATGTTGGACTTGGAAAGCTTTCAAATTGTTACTCAGCCATGTAGCTCACTCAATGACCTTGGGCCAGACATGCTCACTCAGAGAAACCCACCTCAAACAGCTGTCATGGATAAACTATGTACAACATCCAAGAAGCTTATTGGAGGGGTGCTGGATTAAAATGAATGAAATCTACCATTTTCCAATACGTTACATTTCAGCTTTCAGATACAAATCCACTTCCGCGCCTGCGACGGAGGTGGCGTTGTGGGCAGGCCCCAACCAACTCTTGAGAGGGGGGCTGAGATCTCAGCCCCCTCGCGATGGGCCGTTCCCGCCTCCGTTAGTCCCACGCCAACCAATTAGGTAGGCCGGGGGGGCAGGGCTTGACCCCTTTTAAACTGCTCGGAGGCGGGAACTCGGCCTCTTTGCCCCCGCTCGCCAGCTGATCCAGTTCACCCGCCTACCCACCCTCTAGGTTAGGCTGACGCCGCTATGGACTCCGGTCGGTCGCCTGGTTGGCCAGGGGCCGGGTAGGACTTTTCCCACATGGGGTAGCCATGATGTTTTTTTTCCCGCCTACCTTGTAGCAATTCGTCACAACTTTGGTTTGGCGGTAGGCATTGGAAATTTGCATAGAAAGATGAGGGGCAGCTTGCGTCATCACCTGCCCAGCAAATGGAGAAATATCCCGTTAAAGGTTTCCGGGGGCGGAGCTTGGAGAGGTCAGGGCTGTAAGGCACGCCCCAATGGTGGCCACAGGAGGAGTTCTGGTAGATTTACATCACTGGGCTCCTTTCTGGTGGCTAATTTCTCCCAGACTCCAACACACGGGTTGGTGTCAGATATAGTCGGTTAGGTTCCAATGCCTAAGCCAATACCGCTCAACATCCGTAACCAATAATGTTGTGGCCTTATTCGCCCACTTAAAATCTATCATATGTCTCTTGTGTCTTATTTCTCACGGGGGGGGGGGGCATTGCCACACAATCAGATACTAAATGCTATTGCATGCCAGCCATGATATGCTGTGATTACAGTGGAACCTCGGTTTATGAACACCTCGGTTTATGAATTTTCGGTTTATGAACACCGCGGACCCATCTGGAACGGATTAATTCATTTTCCATTACTTTCAATGGGAAAGTTCGCTTCAGTTTATGAACGCTTCAGTTTATGAACAGACTTCCGGAACCAATTACACCCATGCTTCAGTTTATGAACGCTTCAGTTTAAGTACTCCGCGGACCCATCTGGAATGGATTAATCCACTTTCCATTACTTTCAATGGGAAAGTTCGCTTCAGTTTATGAACGCTTCAGTTTAAGTACCCCGCGGACCGTCTGGAACAGATTAATCCACTATCCATTACTTTCAATGGGAAAGTTCGCTTCAGTTTATGAACGCTTCAGTTTATGAACAGACTTCCGGAACCAATTGTGTTCATAAACCGAGGTACCACTGTACTGTACTGGAGGGTATTGAACTAGATGATCTTTGGAGTCACCTCTAACTCTAAAATTCTACGATTCAATATTCCATCAAATACTAAAGCACAGTCCTTCAGATGCTGTTGGACCCAACTCCCATCAGTCCAGCATGGCCACAAGCCAGAAATGGGGAGAGATGTGGTCGAGAAAGATCTGGACAGGCCAAAGGTTAGTCACCCCAGCTATATGCTTGGAAGGAAGTCCCACTGGAATGAGAGGGACTAGTTACTTTGAAGTACATATGGTTTGAGGTGAAAAAAACAGCACGACAAATATTCAGCGTAGTCAAATACTAAGTACGGTGTCTGTCATTTATGTAATACTGCCAGATACTATATCTATGTATCAGCAGGCGTGGACCTTGGTGTTCTGCCAAATGCAGTGGTTCTTTTTAAAGATATTGGGACAAAAGGAATGAGGAGGTGGAAGGTGAACCAAATAACCTTTATTACAGCAAACAAAACATACATACCCAATGTCCCCAATCTGCTCCCCCGAGCCCCTCAACTGGGTAGCGAGGGAATGCAACCTATCTCGGTTCTCCTCCAGGCAGGCTCTCTTCCCAACCCAAATGCCAGCCTTTTATAGAGAGCCTTCTCTTAATTGGCAACACCTGTGGTCAACAAGCTCTCTTCCCTTAAAGAAACATCCACACAGAAGCAAAGTTTGGGGCGCGGCGCGGCTATGGGGAGACCTCCAAGATATGCCATCCTATCTCCTCGTCACAATGTCTTCCGCGTTGCTTCCCATACACTTGGTAATGTGGGAATGTTCAGGGAGGCAGGAGAGGATTTATAGTTTATTAATATCTTTCCTAACTTGCGCTAGCAAGTTCCTTTACAGTGGACGCTCGGGTTGCGAACGTGATCCGTGCGGGAGGCACGCTCACAACACGCAGCGTTCACAACCCGCTGGTCGCGATTCAGCACTTCTGCAATATAAAACAATAAAAACCCAAAACAGTAAAAGTTACAAACACACCAAAATTAAACAACTTCCCACACCCGACTTCCCACCCCCACACACACACCCGAGGCCTCCTTGGAGCCTTATAAGCTATGCTGGTGAGTATGGGGCCCGTCCCAAGGTGGAAAATGGGCTTCAGGGGGAGCGGTCCTCCCCAATACTCACAGGCAGAGCAGCAGGAGGAATGTTGTACTTGACTGCTACTTACGTATCACATCTCACAGGTAATTTGCCACCCTGTGTGAGGCCATTTGATGCCCTTCCTCTCCCCTCCCCCCCCCAAGTCCTTGCAGCAATGGCTTAAGCCAGGCTTTGGGAAGGAGGGGGTGAGGCTCTGGCAGGGTCCGAAAGCTCTCCTACCTCCTTCCCAAACAAGGCACCTTCCGCTCATGCTGCCCTAAATCCACTTCTGCATACCAGATATTACATATTACTGATTATGTACTAGAATTACATGCCAAATGCTACTAAAGATCAAATATTGAAACCCAGTATAAGTGGATATCAAACACATATATATATAACCCTTAGGTCAGCCAATGTCTAGAGGCTATTTCCCTGTTGTGATGTGGGGTTTGTGATTTCAGTTCTCTTGACATACAGCAGCTTAAATGAACCAATAGTAGCTGTACCTTCTGGAACCAAAAGGCAGTTACTTTACCCTAATGCAAATACAGACAATAGTAATACAGATATAAAATCCTTTGACTCAATACACAACATTCCCTATTCTGTATACATTCAATTGCAGCCCCCTTGAACCCCTAACCAGGAAACTGCATGCTGTAGCAATCCCCACACATACCTGCTTAAGATATGCTCAAATAGTATTGATCCAAGTGGACGAACAGTAGCAACAACAAGAGATCAATATGGACTCCAAAAAAAAAAGTTCAAAACTTCCTACTTTCTCCCACAGTCCGCAAGTGCCAAGGAAAGCCGGTGTCATTGGCCTAATGCCCTACACCAGGAAGTGACAGCACCGAAAACATGGAAGACGGGCAGTTCACATGGGCGTACCCAGCACAGGGCAGAGGGGGGCAGCTGCCCCCTAGAAGCAAAAAGCTGAGGGGTGCAGCGTGGCGGCCATAGGCTTGCGCTCCCCGTGCACCTCCGGAGCTTTGCGCGGGGAGTGAGAGCCTGGGGCCGCCTCCTCGGAACAGCTGGGAGGCGCGGAGGAGGCAGCCACAGGCTCGCGCTCCCTGCGGACCTCCAGAGCTTTGTGCAGGAAGCGGGAGCCTGGGGCCGCTTCCTCTGAACAGCTGAAAGGTGCAGGCCACGTAGCCCTGCCCACATTCCCACTGTGGCCCCTCCCCTCCCATACCTTGGCCCCACCCCTTGCCCCCCTATTTTTGATCCTGGGTACGCCCCTGGCAGTTCGCCCACTCAAATGTGGCAGGAAGAAAGCTCATTTGGGTCTCTGTATCTAAGTGCAAAGAAAGTCCAGACTGCTAGCATAGCTCACAATGCTCCCTTCGCAGCTGTCCTTTCAACCCGGAAAGATAAGCCTGCTTATTAGCATTCAGCACATTAATAGTTCAGCTCTTATGGGTCAGATCTGTGCCATATTTGAAGTACCGTTATACTACTTTAACAGTCACAAATTCCTCACAAAGAATTCCAGGGAGTGTAGTTTGCTGTTCCCCTCGCAGAGCTACAGTGGAAGGGTTGATTGCTAAACTACCATACTTTTCTGTGTATGAGTTTTTTTCTTTAAAAATTGGGGGTCGTCTTATACACGGATAGTGCATAGGGGAGACGTGGGATTGATTGCTGCCACGAGCCGGAGATTGTCAGCGACTATTGGTGGCTGCAGCAAGGCCTGGTGTTTACTGGCTGTTGCTGTGGCAATTGGGTGGGCGGCTGGTGGCTTCTGCTGGTGAGGGGACAGACAAAAGTTGACTTTTGCGATGCATGCAAGTGGCTTCGTAGGTGAGTCGGGTGAGCGGTTTTAGGAAATCCCCCCCCCCAAAAAAAGCTCAACAAGTCTGGGTCACCCCACCCACCAAAAGCTCAACAACTCTGGGCAATCTCCCCCTATTTTCTTAATTTTGAGTCCCCTAAAATAGGGGGCATCTTATACATGGGGGTGTGTTATACACAGAGCAATACACGACTCTGGAAACTGTAGCTCTGCAATGGGAAGAGGGATCTCCTATCAACTCTCAGCACCCTTAGCAAGCTATACTTCCCAAAATTCTTTTGGGAAAGCCTTGACGATAAAAGTGGCATAATATTGTTTTATATGAATGGTAGAGATATGGTTTATCTATCTATGTATCTATCTGTTTCATATATACAGCTTGATTGTAGGGGGGGAAACCCTCAACGTTTACAACGGAATCTGACAGCTCTTCGTGCCTAGAGATGGTACCCTCTTGTGCTCTTGTTGACCCAATATCCAGTCTCTTATTGAGATCAGCTGGGGAGAAGACACAAGCGCTCCAGCCAAGCACCAATTAAATGGTTAACATGCAGTGCAACAGTAACAATTAAGCATATGCTGCAACTCCCCCCAAAAAAAATGCAAATCAGGCTCATCTGGAGAATATTTGACACCAAAATTTGCACCGCGCAAAATTCAGAGAATTGCTTTGGGGAGTCCTAGAATACATCTTCCTGTGGTGAGATAATGTATTTTTATCAGGTTATAGCAAGAGCAATCAAAGATTTGTTGGGGTTAAAAAAGGGGGGGAAAGGTAAAGGATCCCTGGGTGGTTAAGTCCAGTCAAAGACGAATATGGGGTTGCGACGCTCATCTTGCTTTCAGGCTGAGGGAGCCAGCATTTGTCCGCAGACAGCTTTCTGGGTCATGTGGCCAGCAGGACTAAACCGCTTCTGGCACAATGGGACAAGTGCCAGAGTGCACGGAAACACCGTTTACTTTCCCGCCACAGAGGTACCTACCATATTGGCCCAAATATAAGCTGCACCCGAATATAAGCCACACTTTTTAAATTCAAGGGCGGGGGAGAGAAAAAAGACAATACCCGAATATAAGCCGCTCCCTTAAAATTCTGCAGGCACTCACACCCATTCCGTTTTACCGTATATCTGTTGCAGCAGTGATATTGTAAAAGCCTATTTTTGTAAGGTCGCGAATTTAAGCTGCACTTTAACTCTTCATGGTCAGAATTTGGGGGAAAAGTGATGCTTATATTCAGGCCGATACGGTATTTATCTACTTCCACTGGTGTGCTTTCGAACTGCTAGGTTGGCAGGAGCTGGGACAGAGCAATGGGAGCTCACCCCATTGCAGGGATTCGAACTGCCAACCTTCTGATCGGCAATCCCAAGAGGCTCAATAGTTTAGACCACAGTGCTACCGGCAAGCTAAGCACCAAAACTCACTACATAAATCATTCTTCGGTGAATTCACTACACCTAAAAGTAATGAAGGAAAGAATTGGGGGTGGAAAGGTGATAAAATTGTTGCAGGATTGGTGTAGCCATCAGTCTGGAAAGCTGAGGAGTACTGCCCATTTAAGATTTTCCATTCCAAAGAATGGAATGTTTATACAGTGTGCATCCCTTAGTGCATAAAATCCACTGTGAGTTTCTGGTGAACACCACAGGCAAAAAAAACACAGTATCACAATGCCACATTGTGAAAGGTTTTCAGAAAGGATTTGTGCCCAGAAGGTTTACTGCAAACTATTATCTAATCCACTTTCACGCATCAAATTACTTAAAGATTTACAGTGTGCACCTCTTACTGGAAAGCTTTCTGGTAAATCAGTTGAGAGAGCTCTGTTGCATCCACAAAGTTCAGGGTCAACAATGCATTAACAACAGCAAAGTATTCAGTGACTGGCTAACAAGTTCCCATACAAACTATTTTATTCATGTGTTTTAACTTCAGGAAGCAATTAATCGTTGCCACAAAGATAGCATGCACCTCTGGAAAGAGAAGAGATGGAGGCAGATAGGAGAGCAATGCAGCCATCGCTTTGGCCTAGGAGTGAGCAAAAAGAGCAGAGAGATTTGGAAAGGGCTTCTTCTGAAAATTACATCATTCACAGTTTATCCCTAGACATCCTTACTCAGAAGAAATACCAGCTGAGTTCAGTGAGACTTACTCTGAAATGAGTAAGTCCTTGCAACCAGGATGTGGGAGCAAGATGGTATCTATTCAAAGATTATGACAATTCTTTATCTCATTAACCATTACACATCACCCCAGCTCACAGTTTGTGTTTCTCCAATTAAACAAATTAAGAAACTGAGAGGGTGCGACTTGTCACCTCATGAAAGGTGCAGTCCCCACTCAGCTATGATTGTGGAAGGAGAACTTGAAAGCAGGCCTTCTTAGGTAAAAAGGTAAAGGTAAAGGACCCCTGGATGGTTAAGTCCAGTCAAAGGCAACTATGGGGTTGCGGCCCTCATCTCACTTCAGGCCAAGGGAGCCAGCATTTGTCCGCAGACAGCATGACTAAACTGCTTCTGGCGCAACGGAACACTGTGACAGAAACCAGAGCGCACAGAAACATCGTTTACCTTCCCACCGGAGCAGTACCTATTTATCTAGAATCATAGAATCATAGAGTTGGAAGAGACCACAAGGGCCATCCAGTCCAACCCCCTGCCAAGCAGGAAACACCATCAAAGCATTCCCGACAGACGGCTGTCAAGCCTCCACTTAAAGACCTCCAAAGACTCCGCCACACTTCTTAGCAGCAAATTCCACTGTCGAACAGCTCTTATTGTCAGTCAGGAAGTTCTTCCTAATGTTTAGGTGGAATCTTCTTTCTTGTAGCTTGAATCCATTGCTCCGTGTCTGCTTCTCTGGAGCAGCAGAAAACAACCGTTCTCCCTCCTCTATATGACATCCTTTTATATATTTGAACATGGCTATCATACCACCCCTTAACCTTCTCTTCTCCAGGCTAAACATACCCAGCTCCCTAAGCCGTTCCTCATAAGGCATTGTTTCCAGGCCTTTGACCATTTTGGTTGCCCTCCTCTGGACACGTTCCAGCTTGTTAGTATCTTTCTTGAACTGTGGTGCCCAGAACTGGACACAGTACTCCAGGTGAGGTCTGACCAGAGCAGAATACAGTGGTACTATTACTTCCCTTGATCTAGATGCTATACTCCTATTGATGCAACTTGCACTTGACATGCTTTCGAACTGCAAGGTTGGCAGGAGCTGGGACAGAGCAACGGGAGCTCACCCCGTCGCGGGGATTCGAACCGCCGACCTTCTGATCGGCAAGCCCAAGAGGCTCAGTGGTTTAGACCACAGTGCCACCCACGACCCTTCTTAGAGTGCATTCAACACACTGTGTGCTAGCAATGAGCAACCTGCAGTGTGTATCACACTGGGTATGTATCAACAAGTGGAAAATCACAGCTAATATGTTGATGGATGACCTTCATCATAAAATGCCCAGAAGGATTGAAGTAGATTAAGTTAAATAGGCTGAATCCGAATCCAGAATTGACCGGTGTCCTATTCTGTGTTCAACACCCACATAACATGAGGGAGAGCAGAAATTTCCTGACTGGCCCTGCCCCTCCCATCTTTTCAGGATTCAGATTCGGACCGTTCAGACTCATCTATTTGACTGAGGCCTTCACAATTTGGGTTTATAACTGAGATGTCTTCTCCTAAGGGTGTAGTAAATGGCATATAAAGCTGGGTGTTTTCAACCGTGAGATGTTAGCGAATACTGTCACTATCACAAGTATTTTTGACAGAAGGGACCATGGCTCACCAAATAACACCTGCGTGCACATGTGCACATGCAATTACACGCAGAATATCATTGTGCCGTCAAATGTTCCTTGAAGAGATCTTTCTTCATTCTCGAAGTGAACTGCACTTTCTTTAGAGCTCCCTAACTCTGCCGGCCAACCTCTCTCCCATTACTTCCTCCAGCCATCTGTCTCTATGATCCAAGCCCTCATTGAGCAACCATTTGTGGCTTCCCTGCAGGTAATGTGTGGGTGTATACGATAAAAAACTCTTTCCTTTCCTTCTGGTTAACCAGCATTCTCAGGGCCAGATCAGAAACAAGACCGCTCCTAATAGTATAAGCATTTTAAAGCGTCATTAAACTTTTAAGCTGGTCCATCGAGATCGTCCCGTAAGCTTCTAATTATTATGGATGGAAGCGGAGAAGAGAGAGCATTTACCTGAGCTTGTCTTAAGTAGATTTGCCCCCTAATGGTTTTCATACCAAACGTACCGTGTCCATGTTGCTGCTTAAAAGGACGTCTCCATTTCATACGCGCCCCCCCCTCCCAAGCTCTTTAACTGTCAGCGGAGAATTCAAAAGATATAAATAATTAAATCTTTCCTCTCTTCCCCCAAGCGTTGAGTATTCTTAGTTTTCCTATCAGCTGAGTAGCTTTACACTGCGGAGTAAAATAAAAAAGGTAAGTTGCATCTGCAATGTGTTGGAGAGCTTTGCAGACATGCAACTCTGCGAGAAGGTAAGAAAAAAAGACTAGAGTTCTAGGCAGGGTGATCACACGCCCTGCTTTGTAAAAGACAGTCCTCTATTTGACAAAGTCCTGTATTTGTTCCAAAACCTAAAGCACCAAAGGATGACAGCAGGCGAGCAGGTCAGCTGACCACAGCTTCCCCCACTAGGATGGGTGGGTTGTATTGCATTGAGCCTAGGGCTTGCCGATCAGAAGGTCGGCGGTTCGAATCCCTGTGACGGGGTGAGCTCCTGTTGCTTGGTCCCAGCTCCTGCCAACCTAGCAGTTCGAAAGCATGTCAAAATGCAAGTAGATAAATAGGAGCCGCTATAGCGGGAAGGTAAACGGCGTTTCCATGTGCTGCTCTGGTTTGCCAGAAGCGGCTTTGTCATGCTGGCCACATGACCTGGAAGCTATACGCCGGCTCCCTCGGCCAATAATGCGAGATGAGCGTGCAACCCCAGAGTCGGTCACGACTGGACCTAATGGTCAGGGGTCCCTTTATCTTTATAGCAATTGTTTCAACGTTTGCATCTATTCAGACAAAAAGAATCAGGGAACCCCCCACCCACACAAAGAGTCTTCAGAGAGAAAAACGAAAGCAAGTAATGCACAAAAATTATTGGAGGTGGGTGGAAGGAGTGCAGTTTGGATTGTGGCAGCAGTCCCAGAACAACGGAATGTTTAAACCACATGCGCACAGACAAAATTCCCTGGAACGAACCCATACCGCCAAAGCTTCTATCAGTGCTACTTGGGTGGAAAATCAGCTAACCCTTATTGTACTTGCCTACAGTTTGTGCATGGTGAACAGCTAACAGCCCACACCCAAGGCAATCCTATGATCAACCAGCCATAAAACAAGCAGCCCGACGTTCTTCAAAATTATTTGAAATTTGGGAGAGAGAAAAGTGGCCATACAATCATAGAATTGTAGAGCTGGGAAGAGTCCTGAGGGTCCAGCCCCCTGTGATGCATCTAAACCACCAAGCCTCTTGCCGATCGGAAGGTCGGCAGTTTGAATCTCCACGACGGAGTGAGCTCCCATTACTCTGTCCCAGCTCCTGCCAACCTAGCAGTTTGAAAGCACGCCAGTGAAAGTAGATAAATAGGTACCACTGCGACGGGAAGGTCAAAGTTGACAAAACGCCACTCCCTTGACCTGAAAGCAAGATGAGCGCCACAACCCCATAGTCATCTTTGACTGGACTTAACCATCCAGGAGTCCTTTACCTTTTTACTTTCATCAGGCAACAGTGGCTAGTTTTGGCCAGAGGGGTCTGGCTGCTTTTGGAGACAGGTATTGCTCAACTGAAGGGACGTGGGTGGTGCTGTGGGTTAAACCACAGAGCCTAGGGCAGGCATCCCCAAACTGCGGCCCTCCAGATGTTTTGGCCTACAACTCCCATGATTCCTAGCTAGCAGGACCAGTGGTCAGGGAAGATGGGAATTGTAATCTAAAACATCTGGAGGGCCGAAGTTTGGGGGTGCCTGGCCTAGGGCTTGCCGATCAGAAGGTCGCCGGTTCGAATCCCTGCAACGGTCCCAGCTCCTGCTCCTGTTCGAAAGCACAAAGTGCAAGTAGATAAATCGCTCCGGCAGGAAGGTAAACGGTGTTTCTGTGCGCTGCTCTGGTTCGCCAGAAACGGCTTTGTCATGCTGGCCACATGACCCGGAAGCTGTACACTGGCTCCCTCGGCCAATAAAGCAGGATGAGCGCCACAACCCCACAGTCGTCCGCGACTGGACCTAATGGTCAGGGGTCCCTTTACCTATTGCTCAACTGAGAGGATTTGTGGTCCTGCTTTTTTCAGTAAATGTGGGTATAGCACTCTGGAGCGAGCTTCTGCCATGGGACTAAACAGACAGACAGGCTTGATTTTCATGGCTATCACCGAGGGTGAGGGAGAAGGGATAGGGACAGTGGGAAGGGGAATGATGGCTCTGTTCAAAGCGATTTGTTCCGCTGTCAACAAGAGAAAGCTCTCCCTAAGAGTAGCATTAGGAGACAGAGCCCACAGGGGGAAGCCTGGGACAGACAGTGTATAGTCAACCATGACAGGTCAGCAGCTGGGCAGAATCAATACAGGGCCCTGGAGGGCTGCAAGAGTACAATTAGCGTCGTGGGGACAGGCAGCAAACATGCTAAGCTCATCTAGGAATTTGTGCCTTAAAAGTTGCACAGTGACAAGCGACAGAGGAACCCAGCAAATCTTTCTCAGAAGAGCATGAAGGAGGATCGATTAGCATACTGCACAGTTTGGGCAAACGCTGTTCTTTCCTCATCAAACTAGTAGCAATCTGCTTTTTCAACTCCAGTAACAAAAGAGTAGAAACTTGGAAAAACAGAGAGAGTGGGGTAAGGGACTGTGGCATATACAGTGGTACCTCTACTTACGAATTTAATGCGTTCCGAACACACATTTGTAAGTCAAAAATATTTGTAAGTCGAATCCCATAGGAATGCATTGGGAGAAAAAATTCGTAAGTCGAAGCAACCCTATCTAAAAATTCGTAAGTAGAAAAAATCCTATCTAAACCGCATCGAAGATGGCGGACGGAGCTCCATTTGTAAGTAGAAAAATTCGTAAGTAGAGTTATTTGTAAGTAGAGGTACAACTGTATTCAAAACGTCAACTGGCTGTAGAATGGTTTTGTAATGCTACCCATATGATATGACTTAATATCACCATATAATATTATAATAGAAGTTTTCCTGAGCAACTAAAATTCACAAAGTGGTGAGTAAGCTCTCCGTTCACCACATCCCTTCTTCAGGGAGGAGATTAAACAAACCAAAGAGCAAAAAGGAAGGGAGGAGAGAAAAAAGAAACTCTTTCTTGGCGTGATGAAAGCCTTCGTTTTCAGTCTCTAACAAACTTAAAATGGGAGGAGGATTTTTGCTGAATTCATAAGACTGGATCATCTGTGTCTGGCGCGAAAAGATCTCAAGGGGCACCTAGAAACACGTGAGGAACTTGTTCAGTTCGTATCCGGGTATGAATTCACCTGATCAGCATCTCGTGGAATATCATGTACATCAGAACATTCTTGTCCCTCAGTTCCGCACACTGTGGTGGGTGGGTGGTAGGCCTCTTGTGGGATAATAATAATAATAATAATAATAATAATAATAATAATAATAATTTATTTATACCCAACCCATCTGGCCAGGTTCCCCCAGCCACTCTGGGCGGCTTCCAACAAAATATTAAAATACAGATGTGAAACAGGTGCAGTCAAGTCACAACAATTCCTAGAGAGTCCACTTGGAGGACTGTGGAGGAACACATGACTAGCTTGGTTTCCTGTTCCTCCACATGCAAATGAGTTGGGGAAGGCGGCAGATATATTCACTAGCCAGCAGCCATTTCCCTCTCTTGGACCAGATCTCTTGGACCACTTCACTTCAAGGACTCAACATCTAGTGAGGATTCTCTCTCTAGGCTTCCAGCCAAGAGAGAGAGCTGAGATGGAGTCTCACTTCTTATAAGTGAACTTCACATGTATATATTACCTTTACCTAAGCCAGTCTACCTCTTGAGTGTGCTGTATCTCGAGATGCCTGTAAGTAAACTACTTTTATACTTTTAAGAGCATTGTGTCGTGTCTTTTCTTTTAAGAGGGACAAAGGGGATTAAACCAGGAAAATACACTTTATTCTATTGGCTTAAATCAAGCCCGCACAAACGCTTTTCTGCTGTGCATTTGAGAAAGGGAATGTTACTCTGCTAAGTTTGGAGCTTGCTAGCACAAGCTGGGATAGGATATATCTAGCAATATCTCCTCATCCACATTCCTGAACATTCCCACACCTCTTCCATGGGCTGCCTTTTAAAAATTATTTCCCTTCTTGTTTGATAAGTAATATGCAATACCAACTAGGCAGTTGCTAACTCCAATACTTAGGTGCCCACAGCATATTTGCAAAGGAGGAGGATGGGGAGACGATCAGAACCTGGTGTTGCCCCCATAACCTCCTAGCAGTCCTACCGTTGGTCCAGCCGCCACCAGATGCCACTGGACTTTTCTGTAGAACTCAGCAATACTAGAAGCAATAGAAGGATTTCAGGTAACAACAGACAATTATCCTTCAGGTGGTATGATTGAGTCATCATCGCTTGTGGTGCATAAACTCCTTCCTTTTGTCTCTGGTTAAACAGGAATTGGGGGGCACTGCAAAAGCTTTTTGACCTGATGTGATACAGTGGAACCTCGGTTTTCAAACGTCTCAGAAGTCAAAAGTTTCGGCTTTCTAACGCCAAAAACCTGGAAGTAATTGCTTCGGTTTTCAAACGCTTTTCAGAAGCCAAACTTGCCACGTGACTACCGTATTGAGTTTTCTGGACGTAAATGCTTCCAGACATGCCTGCTTCTGTTTCAGAAGTCAAACGGTCTTCTGGAACGGATTACGTGCGGAAACCGAGGTTCCACTGTACTGGGATAAATAGGCAGCTTGTTGTAACTTCTTCAACACTCTGCAAAGGGAAAAGGGGCAGGGAGAGAACCTATTGATTCCCCCCCACACAAACACAACCTAATTGTAGCTTAGCACGTCACAACTATCCCATCCAAAGCCACTCTCAGCTCAAGTCCTAGCTGAGTCCTATGCCTGGCAACATGGGAAACAGTTGAGGGGTGTGCTTGGCCTGCCTGCCTCATCCATGGGAGTAAGCCAAACAATGAGGCTGCCATATATCCATCATCTCTGCTCCTTCCTATACAATGATAATTGCTAGACACAAATCTAATCAGGGATGAAGTGAATGGCAGGAATCCAGGTCTATCCTTTGCTCTTTCTAAAATAGAGTTCTTAAACTGGGTGAGAGCAGCCCACATTTCATATTCCCTTCAACCAAATGATTTAGAAGCCTGTAACTCCATCCAGATTTTTTGGAGGGCCTGGAGGGACAGAACTTCACTGAGCCCCTGATGGCAGTGCCCCTTCTTCTGCTGACCAAGCTCTTTCCCTACTTGACTCCTCCCACCTTTTTCTAACCACGCCTCTTCTCTCTTTGGCCCCTCCCCTTCTCCTCTGTAGCCACCACCTTTCCCACTTTGGTCCCTCCTGAATTATACACAAGTCTTGCCCAGCATGACTGCTCCCTTTTGCCAAAGAAAAACCATATGAGAAGAAGAAGAAGAAGAAGAGTTTGGATTTGATATTCCGCTTTATCACTACCCGAAGGAGTCTCAAAGCAGCTAACAATTTCCTTTCCCTTCCTCCCCCACAACAAACACTCTGTGAGGTGAGTGGGGCTGAGAGACTTCAGAGAAGTGTGACTAGCCCAAGGTCACCCAGCAGCTGCATGTGGAGGAGCGGGTAAGTGAACCCGGTTCCCCAGATTACAAGTCTACCGCTCTTAACCACTACACCACACTGAGCATTTAGACTTCGCTGTTGCCTCTTTGCAATGTTTTGTAAAAAGATATTAAGTGGGAAATGCACACAAATCAACAGCAGGCATTCAGAATAACTGGTGACTGGCAAAAATTGAGGTTTGGTGTTTTTTTCTGGAATAAGAAAAGAACTAAAAGTGGCTAGGAAAGCATCATGCAGTACAATTAAGGATTGTGGACTGGCCTTCCCATCTATAAATGTGAATGACCAGGCCGCCATGTTGACGATTTTGAAAAACTGGTTCCAGGCAGACAGATCTTCAGCACTGGGATTGTACACAATCAGACAAAGAAATAATTAAATCAGAACCCTGCACTGAAACATTGTTCAGTATTTGGAATGAAATTAAAAGGAATCTAACTGTAAAAAAAAAAAAATTACAGTGAGGAAATGGAACAAGAAAATTTAATAGGTAATCTTTAACTTCTCTCTAATCATGGACTAATGGGACTTAGAAAGCTATTAAGAGATGACATCTCTAAAACATTTCATTTAACAATGAAATGCAACAGGCTTGCCCACAACTTTGAGTGTTAAAGATAAAGAACATAGCCCATACTCTGATAACAAAACACACCGCTCTTTGTGGAACAGCAGAATTTGAAAATCTGACGTTAAAAGATAATTTGCACACACACACACACACACAAAATAAGTAAAATATACAAAATTGCTACAAATATCAGGTTACACACCTAAGATCCTGAGATCAAGAAGGAATGGATGCTCTGAGATATTAAATCTGGTTTGTAACCTATATCTGATGTTGGGAAATATGGACGGCACAAGGAGAAGGGGACGACAGAGGACGAGATGGCTGGACAGTGTTCTTGAAGCTACAAACATGAGTTTGACCAAACTGCGGGAGGCAGTGGAAGACAGGAGTGCCTGGCGTGCTATGGTCCATGGGGTCACGAAGAGTCGGACACGACTAAACGACTAAACAACAACAACCTATATCTATTCCAAACCTTAAACATGTAGGTTCCTAGGAAAGGCAAAGAGCAGAAATACCGTATTTTCCTGTATATAAGACTAGGCTTTTTTCCTTTAAAAAAATAATGTCAAAAATTAGGGGGCACCTTATAAACGGATAGTGCTGAGGGTGGACTGGTGATTGGTTGTTGCCATGAGTCTTATACATGGGGGCATCTTATAGACAGAAAAATATGGTATATTTCATTTATTTCTCAACAAATCTTGATATAGATAGGAATGATTGAATGAAAGGTTGGGAAAAGGTCCTGGATGTAAGACTCTGTGAGGGCTTGTGCATTTGTATGAGGGCATATTTTCAGCTAGAACTCTCCAGAACTTAGTTTCGGCACCTCTCAAGTGGGCACCATTGCCATTCTACAAGAACGAGGGAGACATTCATGGTGAGTTCCAGTACCTCTTTTTCCTAGAAAATAGCACTGATTATGAGTTCTTGTTTGCTTGTGAATCCTTTGGGCGTGTGCTTTCGTATTCGTGAGCTTGTGCGAAGTGTTCCCATGTGTTGGCGTGAAGTTTATGGGTGGGTGTGTTTGTGTGAAGTCCTTGCGGTTTTGTGAAGTGCTTTTCAGCTTGGGTTTGTGATGAACTGCTCACCTACTTGGTGTATAAGATGAAAGCCAGAAAGAACATACAGCGTCCTTCAGTGAAAGAACTGGACATGGATGCCTTCAATCTTCTGCTTTACTTGTTCTGTTTTAATTCATTGTATTCTGAGCAGGCACTCAGTTTAAAAAAAAATCTTGGTCAATCATTCATCCAAAGAGCATTCAGAACTGAACCAACAATCATAGCTGCCAAGTCTCCCGTATTGCCCGGGAAATCCCAGTTTTTCCAGCTGTTCCTAGCTGAAAAAATGGATTTTTTTGTTTTTCCCCGGTTTATTCTGGCGCGGTGGCCATTTTTGAACTGGGCGGAGCATGCTCAGAAGCGACTTTTGATGCTGCTCTGCCCAGTTCCAAAATGGCTGCAGTGCGACTTCTGGCGCGGTGGCCATTTTGGAACTGGGCAAAGCAGCATCAAAAGTCACTTCTGAGCATGCTCCGCCCAGTTCCAAAATGGCGGCAGCGCTACTTCCAGTCTGCTACTTCCGGTCCGGTCCCTTATTTCTCCGACAGCAACTTGGCAGGTATGCCAACAATGGACTAAACCGGAACTCAGATCCTGCTCTCTACCTTCACAGCATGCTTCATATCGTCTAGAACCTTAGCTACAAGTGAATAAAACTTACAAATGTGGTTTTTATTTTATTTCCTGCCCCCCCCCCAATAAAATGGAAGTCTGAGTAAATGACTGTGATTGCGGTTTTGTAAAAAGCAATTCTCGGAAAAGCAGCCACAGCTGTCATTTTGATCTCCAAGTTGGTACCCAAACTTCATTCCTGCTCACGCAAAAACCGACCGCGATGAAACACAGCCCTGTTCCATCTTTGTTCCTTCTGCTGGAAAACGTAAGAGTTGCCAGTGGAGGGTTTGATCGAACAATGTTGGCAAAGTCTGCACTGCACTGCAATGGAATCATTCGTTTATCATGAAACAACATATTACATTTCCCAAACCACTTCTTTGGCAGTTAGCCAGATGAACTCAACAGTAGAGCAGCTCTAAAGTATTTGGTGCAAGAACTGCAGGCGGTGCCAGTCCAGCAACAGGCAAAGAGGCAGCTGTTTCAAGTGATCAATGTTGGCCGCCATTAACAAAGTGGCAGCTCCCCACCAAAGTGATGATGACCCAAAGGGTTCATAGCAGCCTATTTTATTTTATTTTATATACAGTGGTACCTTGGTTCCCAAACTTTATCCATTCTGGAAGCATAGCTGCCAAGTCTCCCGTATTCCCCGAGAAATCCCCATTTCCCCCAGCTGTTCCTAACTGAAAAAATTGATATTTTGGGGGTTTTTTCGGTTTATTCTGGCACGGCGGCCATTTTGGAACTGGGCGGAGCATGCTCAGAAGCGACTTTTGATGCTGCTCTGTCCAGTTCCAAAATGGCTGCAGTGTGACTTCTGGCGTGACGGCCATTTTGGAACGGGGCAAAGCAGCATCAAAAGTCACTTCTGAGCATGCTCCGCCCAGTTCCAAAATGACAGCAGCGCTACTTCCGGTCTGCTTCTTCCGGCCCAGTCCCTTATTTCTCTGACAGCAACTTGGCAGGTATGTCTGGAAGTCCGTTCCAAAACCAAAGCATTCCAAAACCAAGGCGTGCTTTCCCATAGAAAGCAATGCAAAATGGATTAATCCTTTAAGACTTTTAAAAACAACCCCTAAAACAGCAATTTAACATGAATTTTACTATCTACAGAGACCATTGATCCATAAAAGGAAAGCAATAATCAATGTACTGTACTATGAAACAAGAGAGTATTGTAGATGAAAAAATAAAAATTAATTCTTTTTCTTACCAGCACTGATGATAGTCATTCTTTGGATTTTATCCATTTCCGCAGTCACACAATCAATCAATCAGTAGCTGAACTGGGTTCCACACAATCACAAAAACTAATTAACCGAAAAAGCCTCAAAAACAAAAATGCAAAAGAAATAGCAAAAACAAAAGCATCAAACTTAATCTGTTCCGGAAGTCGGTTTGACTTCCGAAATGTTCGAAAAACAAGGCACAGCTTCTGATTGGTGCAGGTGCCCCAGAAACAATAGCCAACAACCACATCAGACGTTCGGCTTCTGAAAAATGTTCAAAAACCAGAACACTTACTTCCGGGTTTTCAGCGTTTGAGAACCAAGGTGTTTGAGTACCAAGGCATTTGAGAACCAAGGTACCACTGTGTATGTGTATGTGTATGTATATATCGTCACAAGATCTAGGCAAGCAAAACATCTGCACAACCAACTTTCTTCTTTATCATTAAGAAAGTTTTCACCCTCAAAAGAGCCCCTATGGTTCTGCAAAGGTTTTCTCCAAAAGAGACAATGGGGCTATGCAGGTAGGGGCAGACCTGCAGATGGAGTAGGGGCATACTTGCCAAGTCTCTCGCGGAGGAATCCGGGATCGGCAGCCGCGCGACACCAGCAGTTGTGTAGACGCAACTTCTGGTGTTGCTTTGCCCATCTATGGGCACCCAAAATGGCCAGTGCTAGCGCCGGAAGTCGCGTCTACGCATGCCCGGAAGTGCGTACACGCAACTTCCGGTGTCGCTTTGCCCATCGATGGGCACTGAAAATTGCTGGTGCCGGTGCCAGAAGTCGCGTCTACGCATGTCCAGAAGTGCGTAGACGCAACTTCTGGTGTCGGCCATTTTTGGTGCCCATCGATGGGCAAAGCGACACCGGAAGTTTCGTCTACGCACTTCCGGACATGTGTAGACACGACTTCCGGCACCGGCCATTTTCTGGTGCCGATAGATGGGCAAAGCGGCACCAGAAAAATGGCCGCCGACAGGAGCCAAAATAAGGGAGATTAACGGAAGAGGAGCTGAAACGGGAAACGGTAAGGAAAAACAGGGGTTTCCCGGGAAATACGGGGTACTTGGCAGCTATGAGTAGGGGACAAAGTCCAAAACAGGTACACAGCAATGCTACCCTTCTGTTTTTATTGTGTCACTAGGGATGGGAAAGTTTGGGTTGTTTCAAGCATCTGAATGTCTTGCGCCACTTCGTTATTTCAGCAAAAATTCATATCTAAAACAACTTTCTGAAGAAAGTTCTTAAGGAAAGCAACTTCAATTCCAAAACTTTAAATGTATGTTCTAATTCAAATACTTTTTCACTGTTTCTCAGTTACGGAACCCTGGTTTGAGGGGTGAACTATAGAGAGACATGGAATGTTGGAAGAGGGTGTTTGATATCATTTTCTTAGCATTTAAAGCTCAATGGTAACTTTCAGATATTTTGCTTGTTCACTGAAACCACTTAAAGATAATTCTTCTTGCTGTTTCTTCTTTAATAGGAGACGATGTACAGCCATGCTAAGTATGAGCAATACAGCCCCTTCGGTCTTCCTTCGTACATTAAATGCCCTTCTGCTAAGCTGAGCCGGGAGAAACTCACACTTTCTGATATGAACCATGAAGCTGAAATTCGAGTTCACAGAAAATGTAAAGCCCTGCATTTCCCCAAAGTAGTGAGGCCATCAGAACCCTGTCCCGACTACCACCGTAAACAGTGCCGGATTTACATATAAGCTAAGCACGCTATAGCTTAGAGCCCCACTCTCTTGGCGGGGCCCCAAAAAATTGAAAGGAAAAACAACAACTGGATGTACATTTCCAAAATATAAGATAAAAAACAAATAAAATAAAACCTACATACAGCAACAGTGTTTTGTGTTATGTAGGTCCATAAATTACCATATAACATATATTCAACACAAAAACAGCGACAATTTCTTGTTGACAAAGGACAGCTGGACATATAAAGGACCCCATGACCTTCAGCAGCTTAGGGCCTCATCAAACCTAAATCCAGCCCTGACCATAAAGTTGGAGGAGGAAGAAGAAGAGCAGGGGTGGAGCTAGGGGGCGTAGGGGGGGGCGCCCCGGGTTCCACTATGGGGGGGTGACAGTCGGCACCCCACCCAGCGACTCCCAAGGTGAGCCTCTCCAGCCTCTCAGTAAAAAGCCTGCTTGGCTCTACCTGGAGCCTGGACGCTCCGTTTAGAAGTCGTGGGGGGCGCGCGATCCCCCTCTACATAGCACACATGCGTCATTACGTAGCAACACATGCATTGTTACGTAGCGGCGACGCCCCCCCCCAGGGTGCATGGCAATTTGCTGCCCCGGGTGTCGTTGAAGAAGAGGAGAACTTTCTGCTATTGAGTTTCTGCAATGTGCAGCAGCACGATGCCCGACAAACATATAATACACCCCATAGTCTGATAGGTGGTTTTTGCAGCTCCCGTGGGCCTATGCCCTGACAGGGGCCGGTTTCACCAACCTCACAGCATGACCCACCCAAAGCTGATTACCTTCAAATAACATTGATTTCAATGGGCGTGCCAAACTTGCCTTTTAATATGCTGCATTGAAATTGGTGGGACTTTAATAATAATAATAATAATAATAATAATAATAATAATAATAATAATAATAAAGCTTAACTTCAGCAGAATTTGTATTTATTTATTAGTTAATGCTTAGCGCTTTTTATTTCTGGTCTGTGTTACTCTTGCGTGCGTTCGTGGCTAAGCCCATTTTCATTCTCTTTTTGCATGCATCTGCAAGGTTTTGTTTTTGTTTTTTTAAAAAGAAATCAGTTTAAATGCCATTTAAACACACACTTTTCAACCTATATTGCCCTAAATTTGCCATGTAATTTCTCTCAAAGTCTGCATTTTTAAAGGCAATTTATCCTAAAATATACATTTTTAAAAGCAGCTTTTTAGAAATTTAACATTTTTTTTGTTTTGTTAGCAAAAATAAAAGTACAAACCTAACAAAAAGAAACAAAATAAAAAATTCCTTCAGTAGCAGCTTAAAGACCAACTAAGTTTTTATTTTGGTATGAGTCTGAAGAAGTATGCATGCACATGAAAGCTCATACCAAAATAAAAACTTAGTTGGTCTTTAAGGTGCTACTGAAGGAATTTTTTTATTTTGTTTCGACTCAGACCAACACGGCTACCTACCTGTAACAAAAAGAAAGTCAACAAAAAAATATGAAATTCAAACCATGAAGTGACACTGCCTGGAAGGACCAAAATACAAAGATGCAGCACAATTCCAGATGGATTATAGCAAAGATTCCCTTTACAAATGATACAGATACAGTATATAAAAATAAAAGTATGCCCTGCCTTTATTGAGAATAAAGGTTCTATATAGTCTTAAATGGGCCAGACATTTCCATATACTGGTGTGACCATGTGCCTCGATATATGAGAAATAAAATCATCCAGTATAGGTCACTTGAGCTCTGCCTTTTAGATACTTTTAGTATATGAGGTGTTTTTTTCCAGGAGGGCCGGCAACCAAACCCTGTTGTGCCAGCAATCCAAGCAGCTTTCTGAGTGAAGAAAATGTGCATTGCACAATTTGGAGAAGTTTGAAATCTGAAGGATACCTACAGTATGTTTCAAACCACACTTTCATCCCAGAGGCCAGCTCCAAGTGGGATTTGGCTAGAACCAATATTTTGAGCATCCCCACAATGGCTGCTTTCATATTTAATTCTGTGGCCTGTGTAATTAATTTCAGCTCAACTGCTTCTTTCAGTCCGGCATGTAGCCTTTCTCTAACTCTTGTGCTAATTAATACGCTGTCTTCTACTGCATTACCTTTGCATTGTAACCAAATCTGCCTTGTGGAAGGAACCAAAACTTAAATCAGAAAGTTGCTATGAACTAGTTATCTAAACCATACAGCTAAGTCATTAGCAAAGAAACCAAAGGCTACAGAAATCAAAGACCCTTGTGCCGCCTCTGCGACTCAAATGAAACAGATCATTCACAACAGCAGTTAAACCCAATCTATTTGCAATACTGCTGGGAAGTCAGAAAAGTGGTTCAAACTTTAGAAGATGCCAAGTCGAATCCTGCCACTGTTAAGAGAGTCGAGAAGCCAGCAGAATATCAATCTGGTTTCACCCTGGATAAACTTCATCAATCAGATTATTGCTTGCGTTTTTGTGAAGCAGCTCCCATTCTTATCACATCCCGCCCCCCGCCCCCTTTGCTTAATGGGTGGTAACCGGGCACACAATAAGAAAGGACAATCGGAGAAGAGAGATCCCAAAACAGCTTCACGGTCACAATTGTCTACCTGTCCCGCTGTACGCGATAGGAACGGCAGTAGGAACAGAACGTTTTTCCAATTGCTTGAGGGATAGGTTGTTTCTTACTGTAAATATATATATATGAGTAAAAGAAGACATAAAGAAAGAAAAGGCAAATACTCTTTCCTTCACTCTAATAACCAATAGCATAAAATTAACAATATATCATGGGGCAATGTGGGTGTAGGGAGCATAGGATAACCCCTGCAACTGGAAAACTACAGTGGTACCTCGACTTACGAACGACTTGACAACCGAATTTTTTTACTTACGAATGGGGGTAATGGACGCGCACTTACAAATGTCTCGACATCCGGGGGGAAATCGCGGCGGTTTTAGATAGGGATTTTTCAACTTAATTTTTTTTTAGATAGGGTTGCTTTGACTTACGAATTTTTCCGTTTCCAATGCATTCCTACAGGAAATCGCGTTTCCAATGGCATTTTTCGACTTGCGAGTTTTTCGACTTACGAAGGTGCCTTCGGAACGGATTAAATTCGTAAGTCGAGGCACCACTGTATAAGGTTTTTGGGAACCAAAGGCGGTTCTACCAGACAACAAGATTATCTGAGGAAGACACCTCAGCTAGCAGATTCGGGGCGCCTTCGAGGGTGCCAGAACAAAAGAGACAGATCTGACTCAACACTAGGAAGCTGTTGTTTGTTTGTTTGTTTGTTTGTTTGTTTTTGCACAAGCCCTGTAGAAATGGCAGCACTTCCGCAGAGCATTTGCTCGTTTCAATGAAGTTACCACAGGAAAACTTTCTGTCGGTAGATTGTCCCCCAGCATGTCAGTTAGTGGAAGCCAAAGTGCCATCTAGATTTTCTCTTCTCAGATACCAAAATGTCCCAGGCCAGTCAATGGAAGTAATCATAGTGGTATAATTACAGATACGAGATAGGTTAGGGGTTTTTTTTATTTTATTTTATTTTTATGATGGAAGCCTCCCAGGGTGGCCACAACAACCCAGTCAAATGGATGGGGTGAAAATAATAACCTTATTATTTATTTATTTTTTATTATTATTATTATAGGTTTGTTCTGCAGCTAGTAACCATAACTAACAAAATAAAATAGTGAGAGTTTAGCCAGAAGCAGGAGAAGAGAATATTATTCTGTTTTATCATGCAGCACAGAAAGTTGATTCTGCAATCAATGGAAAAAAGTGAAATTTTCAGACAAAAGGAAACAGGCAAAAGTTGTAATAGTACATCTTAACAACATTACCCTTTTGTCTAATTATTTGATTATTTGGTTCATACAGAAGGCACACTGCCTTTATTTTTCTCACAAGCATTATGCTTTAATCATCACTTGCAAATGTACCATCTTTTTCCGTGTATAAGACTAAGTTTTTCCCCTTAAAAATAATGTCAAAAATTAGGGGGCATCTTATACACGTCTTATATGTCTTATAGATGGAAAAATATGGTATATACCTGCCATGTGACATTTGAAGGACACGTCTAATGGACAGAGAATGTCCCTGAGCAACAGCTGTCTGTTACAGTGGCCCTTCAAACGAGTGAACTTTCCCTGCACTCTCGATTAACTGTCTACATTTCCCAGCACCTGCTCAAGGTCTCTTTGCAATGTGGCCCTGCAAAGAAACTCAGGTTGAGAGAGAACAGAACGAGTAACAGTATAACTCTGACCCAAAAACATGCCAATTTTCCAGCTACACGGAGCTCATTCGCAAGCCAAATGGGAACTAAATCTCCTCCTGCACACACAGCAGAGATATTGACAAATGCTATTTTAAACAACCACAGCGACTAGGTATTCACAAAACGTTCGTCCATTCTAATACTTCCAAAGGGGTAGTCATGTCACTCCATTGCAGCAAACACAACATAGAGTATTGTGGCACCAAACTTGCCTATGCCAAATAGTAATGCACATGAACTCACACAGACCGGCAGGCCATTAATGGAGGCAAGCACCCAGAAATTATGAGTGTTGGGTTCTCCCTCTACCATGCCCACTGCAAATCCAGCCCTTAATCTAAGCAGGGGAACTGCTATTTGGATAAGTCTACAAAAAATAATGGCATGGGCTGGGTTGCGCTATGTCAGGAGAGGGGAAGGGAAGAACAAAATATTTACTTTATTTTTTAAAAAAAGAATTCATGTCGACACAGAAGTTATTCATAGCTGTAATTTCATTACAATTAAATGCAAATCGACATTACATATTTATATCAGTTTTATGTCATTTTAATGGTAGTGACTTCCTGCAAAGAATGCTGAGGGTTGTAGTTTGGCGAGGTGCTGAACATTTTCTGCTAGCAATCCCTACATTTCCCCCAGATTCTTTTGGGAGACGATACCACAGTTAAATTCAGTGTATGGTGAAGAGCTTAATGACAAGCCCTCTGGCTAAGATTTAGAGGCCTTCATAGGCATTACTTTCTCTCTGCAAAGAAAGTATTCTGCCACAAAAGTGTCTTCTGGGTTAAAATCGGTTTTTACTCCTTTAAAAAAACAAAACACAACTATCATTTTCTTAGCACAGAAACACAAGGTGTTGGGATTACTGGTGGCACCCCCTTCCTTCTTTTTCAGCTGCCTGCAATTGCATCTGCTCAGCATCACCAAAACAGCCACTGTCTCCTCAGTCTCTTGGGCTTGCTGATCGGAAGGTCAGCAGTTCGGTCCCAGTTCCTGCCAACCTAGCAGTTCAAAAGCATGCCAAAACGTGTAAGCTGATAAATAAGGGGGGGGGAGGGAAACGGCATTTCCGTGTGCTGCTCTGGTTTCGCCAGAAGCGGCTTAGTCATGACCTGGAAAAACTGTCTGTGGACAAACGTTGGCTCCCTCGGCCTGTAAAACGAGATGAGCGCCGCAACCCCAGAGTCATTTGCGACTGGACTTAACAGTCAGGGGTCATTTACCTTTAAAAGGACAATCTCAGGTTGCCTCCAGGCTGTCAATGTTTTGCAGGAGGGATTCAACTGCATACCAGAAAATTTATGTTTGTGCAATTAAAGTGGATTCAAGTGATCAGGCACGACATGTCCACTTTTTTAAGAAAGTGCATTTTGTGGTTAGGAAAGTAGCAAGGGATTGCATTAAAAAGTGTGAGGTAGCAGCAATTTGTTGGAAATGCATATTCCTCAAAACAAAAACAAAGAAAAACAAATCAGGATGAATACTGACTGTCATATAACCCCCCCACAAACAAATAAGAACGCATGCTCAATAAATAGCAGGCATCATATAACCTCAGTGTAAACTTTGTGCAAGTAAATCAGGATGAATTCCCCACAAACAGGTAATCTGGAGAAGTCCTAAATCTCTTATTATTACAACCATTGTGCACATGGTTTTAGTCAGAGTAGACCCATTGAAATAAGTTCCCCTAAGCAACTAAAACTTAGTTGAATACTACCCATTCTCGCCAATCCACATTAACTCCTTAAAGTCATGGGAGAAAACCCAGGGTTCTTGTCGGTGTGTCTGGGCATTCAGTTCCGCCAGCTGTCTCAACACTATGATATGAGCAAAACACTTCCACAAATCACTGAATGAAACCAGTTAAGGAAATTCTAACACAAACCCTTTCCGATTCAGGACTACAGAATATGATACCAGTTTTGACACAACCCCCACTATTCTGAAAAACTGCTTTGTTTCCCCCAGTTAAATCCATCCTAGAATCATAGGTCTTGGTAGGACAGGCTTGACATAGCTTGAAACTGGGTGCCTCCACTAATGTAAAACTCCACTAATGTATGGATGGATAGGGGCTTTCTGTTTAAAGCACTTAGCTAAGGTGGGAGGTAATTTGACAGATTAATAGAGAGCTGATATAGAAATAAGTTACCATAGGTAACGGGAACATCCATTTTGGAGACAGTTCTGCGGGAGGGGGAGGGATGTGTGAAGATGATTGCCCCCATCCTCTGCTTGTGGGTTTCCTGGAGGCCTTTGGGTGTAGCAGGACGCTGGAGCACATGACCCAACAGGGCTCTTTTATGGGTTGCAATGAGAGTCACCTCAACACTGAAGAAGTGAGGAACATATTGGGTTCATTCGCCCAGTAGCACTTTGAAGGAAACAGGAAAGAATGTGGCTATATAGGCACCGTTTTAGCTGATCCCTCCCTTTGAGAGTTGCCCACCCTTGCCTAAATCTGGGCGCTCTCTCCTTCACAAAAGACACTTGGGTGTGGGAATCAGAAGCTGCATACAGAGGATAACTTGCAGCAAGATCACACGTCTGCAGTGTGAAGCCATGAGCCAAATTGTGACTCGTGTTTATTCTCAAGTTGCCCTTAATATAAAAGGGCAGCATTCATTCCCCAGCGCTCACTCAAACTGCGGGGGTGGGGGGAGCTGTTATCTCCACACACACCCCTCAGTTTCAGTGAAAGAGATCCAGATAGTTTTGCCCCATTCTTTGCTGGTGTTGTTGAATGGGCACCTGTCTATCTGTAACTGCCAAGTTGGTCCTTGGGCGGGCGGGGGGGGGGGGACTCCAGCCATTACGATAAACCTTTTCCTTCTCTTTAAAGCGAGATGTGCCGCGTTCTACCGGGAGTGCGAAGAGGCCTGCAGGATGCCGGCACCGGCCATCCCCCATCGCACTCCTGGTCTTGCAACTGGCAGACATAGCTGCCAAGTTATCCCTTTTTAAAAGGGATTTTCCATTATGCTGAATAGGCTTCCTCGCGAGAAAAGGGAAAACTTGGCAGCTATGCTGGCAGACCAAGCTGTGCCCCGAATCTAAGACTGCAATCTCGTGTCTCCTGGCAGCCCAACCCTATTCATCCAGTCCTCCCGCTGCTTTGGCCCGCCAAGTCTCCTAGGACTGCAGCCTTGAGAGGAGACGCGAGCGCTCCGGGCGCACAGGTCCCGGTGCGTCTGGGCCGGGCGCTTGGACCCCACTGGCCGCCCGCTCTTCTGCGCTTCGCGCGGGAAGCGTGCCTCGCTCGTGGGAACAGGCTCCGAGGCGCCTTCTGGCGGGTCTTGGGTTAAGGTGAGCGCGGGGCCCAGCTGCCCGCCCCGCCGGCGCGCACTTACTTCTCGTAGTCGAGGCGGCAGTATAGCTTCTGGTCGCGGAAGAAGCAGGTGCCTCGCAGGGGATCCTGGCAGGCGGCGCAGCGCACGCAGCGCTCGTGCCACAGGCGCTCGTTGAGGCGCAGCAGGAACCGCTCCGCGATGATGCCGCCACAGCCTTCGCACACCGAGCGCGCCCGCGCCGGGGCTCCCCCTGCAACGAACGCGAGGGCCGTGAGGAGCCGTCCCGGGATAGCCCCATCCCCTCAGCCTCGCCTTCCAAGGCGCACCTCAGCCCGAAGGCCAAGGAGGCCCCCTGCTCCCGCTGCCGTCCCTATCCCCTCGCGGCAAGCACCATTTCCTTGCCCCCGGCGCGAGGGAGCTGAAAAGTGGCGCCCGCGCCTCCGCCGCCGGCTTCCCCTGCGCGGTGCGGACTGGAGAACAAGGAGCGCGGCGGCTGCGGAGGGCCGCTGAGACAGGCTCCGCGCGAACGAACTACTCCAGCCTGCGGAAGGGACAACCCTTGGCAGCCGCCATTCGGGGGCTCAAACCCATTTTCTCCGACGGGGCGGAGGCGCTTGCGGTTTCTTGGACGCGCCAGGACGCGCCTCCGCCCCATCTCCCGTGCGCCCTGGCCTTAGTTCCATGGAGCCGGACGGGACTCCCGGCTAAGAACGTGCGTTAGGATCGGGCTGAGGCCGGTTCCAGAAAGCAAGGCTATATCCTTGAGGTGGGAATCTGCGCATCCCCAAATGGACTTGCGACGGGGCGCCTTCGCACTGCGATCCCTCTCAACCCACAAGCTTTATATCGTTTCCCTACATCTCCCAAACTTGCAAACCCCGAACGGAGATTTCTCTCTCCCTAAAGATGTCCGTTTTCAGTAAGGGGCGAGCTGATCTTTAATGTCCTTTCACAACGAAGGCGCGGGATCCTGAGTCGCTGTCAAAACGATCTTTGGTTTAGATGCAAAGCATCCCGCCCGCCATCGTGGCATTATGAAAACAAAGTTTATTTTTAAAAATGCGGTTGGATTTTAGACAACAAAAAAGGGGCTCTGTGGCTTTCTTTTTTTTCTTTTTCTTTTTTGGGTTGGTTTTCCAAAGGGGTGACTAATAAAATCCTATTGCACTTGAAGAAAGGAGGCAAGATTCAGGCTGAGCGAATGTTTGCCGCTCTAGGGCCAAAGCGAAGCGGAAAAGAAAAAGGCTTCGAATTCTAAACGAAAAATTCTTTTCTCTCCTTCTTTAAAGGTGTCTTATTCATATCTGCTTCTCTTTAGAAATACAATGTGAACTATACTTCTGAGACTTGGTCATTTGGTGATTTGAACAAACGATTCAAAGGCGCGCTTCTCCCCGAAGTCCCCGTCCGCCCATTCCAGGCTGGAAAATATTGGGCATCAGGGACTATATATTCGGAAGGGCAAAGATAGAACCAAGATTTTGCTCCCTGGAAGGGGCGAAATATTCCAGAATTCATCCATGTTTTCTTAGGTACGGAATCGATCATTCCTACCTAGAATTTGCGGTCCTGTTATATTACCATTTAGAGATGATTCGTCGAGACAAAAGTTGCCTTTTGTCCTCGAGTGGGACAACCGCATCCTGGGACAATCCCGTGTCACCTGTGGTCGCGATGTTCTTCATCTGCCCACTGCGCGACCCTCGAAACTTGTCCAGGACAAAGAGGCTTTCATTGCGCGGCGCTGCTGAGTGAGCCGACGGAGAAGATGCGCCGACGACGAAGACGCAGGAACAACTGCCGTGCAGGGTGCGGGCATACAGAAGCGGAGGAAAGAAGTTCTCCGCTATTCCCTTCCAAGAAACGTTATTAGTCCTGGAACGATGATTATCCGCTCCAGCTCCATGGAGTGTACAGAACAAGATTTCCGTACTAGTTATTACCCTCATAGATCTCTCTGTGTTCGTGGGCTTGGGTAAGTAAACTAATAAAGACATCGATATTGCTATTTGGACAGGTTCTTTTATAAATTCTATGGGTGATGGTTAAGACGCATGAGGTCCCTTCTCTCTCGCCTTCCTAGCGAAGGCACTTGGGACGCTTATTTTCTTCCCACAACGGAGAAAACCGCTCCCCCCGCCCTCTTTTCCTCCTACCTAAGGCGCACCCCGGAGCTGGTCGTTTGAACCCTGCCGGGCTGGCGAAACTGCTAGCGCCGCCTGCCCTCCGTTTCTTCTTTCGGGATCGGGATGAAACGAGCAGCTCCCGCGGGACAGAAAGGCAGGCGGAGCAACTCCGGCACCCGAAGGGATCCGGCACGGAAGCAGGGTTTGCTTTGGGAAGGGGCTGCCACGGCGGCGCGCGGGGAACTTTGGCACTCACCCAGCACCGAGGAGAGGGAGGTCGGCTGCGGCGGGGGCGGCTCGAGAGCGTCGTGCAGAGTCTCCTCCATTTTCAGGCCGTCCAACATGGCCCACAGAGGCAGGGTGGCCAGGTGCGCCCGCGACTCCGCTTTAAAAAGGGCCGGAGGGGGGAAAGTCAGGGCCAGGGCGCTTGGGATCTCCTCCTCCTCCGCGCCTCCCGGCAAGCTGGGCCTGCAGCTCCCTCCAGCCGCGCACAGCTTCTTCCCTCTAGCGGTTGCTGGACGCCCACAAGGCACCCGCGGAAACTCGCGGACCCCGCAGCCCGGCAAGCCGCGGAGAGTGACCGGGTTCCGGGTGCCTCCTGGCTTCGCGGGCCTCCCGCCTTCTCCGTGCGCGCGGGGCGCACGCGGCAGAAAGCGCTTACCTGGCTGCTGCAGCGGGCCGAGGCTGCCGTCGGAGCCCGGTTTGGGAAGCCCCCTGCGCCCAGCCTTCACAAGGGCGCCACGTCCTTCGCTGCGCTCCGAGGCGGGAGGTGGGCGCCGCCAGCAAGGGGCGGCGGGCAGCCCTCAGCGGCCCGGAGCTGTGCCCGAGGTAGCCGTAGTGCCATCCCCGGCTTGCTGAAGCCGGGCCAGGCGCGCGGGTTTCCTGCAGGTGGGCTCGGATCAGCTCGGACTGGGCTCTGCCCCCTCCCCGCTGGGCGAGCCCCGCAATCGGAGGGCGGAGGTTTCCTCCCTCCCGGTGCGAGGCTCATCCCTGCCCCCCACCTCACCTCAAGCCGGCAAACCCGGCGCTGGAGCAGGACAGGAGCCCGTGCCGCTTGGAGGAGACGCGTTCACACGTCAGGGCGGGGAGGGGTTGTCCTTAGCCGGCCAAAAAGATCGACAGAGGCCCCCAAGTTGAGATGAGGGAGTGACGGAGGGAGGAGGGCAAGGGCGATCTGCAACTTGCAGAAGCCGAAGTATTTCTGAGAACGACGTCGCAAGGCGACTTATTGTTTAGAGAAACGCATACTTTGGCTCAACAGGGTTAGCGCTATATTTGCTTTGTTGTTATTGCTGTTGCTGCCGCTCCTGGGACAGAGCTGCTGTTGCTGCCGCTCCTGGGACAGAGCTATTCTCGTCCGTTCTTCCCTCTAGATCCGGCGACGCGACCGGGTGGGGCGGCGTTGAGCCGTCGGGGAAGGCAAGAGTTCTTCGCTGTGCTAAGCACTTTACGCCCGAGGCACGTTTACTCATGAGTAAATGCCGCTGATTTCAGGATGCATCGAATGGGAGCCTTAGCTTCGCTGTGTCTGTGACCCACAGCCCAGTTAAGGCTACATTGGCTTCGACCCCGACCCACGTGCGAAGGAACCGGTATGCGAATACCTCTGCACTAGGGATTCCTGGTTTTTGGGGAGACCCAGCCCTAGGCACCGTAATACAGGCATTTCGCAGGAGGAGAAGAAACCGAGGATGATCAGAATCCCTCCTTCCCTCCCAAAGCAAGCAAAACACCCACACACACCCAAAAAAAAAGACAAAGAAAGCAGGCAACGTCCGCAGTCCACCGAAAAATCAAGAAACTCCGCCTCAAACTAACAGTGGGAAAAAGTTTAACACCCGTCACCCCTATATCTTTTTACAGATAAAACGGGGTTTTGGCAAGCACCAAGGGTGCCCGACGTTGGTATGGTGCTCGTAGACGCCTCCATGGGCGCAGCCGGGAATTTTGTTGTGGGGGGAAGCCAAAGTGGTTGAGCTTTCTTTTTTCTTTTAAATCAAAGTTGTTGGGCAGTTGCTGCAGGAACGTGGACGCCACCGGGTTTTGCGTCAGTCCAGGAACTCGCACAGCACAAGCCTTTATGACGGCTCAAGCGTACGACCAAGTTCTACCTTGAGGTGCAGTCACGTGTGGATGCGCGAGCCCAGGAGCTTTGGCAAGCAACATCCAAAACACCAAAGTGCTGCACCAACAAGTACAAAATAACCCCTCTGCAGCGCCACAAATCCAACTCAGTGGTGTAACGTTGGAAAATGTTGATCACTTCTACCTAGGCAGTTACCTTTCCACAAGGGCCAACATTGATGCTGAAATCCAGCATCGCCTGAGTTCGGCTTTCTCCCAATTGAAGTGCAGAGTGTTTGAGGACCTGGACATTCACAGGGAAACCAAAATGCTTGTTTGCAAAGCTATTGTACTACCAACCTTACTGTATGCTTCTGAAACATGGACCACTTATAAAGGCCATCTCCAACTCCTTGAAAGATTCCATCAATGGTGTCTCCAAAAAAAATTTACACATCACTTGGGAAGACAGGAGAACTAATATCAGTGTACTGGAAGAAGCAAAAATCCCCAGTGTTGAAGCAATGATTCTTCAACATCAACTTCGTTGGGCTGATCATGTTGTGCGGATGCCTGATGATCGTCTTCCAAAGTTACTTCCAAAGTAACTAACTAAAGTATTCCAAACTTTAAAATAGAAAATGTAATGCTGGTGGTCAACAAAAGAGGTTTAAAGACTGTCTCAAGGCAAATCTTTAAAAATGTAGTATAAACACTGACAACTGGGAAACACTGGCTTGCGAGCGCTCCAGTTGGAGAGCAGTCTTTACCAAAGGTGTCATGGGTTTTGAAGACGCTCGAACTCAGGACTAAAGGGAGAAACGTGCTAAGAGGAAGGCACGCTTGGCAAACCCTCACCATGATCAACTCCTGCCAGGAAACCAATGTCCCCACTGTGGAAGGACGTGTGGATCCAGAATTGGCCTCCACAGTCACTTACAGACTCAATTGTTAAAACCGTGATTATGGAAGACAATCTTACTGGGCTACGAGTGATCGCCAAAGAAGAAGAAGAATGTCGATTCAGAAGGAAGTCCCATTCATTCCCATGGGGCTTCCTTCATTCCAAATAAGAGCAGGGAATCTAAGTGCGCTCTTGGAAACGCCAAGAGATGCTAATAATAGCAGTGCATGATGATGATGATTGTGTGATAAAAGCATTATGTTGTTGTTGTTGTTTATTTCTTGCATGCATTTCCTGTCTTCTCCGCACCAGGAGCATGGGCATAAGGGGGCAAGGGGGCAGCTGCCCTCCAAAGTCCATCAAAATCAAGACAAATCAAGACAAATCCGAGGTTCTGCCGCCCCAAAGAAAGGTTCTGCCCCCCTAACAAAAACCCTGGCTATGCCTGTGACCAAGGTGACACACATGGTTCTCCCGCTCTTCATTTAATCCCCACAACAAACCTGTGAGGTAGGTTTTTTATTTTAAAAAAAGGTAAAGGACCCCTGACAGTTAAGTCCAGTCGCGAAGGATTCTGTGGTTGCGGCGCTCATCTCGCTTTGCTGGCCAAAGAAGCTGACATTTGTCCGCAGATAGTTTTTCCGGGTTATGTGGCCAGCAGTGACAGGTAGGTTAGGCTGCGGCATTGACTGGCCCAAGGCCGAATGAGGATTCCAACCGTGATCTCCCAGGTCCTAATCCCACGCTTTAACCACTGCCCCCCACTGCCATCGCAGCTTGCCACGATAAATGACTGACACTTGAAATGCTTTGCTTTTTCAGCTCCCATCCTCTCTTCTGCCCCTTCATTTCCCGCTTTGATTGTTCTTGACCAACAATCTCACAGGAGCCAACTCCTAGGGCGGCCCTCCCAATAAAAGCCCACCAGTTGATAGGTATTGCCATTCCAGTGGTCCGCGTGGGCTATGTCTTGTGATCCATAACGCGAGGCGGGGCTAATACCTGCCCCCACCCAATATTTCGTTCAAGCTGGCGCCCCTGAACAATATAGACGCTTACTCAGAAGCACGTTCTCACTGATTGCAATGGGGTGTGTTCCCCTGTGAAGTGTGCAGAGCAATAGACTCCAAAGCGCTCTGATCAGGGCGTTTTAACAGCAGGTTTGGACCATCATACGAAGGAGCGATGTGTGCCGGAGCGGGGTTGGGACTGGAGGTGCCTTGTTTCCTCTCGTGTGGCCTTGGAGCAGGGATGGCCACGCTGCCTGGCGACTGGCGCTTGGAGTCTAGCAACCTGGGGAGGGCACCGCACTGGCTACCTCTGGCCTCGCCTTTGCGTTATAGCTGATTCCACGGAAGGGGAAGGGGAAGGCAGCAGGGGAGTTGAGAAGAGCTCTCCAGGAAGAATCGCGCAATGGAGCGAGAGACCCCAGGAAACTTTGCTCCTCTCCTCCTCTTGGATATTGCGCGCAAAACCTCCAAGGGTGCTCCCAGTCCAGACAACCAAGTCAATCCTCTCTCTCTCTCTCGTTCTCTGCTTCCGCATCCTGCCATCCCCAGCGCACGAGGCGGTTTACAAACTGGCAAAAGTAATTTAAAGAGCAGAGTTCTGTTATCCGCTGCCCGTGGCTGTGCAGCCGGACGGACCCCGCGCCTGCTTAGTAGCGTGGCGCATGGACCAAGCCACGCCGTTTACGCAGCAGGGCAGCGCAGCTCTAGGGAAAGCAACGCCTCCCCTTCGCCATGCATGGCGTCAAGCATCGACAAAGCATTGTTGCAACGGGGGGTGGGGGGGATTCTGGGGAAACGTAAGAAGTGGGAACTGAGAAGCAGAGCAGCGCGATTGCACGCAGAGAGTTCTGGCTCAGGCCACCCCAGCTGAAGCGCCTCAGGCAGCAAGTCTAGGGCAGCTCCAAGGGAGCCTCTGCCACGCCAGGCAATACCGAGCGAGAGCCACCAAGTGCAAGGGGTAGCTTTTAGAGCTTTTGAGAAGCAAGAGGCGCTCGAGGCGCTGCTTTGGCTGCCCCTCCTCAGCATCCTGAGGAATGCCCGCAATTCGCTTGCTGACTCATCAGAGGAGTCTTTGGGTGCCTCCATGTGGGCACTGATGGAACTTGGGAAAGGAAGAACCGGCTCTGGACAATTGCGCCGCCACCACCAGCAGGTGGAGCTACTTTTCAACAAGTGGACATATACCGAAAAGGGTCGAGGTAAAACAACCACAACAACAACCACAACAACAACCACAACAACAACAACAAGGGGGTGGGTGGGAATGCATATAATCGGGTAGTCATCAAAAGACACATTCCTATATTGCAACAGGTTCTTTTTTTCTCTCCTCAGCTGTTTCTAGACTGGAAAAGAAAGGGAACCCGGACTTAAAAAGTTGCCTGAACCCGAGAAGGACCGGCTTGGTTGCCTCTTAGGGAAGACCCAGGTCAACAGCCTGAGTTTCCACAGCCGCCACCAAGCACGAACCACCATTGGCAACAAGAGCAGGAGATATGTTCTGTGCCTAAGATAATATTTCATTGTCTTGCTAAATTATGCTGTTTTAAAAGTACATTTTATATTTGACTTCCTTTGGTGAAAACGTTTCATTTTGAAGTGTTTGAGATTTTTAAAAATTAACTTTGCTGCATTAAATGTGCATTCTGCAGTTGTCCTTGGTAATGTTTTATTTTGAAGTCTTTAAGATAATATTTTAGTTTCCTGCTAATTGTACTACTTTGAATGTACACTTTCCTCTTGTAATGTTTTATGTTGGATTGTTTTATTTGGTGTTTTCATGTAGGTTGCAAACCAATTTGAGATTTCTTTCTTAAAATGTAAAGCAGTATAGAACTGAAATGAGTAATAATAATAATAATAATAATAATAATAGTGAGTTTGGCCATAGTTATAATTTTTCAAACTTTACTAATTCAGTCCCTGTAAGAGGGTGTAACCAAGGACTTCAGTGTGCTTGACCATACAGTTTTGGCTGGGAGAAATACTGCAAAACTTTTTGAGACTATGGCTGTGAACACAAGACATTTTGTTCTAGAATCCATGGAGACTGGGCACTTTTTTTTCCTTACGTGGTCCTCACACATTTTAAGATTTATTGTATATTTTTTGCTCCTGGACAGCAGAAAACCGGTCTCATCCGAAAAACAAAAAGCTCACTGCAGTGTGTCCATGGATGACCTAATCAAGGGGAAGGTCTAGACTCAATCGAGATGGACACAAACATTTCTGTATTGAGAAAAACTACATTTTTGTGCTGCAGACATGTTAGTGTGTACACAGCCTACAGGGCAAAATGTGGTTTCAAGACATGTAAGCCACTGATCCCCGAATTTTGGAGTTCTAGGGTGTTTCCATGTAGTCATTTTTGTGGAATTCATGCTGGTCACACGCACAAGTTTTTTGCACTGATCACATAAAACCCTCACCATCAAAATGCCATACTGTAATTTTAAAAATTTAATCTGGATTTTTCCTCTTCCTGCAGGAAGTCCATGGAGTGAAAATAGCCTGTCTGCAGACCCCTCTGGTGTGGAAACTTGTTTGCACATTTTTATTTTTTGTCATAATTATGATGTTTTGGAAGGACGCTGCAGTCTGCAATATTTTCTCACCTCTTGCAAGCTCTGTCATCCAAAAAATATTGCACTTATGGGCATTCATGACAGTGTGAAACTACTTGACCACAATGTTTTCCGCATTAAGAGAATATTCCATGGGGATTCTGTTTTGTATTCCCACCAAGGCAATATACCAACTGGGACATCGATTTAAAATTGTGCTTCTTAGAAATTCTTAGAAATTAGTGCTTGAAAGTACATTCCAAAGGTTTTCCCCCCTTAAGCACTCTTTTTCAATCGCTTCTTTTGTATTAATTGTATTTTCCTGATGTGCTTTCAGCCCATGGCTCTGCTGTGAGACCTAAAGGCTAGCAAGACCAACTAGGTGAGTCTTTCCCATCATCCGATGGTTGTCTACAACCCTAGAAAGATGACAACTGTGCATGTTAAGGACCCAACCTATATGGTGCTTGCCCTTTAAATCTTCCATGGGGTAAAATGATGGGAAGGCTACTTTCATGCCGCTGTTGTGACGTACCTTAGGCTGCAATCCTAAACAAACTTAGCAGAGAGTAAGGCCCGTGGACATTTGAAAAAACAGGTAAAGACAGGATTCCCAGTGTAAAGCTGTGGAGAAAAACACAAGCCACCCAGTGGTGGAGGTTGGTAGTGCACTCATTGTAAGAGACCAAAGAAGCATCACTCAGTTGTATTGGGTATAATGGGAGGGGAAATTGCTAAAGAAGACCAGAGATTGTTTATGTATGCTACAACCGCGGCAAGAACTTTATTGGCCCAAAAATGGAAACTACAGGACTTACCGACAGTTGAGGAGTGGAGGACGAAGATGATGGACTATGCAGAACTAGCCAAGTTGACCTATGGGATCCGATACCAGGGGAAAACAAGGTTCCAAAAAGAATGGAGTAAATTCGTTGAATACATGGAGAGGAACTGTAGAAGTTTAAGGACACTTGCAGGACTAAAATAAATCCTACAAACTGACTTTGAATAAGTAGGTAAAAGAAACTGCGGGATAAGAGTGGAAAAACAAAGCCGGAGGATCGGAGGGAGGGAAGTCTTAGCTCGGCGGAGCGAATTTTATTAAGATACGAAGAGTCGGACACGACTAAAAGACTAAACAACAACAACAAGAGTAGAGTATAAGATGCAAGAGGTTGTGTTATGTGTGTATTTCTTTGTGGTGTTTGTTTTATGTTTGTTAATTTGTGTGTTTATGTGAAAACCAATAAAATCTTTTTTTAAAAACAAAGAAGCATAGCTAAGACAGAGCCAGAATGTTTGTGTATTATTATTATTATTATTATTATTATTATTATTATTATTATTATTTATTAATACCCTGCCCTTCTGGCTGGGTTTCCCCAGCCACTGTGGGCGGCTTCCAACAAAATACTAAAAATACGATAAAACATCAAACATTACAAACTTTCCTTAACAGGGTTGCCTTCAGATGTCTTCTAAAAGTCAGATAGTGGTTTATTTCCTTGACATCTGATGGGACACGACTAAACGACACGATTAAACGACTAAACAACAACAACAACAATGGAGACCAGAAGGCGCTACAAGCAGCCTTCCATTTTGCTAAAGTTCCTTGAGAAACAAAGCACCCAAATTCACTCTTGCCGCCTGCTGGAGAGTTTACAATATGACACTCTTACATGTTTGCACTATATATTTGTGGGATGTGCACAGGGCCGGATTTAGGTTTGATGAGGCCCTAAGCTACTGAAGGTAATGGCGCCCTTTATATGTCCAGCTGTCCTTTGTCAGCAACAAATTGTCCCTGTTTCCTGTGTTGAATATATACTATATTAGATACCTAATAGGTATCTAAAGCCATTTGCACATAACAAAAATATGTTTTTTATCAAAGTAATTGATACAGAAATGAGCAAACCAGTGATATTTTAGGGAGAAGGCTAGCAGGTGGGGCCCATGGCTTACATCATAGGAGCCTACACAACAAAAAACGTTGCTGTTGTATGTAGGTTTTATTTGTTTTTTATCTTTTTATAAGGGACCCAGGTGGCGCTGTGGTTAAACCACTGAACCTAGGGCTTGCTGATCAGAAGGTCGGCGGTTCGAATCCCTGTGACGGGGTGAGCTCCCGTTGCTTGGTCCCAGCTCCTGCCAACCTAGCAGTTCGAAAGCACGTCAAAATGCAAGTAGATAAATAGGAACCGCTACAGCGGGAAGGTAAACGGCGTTTCCATGTGCTGCTCTGGTTTGCCAGAAGCGGCTTTGTCATGCTGGCCACATGACCTGGAAGCTATACGCCGGCTCCCTCGGCCAATAATGCGAGATGAGCGCGCAACCCCAGAGTCGGTCACGACTGGACCTAATGGTCAGGGGTCCCTTTACCTTTATCTTATATTTTGGAAATGTACATCCAGTTTTTTTCCCTTTAGTTTTTTTTGGGGGGGGGCCAAGAGAATGGGGCCCTAAGCTATAGCTTGTTTAGCTTATATGTAAATCTGGCACTGGATGTGCAAGGAACAAAACAACCCCAATCAAACACACAAACCCACACCCACACCCCTAAAGCAAAGAAGTAGCAGTAGCTCAATTTTGAAAATGAAAAAAATGGGGTGTGGTGTCTGAGGGTGGGTGCCATAGTGCCTACAGGCACAACTTTAAGGGTGCCATGCTGAATACCAGCCAGAGCCGGCTCAAGACATTTGGGCATCTGAGGCGAACCACAAAATGGTGCCCGCCCCCCGCTAAGGAAAGAAGGGGTGAGTGAATTCTCTTTGGCGATCACTCATAGCTGAGTAAGATTGTCTTCCATGAACACGGTTTTAACAATGAGTCTGTAAGTGACTGTGGAGGCCAATTCTGGATCCACACGTCCTTCCACAGTGGGGACATTGGTTCCCGGGTGGGAGTTGATCACGGTGAATGTTTGCCAAGCGTGCCTTCCTCTTAGCACGTTTCTCCCTTTCGTCCTGAGTTCGAGCGTCTTCAAAACCCACAACACCTTTGGTAAAGGCTGTTCTCCAATTGGAGCGCTCGCGGGACAGTGTTTCCCAGTTGTCAGTGTTTATACTACTTTTTTTTTTAGATTTGCCTTGAGACAGTCTTTAAACCTCTTTTGTTGTCCACCAGCATTACGCTTTCCATTTTTAAGTTCGGATGGAAGACGATAATCAGGCATCCGCACAACATGAGCAGTCCAATGAAGTTGATGTTGCTTTTGTAAGCTTCTGCGAAGATATTTAGGATGGTTTGGAGGTCATCCTCTGAGCGTGCGCGCACTAGGTTGTCATCAGCATACTGAAGCTCTATGACGGAAGTGACAGTAACCTTACTCTTTGCTTTCAGCCTGCTCAGATTGAAGAGCTTTCCATCTGTTCGAGATATGGTTTCTACCCCAGTGGGGAGTTTCCCTTCAACAAAGTGTAGGATCATGGCAATGAAAATAATATGCACAAGAGGAACATAGGTGATGGGAGACTAGCAGCGCCTCCTCTTTGCGGCATGGGAAGGGGGATGCTGAGGAGGCAGCAGACCCAGCCTCTAAGGAAAGTGCCACAGCCATTATTGATACTGCAGCAGCAGCGGCAGCAAGCAATACATCCCTTGGAAACTGGATCTGCTGCCCCTATGGAATACCTCATGGGTGGGCCGGCCCTGTTCCCAGTCCCTGGTGCTGACTCAGCAGTTGCCACAGTGTTTGTTCTGCAGGGACAGGGCATTTAGAGGAGTTTGTTTGTAACGATCTTGCTTTCTGGAAAGGGGTGCCTGTCTCCCCAAATCAAGTCCTTGATCTGCAAGCCATTTTCTTTCAGGCACATTAAAAAAAATACCTGTGGAAGCCAAGTTGGGCCATGCCTACCAGACCCAGAACCGCATCCTTGGCCTTCCTGTGTTGAGAGGAGCGTCTTCCAACAATGTCTGCCAACCTAGCAGTTCGAAAGCACACCTGCTCAAGTAGATAAATAGGTTTACGACTGCGGCGGGAAGTAAACGGTGTTTCCGTGCGCTCTGGTTCCCGTCACGGTGTTCCGTTGCACCAGAAGCGGTTTAGTCCTGCTGGCCACATGACCCAGAAAGGTGTCTGTGGACAAACGTCGGCTTTCTTGGCCTGAAAAGTGAGATGAGCACCGCAAGCCCATAGTCACCTTTGACTGGGCTTAAGCATCCAGGGGTCCTTTACTTTGACCTTTTTACCTTCCTTCCTCAGGTAAGACGGAACCCTAAGCAACAACAGCAATTTCCACACCAGTTCCTTATATATTATTTTATTTCTCGTTTTTATTGGAAGTGAAAAAATAATTTAAACTCATTTATTTGTACAGGTGGCACCGTTTTGTTACCGACAAGCTATAGGACAGGCCCACCATGCTGCCAGCCAGGGGTAAAAGCAACATAGCCGCAGCCACATAGAATCCTGTCTTTTGGACACTAAATGCTCACAGAGGTGCCACCATCCCCTTATTACTCCCCCCCCACACACCCTGAATGGGAACGGACACAAGTAGACCAGGACCACACCCTCCTAAGTGGAAACCATCATCAGCCTTCAACCTCTCTGTCCCCTCCTTCGTTTCTACACCTCCTCAATCCATTTTCAGGGTCAAGTAATCTGCAGGGGTGTCTCCAGCATTTCCATGAGAAAAGTGTCGATGGGGGTGTCCCCGATCAGCTTGAAGAAGAAGAGGTGCTCCAGGCATTTCAGGCCGATAGATCGCAAGGCCGGCAGCCTCAGGAGGAGCTTGGCAAACCTGAAGGTACCAGAGATATAGAAAACCTGAAGTTAATGACAATCAGGAAATGCCAAGGGGTACCGTGTTTCTCCGAAAATAAGCCATACTCCGAAAATATGCCATACTCCGAAAATAAGCCATAGTGATAGGCAGTTTAACCTTGTAGGTTAAACTGTACCATACTTAATATAAAAAAGGCATCCCCTGAAAATAAGCCACCGTGTGTTTTTTTGAGGAAAAATAAATATAAGACGGTGACTTATTTTTGGAGAAACACGGTATACTCTGTTGAGAGACGAATTGGGTCCTCCCTAACAAGAGGGCACATGTTGCGGTGCGACCTGGCAACCAGACCCTGTGTTATGAGTGGGAACGTTTGGATGGCCACAACACCCTATTGGAGGTCCCTCAATGCTGGGTGCAATCAGACCAATGGGATGCTAGCTAAATTCTATCAAGGGACCTCTATTTAAGCCCCTGAGCTGCCTCTTTGGGGCCAGTGCATCGGAACACCTGCCCACCTCTCCCTATATTTAGGGCTTGCACACATGACCTTGCTATGCCGTCATGTGTCGTCTGTCGTTGGGACAGGGGCACGGCAGGAATTTTCCCCACTTGGCTGATTGGCTGGCGCCATTTGGGTCTCGCCTACTGCGTAGCAAATCCTCACAACTTGTAAGGTTGTGGGTAGGCTCTGGTTCAGGTGATAGGGGTGGCAGAGCGGTCTGGCCACCCTATGCGATGGGTATTCCGTTAAAGGAATCCTGGGACTCTTGGTTAGTCAACCCTGAGAGGGGTTGTGTGCCCTGAGCCAGAGTCCAAGGTGGGGCATCTGGCTGGTGGACTGGCTTGACCCCACTTTCCACTATGCCGGGTGTTCGCCCAAGGCTGACCTATGGTGTGCCCTGGGTCAGCGCTGCCTGCAAGGGTGCAGGGAGCTAGTTGAACCAGAGCCTATGCAACCACTCACTTGATTGTAATCAATAAAGTTGTGGCCTAAATTCTGCCAAAAAACAAAACAAAATTTGAGCCTTGTCTGAATTTATCTGCGGGTGGTTAAAAGGTCTACACATGCAAAAGAAAGAGCTCCACCTCATTCGCTGGATCTGAAGTAGGGCCTTGTGCAAGGCTCTTCCTGCACCTGGGGGCCCACATCCACTGAAGTCAAATGTGTTGCTTGGAACTTTGGACGCCACGAGTTTTGATACCCACAACACACACACACAGTGCCAGCATACATGATTAAAATTGTGGACAGAAACAGCTGTTTCAGCATTTTAGGCTTCCCTTTGAACTACATTACTACATTATAATGCACGCTAATTACAGCAAAGCTAGAAAGTATAAGCCAAAAAGTAACATCCCTTAAATTATAGCCCACATTAGGGGTAAATATCTGCCGATATCTGCAGGCCTGTTGCTGGCTGCGAATATGGCATCTTTGAAATATAAGGCTCAGCAAGGATTCATTTTGTCCTACCAAAGACACTCTAATGCAATTCACACTAAGCCTCTTTCAGGGCTGTTTGGTTCAATCCCAAAGGCCAGGGCTTAGTCTTCTGCCACGGGTGGGTGAGAATCTTAGAACTGTAGGCAGATGAAGATGATGGAGTTTATGGAACTGGCTGAGATGACCGGAAGAATCCGCAACCGCGGGGAAGAAGCGACAGAAGAAGAATGGAAAGATTTTAAGTTATATTTTAAAAAATATGTAAAAGTAACATATTAAGATCAGAATTAGGTTAAAAATAAACTGTGGAATGTATGAATATGTTAAGTGAAAGGAGTAAAATAAGTCTACATAAGGTGATTAAAATGGTTTAGAAATTGCTAAAAATATAAGTTTGCCAAAGAACCGCAGTGGACGGGAACCCGAGGGGGTCCCCATATATAATGTGAAGGAATAAGGAATAAGTAATTTGATTTTGTGTGTTTATTTTCTTTTTAGTGTTGTTATTGTAGTGTTTTCTTTTTGTGTCTTTTTCTTTGTATTCTGAAAAATTCTAATAAAAATTATTTAAAAAGAGAGAGAGAGAGAATATTAGAACTGTAGAGTTGGGAGGGACCCTAGGCGTTATCTAGCCCAAACTCCTGCTCTGCAAGAATTTCTTTTGCCCAAAAGGGCTTTCCTGCTTGCTGCCCTGTTTCATCTATGATTCACTTTACCAATACTCTTCAGGTGAGCATTTCGTGTAGGCACAAATTCATGGAAATGGAAGCTCCTTCCATGAACTTTGCTGGCTATTACTCTCAGTGTCACCCAAGGTGCAGGTTAATGCAGCCGGTGTAATCTAATGTTCCAATCCACACATTGACTACACACATGCAGGAAAGTGCCTTTTCCACATCACAGGCCTTCTTGAAGCTCGGTAAGATTTGGAGTGCTGCCTCCCTCTTCCCTTTGCTATGCGCAGAAGTGATCCATACACAGGACAGGTGGTTAAAGCCAGCACCTTCCCAGCCCGACATTGCTAGTGGAGATGCTTTGCCATTAACGGCAAGCCTGCCAGTTGCTCTAATGCAGGGGTCGGCAACCGAAGGCCCATGGGCTGGAAAACGGCCCACGACATAGCTGCCAAGTTATCCCTTTTTTAAAGGGATTTTCCCTTATGCTGAATAGGCTTCCTCGCGAGAAAAGGGAAAACTTGGCAGCTATGGCCCACGAAGGCTGTTTAACCAGCCCCTGAATGGAGCAGCCTACTTAGCAAGTCTCCGCGTGCTGCACTAAACCAGCACGGCACGGGGACTCACTTCCGCAGCTCTGGAAATTGCTTCTGTGCATGCCCAGACTCCGGAAATCACTTCTGTACATGTCCACAGTGCTGGAAATCGCTTCTGCGCAGTGCGACGCCAGAAATCATGTCTGTGCATGTACGCGGCTCTGGAAATCACTTCTGCGCATGTCCACAGTGCCGGAAATGGCTTCTGCACAGGCGCGATTTTTTGCGTCTGGGCATGTGCAGAAGCAATTTCCAGAGCTGCAGACATGCACAGACATGATTTCTGGCGTCGCGCTGCGCTGGTCCGGCCCATGGAGGATCACCATGGGAGTGATCCGGCCCATGCCTGGTAAGCCTTGCCGCCCCCTGCTCCAGGGGCGTAGGAAGATAGGGGCGGTTGGGGCGGTGCGCCCCGAGCGACGCAATCCCAGGGGCGCCATCACCGCTGCCCGCCCCGCCCCCAAAACACGCACGGCGCGCCACATCACTGGAGGCAGCGTGCCTGCTCTCCGCCCCCCGGTAGCAGAGCATGAATCTCTGTCGCTGCCCTGCTCCAATGTCTGGCTGTGCTTTGTGAACTGTTTGTATGGATTGTCGTCATTTAACTGTTATTATGAATTGTGTTCTGTGCTACAGTGTCCTCCTCCTTCTTTGGCGATCACTCGTAGCCGAGTAAGATTGTCTTCCATAAACACGGTTTTAACAATGGGGTCTAATGTCGGAAAATGTTGCAGTGTCCAATGTTGTGCTAAGCAATGTGCTCTGTCAGTGTGAGAGGTTCGGCTTGCACAACAACGTGTTCTGCCTGGATTTCACAGAGCAGATTTGGGGGCAGGGAGAGGAGGGGGAAAGTATCATTGCACAGAAGCCCTTGCGCTGACAGAATATGTTAGCTGAAAACTGCCCCCTGGTTTTATATATATATATATATGTTGTGGTTCTGGATTAATTATTGCATTAGCTTGCCAAGATTCACAATCGTGGATCTTGCAGTGAGATGCAGAGGAGGTTCAGGCCTCTTCTTGCTAGTCTGGGACCTCCCAGACACAGCCTTGGCACTATCCTTGGACTTGTAGGTTGCACCAGTCGCCTTATCTCCAGTTCCCCAGCCTTGCAGGGCACACCAACTGCATACCTGCCAAGTTGCTGTCAGAGAAATAAGGGACCGGGCCAGAAATAGCAGGCCAGAAGTAGCGCTGCCGCCATTTTGGAACTGGGCAGAGCATGCTCAGAAGTGACTTTTGATGTTGCTTTGCCCAGTTCCAAAATGGCCGTCGTGCCAGAAGTCGCACTGCAGCCATTTTGGAACTGGGCAGAGCAGCATCAAAAGTCGCTTCTGAGCATGCTTCACCCAGTTCCAAAATGGCCGCTGCACCAGAATAAACCGGGGAAAAACAAAAAAATCAGTTTTTTCAGCTAGGAACAGCTGGAAAAACGGGGATTTCCTGGGGAAAACGGGAGACTTGGCAGCTATGCAACGGTAAAATCAGGCAAGAGCCTTTTAACAACCCAGCCAACTCCTCTGGGGATGTGGAACCAACCACAGTACGGGTCTTGTTAACCTACAGTTGGCTGTATTTCCCAGCCAATATCACAGCTTCCTGCAACTACAGTAGGAGAGAGCTTTAGCTAGCAGGGCTTGTTTTGGTTTGGTTTGGTTTTTTTAAAAAATACTATTTATTAAATTTTCCACTTCAACAATCCTATCCAATCATATTAAATATTCCAAATTATACATATTATTCAATAATAATAATTTCTTATTTATACCCCGCCCATCTGGCCAGGTTCCCCCAGCCACTCTGGGCGGCTTCCAACAAAACATTAAAATACAGAAATCAAACATTAAAAGCTTCCCTAAACAGGGCTGCCATGAGATGCCTTCTGAAGGTCTGGTAATGGAGGGCATTCCACAGGGTGGGTGCCACTACCGAGAAGGCCCTCTGCCTGGTTCCCTGTAACTTGGCTTCTCATAGCAAGGGAACCGCCAGAAGACCCTCAGCGCTGGACCTCAGTGTCCAGGCAGAACGATGGGGGTGGAGACGCTCCTTCAGGTATACTGGACCGAGGCCGTTTAGGGCTTTAAAGGTCAACACCAACACTTTGAATTGTGCTCGGAAACGTACTGGGAGCCAATGTAGGTATGTGGTCTCGGCGGCCGCTCCCAGTCACCAGTCTAGCTGCCGCATTCTGGATTAGTTGTAGTTTCCGGGTCACCTTCAAAGATAGCCCCACGTAGAGCGCATTGCAGTAGTCCAAGCGAGAGATAACTAGAGCATGCACTACTCTGGCGAGACAGTCCGTGGGCAGGTAGTCCAAATAATAATCAGTCCAAATATTATGCCAAATTATTTAAAAAATTGGAGGTATCTTCCTATGTTCTGAGGTCGGGGGGGGGGGGTTCTGATCATCTCATACTTCCACTGCTTTCATAATTTCTGCGATAGTTCCCATAAATCATTCCGATGTTAATCCTCATTGCTTTTCACAGCCTCCGAGTTTCTCAAACAAGCGAGATAAAACAAAACAATATATTCTGTGTGGAATTTACATCCAGAGTTCCCTCTGTATGTTCACGATATCTCTTCACAAAATGATGTTTCCGCCAAGCCAGTCCAAAAATCTTCTCACCTTGGGCAGCAGCCAAGTCAGTCCAGATAAAAATCAAATCAAGGCATCTGCCCAATGCTTTTAAGACCAGCTGTCCTTCAAATGGTTAACCTGTCCAGGGAAGGTTTTGCCATATAAAACTGGGAATGCAAATATTAAGATATTAAAAGGCACCTATCCCCTAAGGCGGTGCATTTAATTCGACAAGCTGATCTACTTCCGGTCATGGTCGCTCGGTTAATTGGAGCTTCGTCATTCCACTTCTAATTCCAGGCAAACTTCCGAAGTTTTTTTGGCGTCTCTCTAGTCATTCTCCAGATCAAAGTTGGGAAACTCTTTATCCTCTTCCAAATATACCTGCAGCCGAATACTTTAAACTTGGTTTTCCACTTTTGAATAATTGTTATTTCCACACAGTTAATGATTATTAGAGTCATATTATATCACCAAATAGGGACCCAGGTGGCGCTGTGGGTTAAATCACTGAGCCTAGGGCTTGCTGATCAGAAGGTTGGCGGTTCGAATCCCTGTGATGGGGTGAGCTCCCGTTGCTTGGTCCCAGCTCCTGCCAACCTAGCAGTTCGAAAGCACGTCAAAATGCAAGTAGATAAATAGGAACCGCTACAGCGGGAAGGTAAACGGCGTTTCCATGTGCTGCTCTGGTTTGCCAGAAGCGGCTTTGTCATGCTGGCCACATGACCTGGAAGCTATACGCCAATAATGCGAGATGAGCGTGCAACCCCAGAGTCGGTCACGACTGGACCTAACGGTCAGGGGTCCCTTTACCTTATACCTTTATATCACCAAATACACCACCTCTCCAGTCTCGCTTGCTATAAATAATCGGCAGAAATATAATAAGAAAGGAGGCTCACCCCCACCCTTTCAGTTCCAACATACCAAGTCTATGTAGATGTTAATCCTTCTTCCGTTCAAATCCTTTTTAGCACCTCAGTGGCTGAATTAATTAGCAGAGTAGTTTCTCCCCCATCACTCAGATCATGTCCAAAACTTAAATCCAATTTTTCATCTTAAGAATTGGAAGCTTGCTGCTAAATGGAGGCGACTTTGGAGAGTTGCCAAGAAATGTTTTGGGCTTTCCATCCAGTGCCCCCAGCCCCTCCATCCTTCTGAATTTGGGGCCAGGTGTTGGGCGATCTGTGGGTGAGCTGCCACTCTCAAGCCCGGGGAATGTAGGGAGGCTGATTACTCCCATCTCAGCCTCTGATTCCAGAACTTATGGCGGTGATGGAATCCAGCCATTCTCCATCGTAGCTCTCCGGAAGCTCCTCAGCAGGGCTCATTTGGAGCTATCCAAGGTCCTGGTCTTCCACACCCGCTGCCTAAGAGAGCTTGACCAAGCTTTATCTGCTTGATGTGACCTTGACTACGGTGACCCAACTTCTCCAGATACTGCCTGCTTCCCCTGTGCACCTCAAGCACCCACAGAAGAGGATGTAGCTATTCCTTCCAGTAGCACCTTAGAGACCAACGAACTTTGTCATTGGTATGAGCTTTCGTGTGCATACTGGAAGGAATTTTTTTATTTTGTTTCGACTACAGCAGACCAACATGGCTACCTACTTGTAACTAGGATATAGCTAAACTCTGATGGAATTAAATTTGGTTTTTGAATTGTTTAATGCTGATTATTATTACTATTACCAAATTAAATTTGGTTTTTGAATTGTTCAATGCTGATTATTATTACTATTAAATTTGGTTTTTGAATTGTTTAATGCTGATTATTATTACTTTTGAAAATGTCTTGATATTGTGATATGTGACGTGTGTGTGTGTGTGTGTGTGTGTGTGTGTGTGTGTGTGTGTGTGTGTGTAAACAGCTCTGAGCGGGATATATATAGAAAGGCACCATATCAATAAAATGCCAATGAAACAAGGAGGAAGCAGGTTGTGTGATGGTCTCTAGTCTTGGTTTTTCATTTTAGCTTTAAATCCACTGCAGATTGCAGGAAGATGAAGGAAAAGAAACTAAACTTCATTTCGCTCAGAAACGATACCTCCCCTGCTTTCACCAAAACATTTATCCTTGTTTTAGTACTTAAAATGGGTCAGCATTCTTAGACTGACAACTGCATAATGTACCTAACATGCAGCTGGCCTTAAAGAGGACACAGGTGCTTCCTGACTTTCTGTTGGATATTGGCAATTTATTATTATTATTATTATTATTATTATTATTATTATTATTCTGTCCAGGGTTGTAAAGACTGCGGAGAGAATAACTGGGTGCACTCTTCCCACCTTGGATCAAATCTATGCTTCCAGGTGCCATAAGAAAGCTGCAGAGATAGCGCAGGATAGGGCGCACCCCGGAAACGATCTCTTTCAGCTTCTGCCTTCTGGAAGAAGGTACAGGGTTATGAAGACTAGGACTAGCAGCCTGAGAAACAGTTTCTATCCAAATGCGAGCCTGCTATCCCATAAAGGTAGTCTTTATGGGAGTATATTGTATTTAATTATGGGGTATCAGAGTCTGTGGGGGGCTAATCAGGATGGGATAGCAGGCTTGTTGGTTTTGAATGTCTGATGTAGATTTTTTCCAATTTCGTTGTTCTGTATGGGACAATAACAATAAAGATTATCTATCTATTATATTATTATTATTATTATTATTATTATTATTATTATTATTATTATTCCCTGCCCATCTGGCTGGGTTTCCCCAGCCACTCTGGGCGGCTTTCAACAGAACATTAAAAGCAGAATAAAACTTCAAACATTCAAAACTTCCCTAAACAGGGCTGCCTTCAGATGTCTTCTAAAAGTCAGATAGTTATTTATTTCCTTGACATCTGACGGGAGGGCATTCCACAGGGCAGGTGCCACAACCAAGAAGGCCCTCTGCCTGGTTCCCTGCAACCTCACTTTTCACTAGTCACACTTCTCTGAAGTCTCTCAGCCCCACCCACCTCACAGGGTGTCTGTTGTGGGGGAGGAGGGGAAAGGAGATTGTTAGCCGCTTTGAGACTCCTTCGGGTAGTGATATCAAATCCAAACTCTTCTTCTTCTTCTTCTTTCACAGTGAGGGAACTGCCAGAAGGCCCTCAGCGCTGGACCTCAATGAATGTATCCCACCACACTAGTTACCAGAGTTTGCTTTCAGGCACAAATCTAGGGCACTGAATCTCCTCCTGAAAGTTTTTCACGCCTTGGATGCACATTATTTATAAACTCCACTTTTCTCCATAGGAATCTCATTGGCATTTACAACCTGTGGCCCAGGCCCTGCCTATGCCACATCCAACATATGCGGCCAGCAGCAGAACCTTGCCTGAAGTTGCTTTTTAATGGAATGGCAAAAGGGCACCCACGAGGTGGAGAGTTGTCACACTCAAGTGACCTCTAGGAGGGTATGAAATTCACCTTTCCCCAAAAACAAGTGGGTGACCATTTAGGGACATCTTATAGCCTCTGCTGTGTACTGTTGGTTTTGCCGTGCTATTGGGCTTTACACGGTTAATTTAAAATACTCTACCCTTTGAGCCTAGAGGCAGCTCACAAAACATTAAAACCATTACGTTTCCGAGCACAGTTCAAAGTGTTGGTGCTGACCTTTAAAGCCCTAAATGGCCTCGGTCCAGTATACCTGAAGGAGTGTCTCCACCCCCATCGTTCTGCCCGGACACTGAGGTCCAGTACCGAGGGCCTTCTGACGGTTCCCTCACTGCGAGAAGCCAAGTTGCAGGGAACCAGGCAGAGGGCCTTCTCGGTGGTGGTGCCTGCCCTGTGGAACGCCCTCCCATCAGATGTCAAAGAGAAAAACAGCTACCAGATTTTTAGAAGACATCTGAAGGCAGCCCTGTTTAGGGAGGCTTTTAATGTTTAATTATTTTATTTCATTTTTCTGTTATAAGCCGCCTAGAGTGTGGGAAAACCCAGCCAGATGGGCGGGGTATATAATATATTATTATTATTATTATTATTATTATTATTATTATTATTATTATTAACAGCATACACAATATAAATAACCACATTTGCCCCAATTCCTGTTAAATCTATTCAGTACCAAAATCACCCCAAAAGGGTGGTGGACGAGGAGAGAGGAAGCCGTAGGAGAAATACACAGAAGATAACTTTAAATGATTTTCCCATTTGCATGTTAACCAGCAGATGGCAGAATTGGATAACGTCGTTATTCCAAAGGTTACTGGAAGGAAAGAGAAGGTGAGCTCCAAAAGAAAAGTCACAGCCAAAGTTGGCTCTCCACTGTCAGCCTGTATTTATTTTTTCCCTCTGACATTTCCTTATCTAGAGGTTTGACAGAGACAGGAGGGCAATGACTGGAGTCTTCTTAAAGGGAGATTGCTAACTTGGGAGTGGCTGATCTGACTCACCAGAATCGAAAGTTGCTCTGTGTAACTTCTCGTTTCCCTGCTGAAACCCATGCCCAGCACCCTGGTTCAGTTCTAACTTGTTGCTCTGGAGTAAATAAACGAATGCAATGTTGGATAATTCCAACAAAAACAGAAAAAAAAACCCAGTATTTGTTCACATTGCTGTTGGCTTTTTCTCAAAAGTGATGCACAATTAGTGACTGTTTTTATGGGTTTTTTTTTACATTAGCTTCCTTTCCACTGAGATGAATATAAGTTTCTTTCCAGGCACAGATCTAGGCTTTAAAGGTCTGTGTCTGAGAAGTTCCGTTTTTTGTCCTGGCACTTTCCCTGGGAAAACCCGATTGTTGTTTGCTGTGATCAGTGGTAAAACACAGGTTTTCCTGGGGAAAACAGTGCGTGTGTTTAGTGCTCAGACATGGAGCTTTAAAGTCCGAACCTGTGCCTAGAAATGAGCCCAGTGAATGTCATATTTGGTGGAAACCGAACTGCAGCAGAAAGTAAGCAGCGGTGATTGTGATCGATACAGGTTGGAACAGAAACAGCTGCCTTCTCACATTTGGTCAATTCTGGATCTAAGAAATATAGGGGTGTTTATTTATTAAATTAATAAATTTAGGTCTCACTTTTCCTCTAGGAAACTGAATGTGATGTTCAAGGGGTTTCCGGTTGTCACTGATCCAAATACAGGTCACCCCCCAGATCTAGATCAAGCAAGGTTGTTGCCCGCTACTGAGTTGTCCCTTTTGGCTCTCTCGTCCTCTGAATGTTTCTGAACCAACCAAACACACAGAAGCATCATCACTGGTATTCTGCACTTTCCAACAGCATTCTGTGTTAAGTGGTGCTGAGCCTCTTTCTATTTACCTTCCCGGTTGCTCAGGATATTTCTGTTTGGTGTATGCCTCCAGAGCTGCATAAACTTTCTCACGTAGCGATTCCACCTCTGCAGGACTAGACAGACCCTTGGCATCTGATGGGGTGAGAGAGCAAGGAAGCGGGGGAGGGGGGTCATGATTAAAAAACAGCACAGCTATTGCCCACTCCTTATCTGCAGGTTGCAGAATGGCCAAGTGAACTGTAATCACATCATAGTCCATGGTGTATGTTAGCTGTGAAACCGTAATTAATTGGAAAAACAGGCAGTGCAATAATATTACCCATCTACCTGAAAGAGACCTCTGAGAAGACACACTGCTGCCCCTAATATATACTATGTGATAAAGGTAAAGGTGGATGCGGGTGGCACTGTGGTCTAAACCACTGAGGCTCTTGGACTTGCAGATCAGAAGGTTAGTGATTCGAATCCCTGCAATGGGGTGAGCTCCCGTGGCTCTGTCCCAGCTCCTGCCAACCTAGAAGTGTGAAAGCATGCCAGTGCAAGTAGATAAATAGGTACCACTGTGGCAGCAAGGTAAATGGCATTTCTGTGCGCTCTGGTTTCCGTCACGGTGTCCCGTTGTGCCAGAAACGGCTTAGTCCTGCTGGCCACATGACCCAGAAAGCTGTCTGTGGACAAACACCGGCTCCCTCGGCCTGAAAGCAAGATGAGCGTCGCAACCCCATAGTTGCCTTTGACTGGACTTAACCGTCCAGGGGTCCTTTGCCTTTTTTACTTACTAAGTGGTACCGGCTAGAAACCAAAAAGGACTGCCTTATGGTCATTACAGGGAAACAGAGTGGTCTTAGGCAGGCTTAAAATGGTACCCGCCCTTACAATATGAGGCCTACACATTTTATTCATCTTTTTTACTGCCACCCCCATTGTTGTTCAGTCATTCCTTTCCATGCATTGCTCCATATCTGTTCTCTTTAAACACCATCCTTCTTCTGTATTTTCCTGCCACTGGACTAACTTGGCTACCTCAGTGCCACACGGATGAATGAGGGAGTGATGGCAAAGCTAGGCAGTTGAGAGAAGAGGGCAGCAAGAAGGCCTTTCCCGAGAACCAGGAAGAACAGGCCTGCCCACAAGCCGCTGCTCAGAACACAGGGCTAAATTGATTCACAAGTTGATTTGACCCTGGACCAGCTTCCCCGGGCATCCACACATACCTGGATTGAACAGGACAATGGCTCGTAGGCACCCCAGCTCAGATTTGTCCATCTGCATGTCTTTCATTTTGGATACCAGCTCAGTAAGGACCCTGTATTAGAGACAAGAGAGGGAATTGGAGAGTCAAAGTCTGCAGTGATGCACTCAGTGTCCGAGGTGCCTCCACACCACAATGTGGAATTGCCAGGCTTCATTCACTCATTTTTCAAGGGGCATCCATATTGTCAAGGGCTGGACTGAGGAGGAATGGTGAGGACCACACCCCCTTCTCCTGACCCTTCCCAAGAACAGGAGGGCGGTATAGATTTAGATCAGTGGTTTGCAGAAGGGCACAGTTCAGAGGCTGCAGAGGGCAGAAGCTGGGGGATATTGGAAGAGGACCAGCAAGAAGAAGAAGAAGAAGAAGAAGAAGAAGAAGAAGAAGAAGAAGAAGAAGAAGAAGAAGAAGAAGAAGAAGAAGAAGAAGAAGAAGAAGAAGAAGGGGAGAGACAGCTGACAGTCTCAGTGCCCACACGTGCCCTGTGTCCAGGGGTGGCGCCAGCTGCCCATGGAGGCAGGGTCAGCCACCCATGTGGTGGGGCCAGCCGGGGCAGGACACTCCGTGGGGCCTCCAAGGAGTCTGCCTGCCTCCTCCCACTCAGCCACCCTACAGCTGGGAGGGAGGCAGCGGGCAGACCGTTAGGGGCAGCGCGGAGCTTGCAGGTGCCCAAGCCACCGCGTCACTCCCAGGAGAGACGTGTGGCTCGGGCGTGCACAGGCCTCACGCTGAGTGCCACCCGGCATTTTGTCACACACACACACCCTCAGTGGTGACACCTGGGGCAGGCCGCCCCCACCGCAGCTCCTTCCTCTGCCCCTGCAGAGAGCTCAGGAGCAGTAGGCTCAGATTAGCCGGTGCAGGTCTGATATAGAATAGGGAAGACGAAGGGCTATGGGACTTTACGTGGAGCAACACCATCATGGCATAGAGCAGGCATCCCCAAACTTCGGCCCTCCAGATGTTTTGGACTACAATTCCCATCTTCCCCGACCACTGGTCCTGTTACCGGTAGCTAGGGATCATGGGAGTTGTAGGCCAAAACATTTGGAGGGCCGCCGTTTGGGGATGCCTGGCATAGAGACTACATCCCTTTGTCTCTCTGTGAATTCTGAATAAATTACATGGGAAGGACTCTACATGTTATCTGTTTTTTTTTTGGCTGCCACTGGGGGAGGGATAGGATTCCCTGAGCCTTGACACATATAGTGCTGTCACAGTGGCCGGAGTGGACTACTTCAGAGTAACGACGCTACGCAGCTCTGCATTTTATTCTTTTATTGGTGCTGCGTATTTACAGTGCTCAAGTCATTGCTATTTACACGGAGCGATGTTGTCAGTCGGTTTTCAGAACCTCCTAATGGCTTTTGGCGCGTCTTTCTCCAACACAAAAGCTTTGGCAGACCCATCCTCTTGCCCCTCCTCTTCCTGCGTAATTCTGGAGTTGGGGGGATGGGTCTTCCCCCCTTACTTGCCCCTTCCTGTCCCACCTGGGACCCTGGCTCCTCTACCTTGCCTGAGCCTCGGACACGACTTCCTGCTTCCCCACTGGAATCGGAACTCTTCCTGCTTTCCCCTTTGCTCGGGGACGGGCTTGAACTCAGGAGGGGAGGGACTTCGCGATATCCCCTGTCCCTCACATCCACCCCCCTCCCAAGCTCTCCTTCACCCCTCCCCAGGCCCCCCCCATGTGTCGGTGACGACTGGAAGCCTAAAAACTCGGTGCTCTCCGAGCCCGTTGGTGTGAACACCTCCCCCCAGTCCTGCGAGCCCCCCCCCTTCCGCCTGGGAGGACGGGAATCCCAAAAAGTCCGTGGCGTCAGAGCTGGTGGGGGTAAAAATGTTTTGCCAATCTGCTCCTTCCTCTGACTGGGTGGATCTTGGCGACACCCATACCTCATCCTCTGGTTCCTCAAACTCCGCTTCCCAGCGCCATGGTGAGCTGTTCTCCCGTGCCTCCTCCTCCTCCCCCTCCCTTTCCATGTGCCAGGGCTTGGGTCTGTGGGGAAAGAGGGCGTGAAATTCTTCCACCAAGAATTCCTCCTGTATCTGAGTGGCGGGAACCCATTCATTCTGGGACGGTGGAGCATCCTCCCATGCCATGAGGTACTCCAGGCCCCCCACCCCCCACCTTGAATCCAGGATGGCCGTGGCCTCATTGAGTTGCTCCCTGCTTTCCCTCTCCCCCCCTCCCTCGGGGGTTTGTTCGCTGTCTCTGAGCCTGCTGCTTTCCCTGTACGGCGACAGCAGCGATCTATGAAACACTGGATGCACCCTCATGTCCTCTGGCAGTGCCAGCCTGTATGCCACCGGGTTGACCTGTTGCGTGACCGTGAAGGGGCCCAGCCATTTGGGTGCCAGCTTTTTGCACCTCCCTCTGGTGGGAAGGCCCTCCGAGGACAACCACACCTTGTCCCCCACCCTGATGACCTCCCCTTGTCGCCTGTGGCGATCTGCCCCCTTTTTGTACGCTTCCTTGGCCCTCTCCAAGTGTTCTCTGAGCTGCTGGTGCACCGTCTCCAGTTCCTCTGCCCAATCCTCAGCCTGTGGGCCCTCCTCCTCCTCCTCCCTCTCCCTCTCTGGGAAAGATCTGAGGTCGCGCCCGTAATTGGCCTTAAAGGGCGACACCCCTGTGGAGACGTGCACTGCATTGTTGTAGGCAAATTCTGCTAGTGGCAAGCGATCCACCCAGTCCGTTTGCCGCTGGCTGACGTAGCATCTCAGGTACTGCTGCAGAATGGCGTTGACCCTCTCCGCTTGTCCGTTGGTCTGCGGGTGTCTAGCCGTCGACAAGCTGACCTCCACCTGCAGGAGGTTCATGAGCCGCCGCCAGAACCTGGAAACAAATTGGCGGCCACGATCCGAAATAACCCTTAAAGGTAATCCATGCAGTCTGAAAATGTGATCAACAAACAGTTTGGCTGTCTCTTCTGCCGAGACTGCCCTGGCACACGGTATAAAGTGACACATTTTGGACATGAGGTCCACCACCACCAACACTGCAGTCTTACCCCTGGACGAAGGCAGATCTGTGATGAAGTCCATGGACACCACTTCCCACGGCCTGTGTGGTGTGGCTAAGGGCTCCAGCAACCCTGGTGGCGCTGCTCTGACCACCTTCGCCCGCTGGCAGGTGGTACAGCCCCTTACATAGTCTCGAACATCTTCCCTCACCCCTGGCCACCAGAAGTGTCTCATGACTAGGTGAGTGGTCTTGTCCCTTCCAAAATGCCCCGCTGTAGGGTTGTCGTGCATCTGCTTGAGGACCGTACGTCGAAGCTGGGTGGTGGGTAGGTACAGCGCACCCTTGTAGAAAAGCAGCCCTCTGCGTTCTGCAAAGTCTTTTGCCTGCTCCCTCCCCCCTCTCAGTTCTCTGAAGATGCGGTTGGCAAATTCATCCGCTGCCGTCAGTGCTGTGAGTTCTGCCTCGCTCACCACTGCTGCTCCGCAGGACCATGCCGACGGGGGGAAAATGTGCCTTGGGGCTGGTGGCGCCTCCTCCTCCATGTACTCTGGCTTGCGGGAGAGGGCATCCGCCCTGACATTCTGCTCTCCTGGGATGTAGTGTATGGAGAAGTTGAAGTTCGAGAAGAACTCCGCCCACCGTATCTGCCGCTGGTTGAGCACCCTGGCAGTTCTCCAGAACTCCAGGTTCTTGTGGTCTGTGCACACCTGGATGGGGTGCTTGGCGCCCACCAGGAAGTGTCTCCAGTGCTGGAACGCCGCGTGGATCGCAAGAAGTTCCCGATCAAAAACTGTGTAGTTTCGCTCGGGCTGGGTCAACTTCCTGGAGAAGAAGGCACAGGGTCTCCACTCTCTGTTGGCGTCCAGTTGCAACAAAATGGCGCCCACAGCCTTATCAGAAGCATCTGTTTCAATGCGTAGGGGCGCGTCCTGAACCACGTGGAACAGGTTCTGGTCTGAGGCGAACACCCTCTTGAGGCTTTCGAACGCTGCTTGCGCCTCTGGTGTCCACCTGAACTTCTGCTTGCCTCTCAGGCAGTCAGTGATGGGAGCCGTAACTCGAGAGAAGTTCTTGATGAACTTCCTGTAGAAGTTGGCAAAGCCTAGTAGGCGTTGGGCATCTTTGCGCGTCCTGGGGCTGTGCCAGTCCAGGATGGCCTGCACCTTGTCCTTGTCCATTGCCAGCCCCTTGTCTGACAGCTTGTAGCCCAGGAAGTCCACCTCCTTGGTGTGAAACTTGCACTTCTCCAGCTTCACATACAGATGGTTCTCCTTCAGGCGCTGTAACACCTCCCTGACGTCCTTCACGTGCTGCACTGGGTCGTTGGAGTAAATAAGGATGTCATCCAGAAAGACCAAGCATTTCCTGAAGAGTAGGGACCCCAGGACGTGGTGCATGAAGGCCTGGAAGCATGCTGAGCCCCCTTGCAACCCGAAGGGCATCACCAGATATTCAAAAGAGCCCAGAGGCGTGAACATCGTGGTTTTCCACTCATCGCCTTCCCGGATCCTGATCAAGTTGTACGCCCCCCTCAGGTCTAGCTTGGTGAAAATCTTGCCTCTGCGTGCCGCTGTCAGGAGATCATCCACTCTGGGCATGGGGAAAGCCACTGGCTCTGTCACCGAATTCAGCCGTCTAAAATCCACCACAAGACGGCGCTGTTGCGTGTCTTTCTTGTCCACCCAGAAGACCGGGCTGCCCCCTGCTGCCTTGCTTTCTCTGATGAACCCCCGCTTGAGGTTCTTGTCGATAAAAGCGCGCAGATCCTCCAGTTCCTGGTCTGACATGGCGTACAGCTTGGCTGGGGGTATAGTTGCCCCAGGCACCAGGTTGATCTGGCAGTCAAAAGGCCTGTGTGGGGGCAGGTGGTCGGACTCCGCTTCACTGAAGACCTCCTGCAGGTCCCAGTATGGTTTGGGTATCGCCTCACCCCCTTTGACGTGCATGGTGGCCACCGTGGCTATCGGAGGCCCCTCCCCTGGTTGGTGCTGCATGCAATGTTCCAGGCAAAAGTCCGATCCAAAAGTGATGCATCTCTGATGCCAACTTATGGAGGGGTCGTGGCGCGCCAGCCAGCTCATGCCCAAAACGATGGGGGGGTCTGAGATGGTCGTGACGTTGAAAGCCAGTGTCTCTGAGTGCCTTCCAACCGTCATTCTCATGGGGGGGGTTTGATGAGTGATGGCCCCTCCCAGCAGCTCTCTGCCGTCAATGGTTGCCACGTGCAGAGGAAAATCCAGCTGCAGAAGCTGGATCTGGTGCTCTTCTGCAAAGTTTCTCGAGAAGAAGTTGGCTGAGGCACCACTGTCAATTAGGGCGAGGACCGTCAATGGATAGCCATTTGGGAGCGTGAGCGTCACTTCTAGAACCACTCCTGCTCTGGGAGGGGTGGGCTGGCTCTGCTCCTCTCTGTGCGGGTGGGTGGGCTGGGGCTGTTGTCTGCTGACTGTGCCTGGCTGCCGCCCCTTGTCTCCTGCAGCCAGGCTTTCCCGTTTCCCTGCTGTGGTGCTGCGTCAGTGGGGGAGGGCACAACCGTTCCCGCCTTTCCTTGCCACTCCCTGCGATGTGGGCAGTCTCTGACGAGATGCTGGGGGGAGTTGCAGAGAAAGCAATTCCCACCCCTTCCCTCCTTGCGTCTTGGCGCCGCTGGGGTTTGAAAAGCCCGCGCGCGCGCGCTATCAATCTGCATGGGTTCCTGGTCCTGACTGGCCCCAGGCGTGGCTTGAAAGGGTTGTTGAGGGAGTGGCTTCTCCTGCGACCGTGGGAACCAAGCCCGCTTTGCGCGCGTTGCTTGCTTGTCGCTCCATCTGGATTCCTGCCTCACCCCCACCGCCAGAGCCGCTTTGCTCAGTTGATCCATATTACTGGGCTTTGGACCTCTCGAGAGCTCATCCTTCACCTCCTCATGCAACCCCAAGTAAAACGCCGCTTGCATTGGGGCAGACTCCAGATCCCACCCCAATCTGTGCACCAGCATGGTGAATTTCGCCCAATACGCGCGAACTGTCATATTTCCTTGGCGTAAATTATGAAGTTCCTCCTTAGTCTGGTCCATATGACTATCGGACGAATACATCGTTTTCAAACCTTCTAGAAATAGTTTGACATTCTTCATGCAAGGATTCCTTGTTGCAATTAACGGTCTTAGCCACTCCCTGGCCGCCCCTGTAAGGTGCTCCACAATAAACGCTACTCTGTGCTCATCATCAGGGAACTCATCGTGGTGCAGCTCAAGAGCATACACAATCTCAGTCTCAAAGCCCTGAAACTCCTTCGGGTCTCCATTGAACTTGCTTACTAGGGTCCCGGCTCTCCTTCCTGGCAGCACTTGGACTTGGGGTGCCCCTCCCGCCTTGTTTTTCTCTGCATCCAGCTTGTTTTGGAGGTCTACCGCCACCGCCCTTAAATGCTGCTCTTTTTCCTGGAGCTCTCTCACCTGTTCCGCAAGTTGTAGCCGGTCGTCCTGGACCTTCTTAGTCTCCTCTTTAGCTGCCTTCAATTCTCCCTGCGCCTGCAGCGACAGCTGTTGCAGTTCTAGCTGGGCTTGCTCAGCGATCTGCCGCCACTTCTCCGCCTCTGACACGCTCATCCCGGCAACTCCAAAGTAGCCCAAAAAGGATTAGGAGGTTGCTGTCACAGTGGCCGGAGTGGACTACTTCAGAGTAACGACGCTACGCAGCTCTGCATTTTATTCTTTTATTGGTGCTGCGTATTTACAGTGCTCAAGTCATTGCTATTTACACGGAGCGATGTTGTCAGTCGGTTTCAGAACCTCCTAATGGCTTTTGGCGCGTCTTTCTCCAACACAAAAGCTTTGGCAGACCCATCCTCTTGCCCCTCCTCTTCCTGCGTAATTCTGGAGTTGGGGGGATGGGTCTTCCCCCCTTACTTGCCCCTTCCTGTCCCACCTGGGACCCTGGCTCCTCTACCTTGCCTGAGCCTCGGACACGACTTCCTGCTTCCCCACTGGAATCGGAACTCTTCCTGCTTTCCCCTTTGCTCGGGGACGGGCTTGAACTCAGGAGGGGAGGGACTTCGCGATATCCCCTGTCCCTCACAAGTGCCATCATCCAGTCATCATTATCCTGTGTTTTCCATCTTGTTCTTCCACCTTTTCTGAGCACAGAAAGCTCAACTTCTTCGGAATTAAAGAGTGGCACCATCTCTCCCGGCACAGGTGCCTTATCCCATCATTCCTGACCGTCGGCCATGCTGAACAGGGCAAATGGGGAGGTGTTGCTCAGTGGGGTTGAACAACACCTGGAAGGCACGAAGTGACTCTTCCTAAGCACCACCCTTCTTCCTTTTCAAAAGGCAGTGACCTAGCAGGAAAGTGAACTATAACAGCTCAGCACACATTTCTGCTTTCGAACGGCTATGTTGGCAGGAGCTGGGACCGAACAACAGGAGCTCACCCCATCCCGGGGATTCGAACTGCTGACCTTCTGATCAGCAAGCCCAAGGTTCAGTGGTTTACACCACAGTGCCTCCCGAGTCCCATTAACCATACATAAATAAGCATAAAAATGTGCACCCCACCAACAAGACCATTCCATTATAACTCTCCAACCTCCCAGAATTTCAATACCTCTTGCACTGGTTTAACCCCTTTCTGTTTTAACAATACAAATTCTTTGAACACCCATCACATCTCTTCAAAATCATTTCTCCTGCATATTCCCCATCTTACCTTAATGGCACGTGTTAATTTATCATTCATAGCTATATCCCAAACATCTTTGTACGATTCTTCCATTTTATATTCTGCTTGCCCCTTCCACTTCCTGGCTATAATAATTTGTGCAGCTGTCAATAAATTTGTGAGCAAGTCCCTCATCGCCTGTGAACCTTTCACCCCATCATAAATTGATAATAGTGCTACTTCTGAACTTTGGGTCAGCTTAACCAGGGCCGTCTTATGCATAGGTGCTAGGGATGCGGGGGCCCCGGGTGCTGGGCTCTCAGGGGTGCCAGGCTGAGAGTCCGGGGCCTGAGAGTTGAGTCCGGGGAAGAGCCCGCCCGTCGGTCAGAGCGCCGCAGCGGGCTCTTCTGCTGCGGGCAGCTTTGCGTCGCGAGTTCGGGGGTGACTGAGCCAGCGAGACGCTGAGCTGGCCGGCCACCTCCGCCCTCCTGCACGCCTGAGACTGGGCAACTGGGGGGGGGTTGCCGCTGGGTGGATTTTTGCACCCCAGTGCCGCATATGCTTAAGACAGCCCTGGCTTTAACCCCATGATTTCTGCTATCTCCTAACCGAGCTTTTTATTCCACCAAATTGACTCAAAGATGCCGTTGACGTAGAAAAGTGCAAACGTCAAAACAAGAGTTCAGAAACATGCCTGTCGAAAATGGAGCCCACTCCGGCGCTGTGCGCACTGCTCCGTTGCACATGTAAGCCTGTGGCCAGCAGGATGCCATCCTGGACAGAGACAGAGCGATGGGAAAAAGAGGCAATCAGCAGCTCATTCCAACCTAGAAGAGAAGACAGGAGTGAAACAGATGCTTCTTATGGGACTTGCCTCTTACAAGTCCTTAATGTGAACTGGATTTATTTGTGTTGGGCGTAGGAAAGCTTTTGTTTGCTTGCTTGTTTGTTCATTAATCAGTTCTTAAATTTCTACCGGTATACCGCCCTTCATCTGAAAATCACAAGGTGGTTCACAACATAAAAACACAAAATAGCAGCACAAAATACATAATAAAACAAAAGCAAACCAATAACTCATTTCCCACAGAGACGTTTAAAAGACCATAGAATGTCCAACCAGTCAAAGGCCTGATTGTAGAGAAATGTTTTTGCCTGGCACCTAAAGATATGTAATGAAGGCACCAGGCAAGACTTCCTGGGGAGAGCACCCCACAAATGCGGAGCCACCGTAGAATAGGCCCTTTCTCGTGTTGCCCCCCCCCCCCCGGAAGAGGCACAGAAGAGGCACAGGAAGAACCTCAGATTATGATCGCAAGGACGGTCCTTGAGGTATTGCTGTCCTGAGCCATTTAAGATGTATAGATCTAAATCAGCACTTTGAATTTGGTCCGGAAGCTAATTGGCAGCCGGCGCAGTTGGGCCAGGATCAGTGTAATATGCTCAAACCCTCTTGCCCCGGTGAGCAACCTGGATGCTGAATTCTGCACCAGCTGAAGTTTTCAAGCTGTCTTCAGGGCAGCCTAAGGTATAACGCATTGCAGTAATCCAACCTTGAAGTTACCAGAGCATAGACTACAGACGTTGGGCTATCCCAGGGGTCCCCAGACTACGGCCCGCGGGCCAGATGCGGCCCAAAATGGCCTCCCAATCCAGCCCGCGACTACCTCCGCCGCCCGCTGCCGCCGCCCGTTTTTACAACACGCAGTGTGGCAGCGCACTTCCAGATCGGGAACAAGCACCGAAAATTGTTTGTGTGCATGCGTATGGGCCTCTCCCGACCCAGAAGAGGTCATTTCCGGTGCACCTCCGGGTCGGGGGAGGCCCATACGCATGTGCACAAACGATTTTCGGTGATTTTTCCGACCTGGAAACGCGCCACCGCGCCAGTAACTGTGTGTGCGCATGCGCACGGGCGCACACTCCCCTGCCCTCCAGCCCGCCGCACGATCGGCACGGCAGGCACCAGCCCAAAGCCGGGTAAGTCTGGGGACCCCTGGGCTATCCTGTCCAGATAGGGGCGCAACTGGACCACCAGCTGAAGCTGATGGAAGGCACTCCAGGCCCCTGAGGCCACCTGAGCCTCAAGTGACAGCAAAGGATCCAGGAGTACCCCCAAGTACCAATACCTGCTTCTTCGAGAGGGTTGTAACCCCATCAAGAGCAGGCTTTTAACTTGCAATAGAGGATTCTTAATCAGTGTGTCAAAACTTCTCTCCAAATTAGCTCTATGAGTTTAATATTAATAATAGAAATACTCTCAGTGGTACAGGTTTTCAGAAATGGATGCCTCTGGGTGTATTGTAAATGGAACAGTACCAAACTCAATAAAATATTGCCATCGAGAACTCTGTTGCCAGATTATTAAACTTTCTCCATAAAGAAGTGGCAACGAAGTAGGAAGCAGAAAGAGGAAGTGGGGGGAAATGTGATTAGGAAGCAAGATCAGCAAGGCAGTTTAGGAGCACGGCCAGGCATGGAAGCAGGAGACAAAAACCTATTTGCGGACATCTACTGAACACACCTGGATTTTTTGCTTTGCTGCATAGAGGCTGAGGGCATTTTCTCCCAAATTGCTCACACTCCAGTAGCAAACCTGTTTGATCCCATGATCCACATGAAGATTGAAGTTGTTGTCTTACAAAAATATATATATGAAACTGACGTTTTTCTAACCAAGGTGAATCCACATGTAACTTGCCCCCAGCAAAGCCATGTATGAAGATTCACGCAACAGATTTGACACAGCTATGTGATGATGCTTAAAAGCCAAATCAGAGTGAGAGGAATACTGACTGGCCGCCCGTGGAATGAGTCAGCATTTTCTCCCCATTTTGCAACCAGGATCCCCTGCCCTGTCCCCTCCCCTCTCAACCCCCCCCCCAAAAAAAACCTATTGCCAAAACAGAGTGGCTAATTTCATGGGGGCAAGGGTTTCCACAGAATGCCCTCTTCATTTTCGACACGTCCCTATTTATTTTTAAATGAGGGAATGGTTAAAATGCAATCTCGTTGTCACCGGCCGTCTGAAATGGTGCAAAACAGTAAAATCTGCATTACATGAGCGCTCCGGATGTTGGGTTTCTGCTCTTAATAAAAACTTGCCTCAAGGAAATACAGCAGTGGCACAATGAGGCGGCCAAGATTCATACCTGCTCGGAGGAGGATAACTTGGTCTTCCAGTGTTAAGTCTGAGAAATGTGGGATTCGCTTGGCCCATTCCACCAGCGTGAAGAGTTGTTTGTCAGCTGCATGGCATATGTTGGTGACAGGATCGTTGGTCTAAGTGAGAAGCAGGTATGTGGGTGAGTAAATTCAACCTCTGCCACCTTGTCGTCATAGCCATCCTGCTCCCCAAATAACCCATAAAAATAATTGGAGGCAAAAAGGTTTTCGAATCAGGCATTGGTGCCCATAGGATGGACACAGTGATCCTAGATTTCCTCCAGGATACCTGAAGCAGCGTCTCCATCCCCATCGTTCAGCCCGGACACTGAGGTCCAGCTCCAAGGCCTTCTGGCGGTTCTCTCACTGTGAGAAGTGAGGTTACAGGGAACCAGGCAGAGGGCCTTCTCAGAAGTATGTGACTTTTAGAAGACATCTGAAGGCAGCGCTATTTAGGGAAGTTTTTAATGTGTGATGTTTTGTCGTGTTTTTAATATTCTGTTGGGAGGCGTCCACGGTGGCTGTGAACGCCCAGCCAGATGGGCAGGGTATAAATATATTATTATTATCATTATCATTATCACTCCAGTAAACAGCATCTGCAAGTTTCTGCAGTGCTTCAAAAACCCACAAAACCTCTTTGACTAAAAGTGGCAGTAGAACAAAAGTGGTTTGTGTCCACAACACAGGGAGGAATGCTTTCATTTTATCACTTTTTGCTCTCGTTTAAAACTATTAACTGTTGCCACCTTTGGTTCAAGTTACCTGCACTTTCCTCATCCTCCGTTTATTGGACAATAGCGGGGCGTTTTCTCTCAGGGACTTTACGGGCAGTGACCAGCAGGGGAAGCTTTCCTCTCTGTTATCCCTTTTAGCAGCAACACAGGCTGCAACCCCTCAGGGTATTGGTAGGTGTCATTCACGACCATGGTTTGGTAATGGCCATTTAATAATTTGGAGGCAAAAGACGCTATACATGGAGACTGTGCAAACCAGAAATGACTGGTGTTAATCCTAAATCTAGTGGTTGTTTTTAATTAATGCACACCTGCTAGGCATAGCTGCCAAGTCTCCTGTATTGCCCAGGAAACCCCCGTTTTTCCAGCTGTCCCCAGCCGGAAAAAAACAGATTTTTTTTGTTTCCCCCCGGGTTATTCTGGCGCGGCGGCCATTTTGGAACTGGGCGGAGCATGCTCAGAAGCGACTTTTGATGCTGCTTTGCCCAGTTCCAAAATGGCTGCAGCGTGACTTCTGGTGCGGCGGCCATTTTGGAACAGGGCAGAGCAGCATCAAAAGTCGCTTCTGAGCATGCTCTGCCCAGTTCCAAAATGGTGGCAGCGCTACGTCCGGTCTGCTACTTCCGGTCCAGTCCCTTATTTCTCAGGCCGGAACTTGGCAGGTATGCTGCTAGGGCCTTTGTTCTCATAGTACGCACCATTTATGGTTGGTAACCCCAGCAAAGCTAAATAATCCTGCAACTCAATCAAGTAATTCTGACCTGGATAGATGGATGTGCATATTGCATTTGCAATACGGACTGAATATGCGGGTTAGTTTAGACACCACTGAAGGCACTTTTCAGTGCCTAGCTCTAAGGTGAACATAGCTGGGTGCTACTATTTGAGTTCTTTGAAGGAAGACGGTTCTGAAAGGTCCTTTTGGGGAGAAGGAAATATGTCCTTGGCTTTCACCGTCTGCTCTTCTGCACACCCAAGAGTGCTCTGTTTCCACTGGAATTCAAAGCGGGCGCGTACCCATAGCGTCATCTCTGTCCCCAGAGAGTCACATATTCAGGCAGCGATGGTGGCTTTTGGTTGAACCTGAAGCAAGAACTTGGGCTTTTGTTTGCCTATGTTTTGTGAACTCTCTACCCCCTCAGAAAAGGTCATAATGGACGCCGGGATTAAAGGCCCTGCATTGCGGCGGCTGACAGCCAACACTGGCAACAAAGGCATCATGGGAGCATCTCCACCTCCATCATTCTGCCCGGACACTGAGGTCCAGCACCGAGGGCCTTCTGGCGGTTCCCTCGTTGCGAGAAGCCAAGTTGCAGGGAACTAGGCAAAGGGCCTTCTCGGTGGTGGCGCCCGCCCTATGGAACGCCCTCCCAACAGATGTCAAAAAGGAAAACAACTACCAGACTTTTAGAAGACATCTGAAGGCAGCCCTGTTCAGGAAGGCTTTTAATGTTTAATCCATTATTGTATTGTATTTTTCTGTTGGAAGCCGCCCAGAGTGGCTGGGGAAACCCAGCCAGATGGGCGGGGTAGAACTAATAAATTATTATTATTATTATTATTATTATTATTATTATTATTATTGAAACAAGGTGTCACCCTTGAACTGCCACCCGCACGACTGTTGTCCTCCAAGTCCTCCCTCTCCCGCCCCAACGCTCATCCAGTCAGTTGGTTCCTCGGGGAGAAGACTGGAAGCAAAATGGTCAGAATTCTCTGAAAGACAACACCAGACCTCCCTTGCTGCTCTTCTCTGCCAAAAAATACCATTCATCCCCAGCCAAAGTTCTCAACACAACCGATCAACCAACTCCCCTTGAGACTGCAAATCTGCAGTGTGTATGCCAAAAGAGGCCATGCCGGAAGTGTTTCTTCTTTGTAAAGCTCAGCAGGCACTTAACATAGAACTGCTCACACCCTGCCCAGCTTGAATCAAGTCTGGTCTGCGCACAATGCTTCGAATGCTGCATATTCATCAAACCCACCATAGATCTGGACTGAGGCAACTTCTGCCATTGACAGAGGATGGGCTCTGCAGGTTAAAGCTCCCCAAAAAGGTGGGCTGTGCTTTGAGCTGGCAGGATCAGGCCTGTGGCATGTTATGTTAAACAAGCTTTTTAAAAAGTGTGTGCTTAACCTGACCGTATTTATGCTGATGCAAAAGAACCCAAAATCCCCCTGCCTGCTATTTATTTTGTGAACCGCCCTGAGACCTGTGGGTAAACGGCGGTATAAAAATTTAAGAAATAATACTAATAGTAATAATAATTCCCCACCACAAGGGTGCAATTGAGTGCAAACAGTACCTTTGAGACAAGCAGATTTGAGGGGTGTGTGATTTTCAGCAGGGGTGTGTGTTCCAATTTGGACCAGCGTTTTTCTTTTCTTTTAAAAAAAGGGCCAGCTTGAGCACTTTTTTTAAAAAGCCTGTTTAGCAAAACGTGTAGTTTGGCCCTCTGGGCGTGCATGTATGAATCACTCTCATTATGAATCACTCACAAATTTAATAAATAGAAATTTAATTAATACTACTAGTACTAATATGCCTGTTGTCTTTGTCCATGGAACTCTTGAGAGTCCCATGGACTGCAAGAAGATCAAACCTCTCCATTCTGAAGGAAATCAGCCCTGAGTGCTCACTGGAAGGACAGGTCCTGAAGCTGAGGCGCCAATACTTTGGCCACCTCATGAGAAGAGAAGACTCCTTGGAAAAGACCCTGATGTTGGGAAAGATTGAGGGCACAAGGAGAAGGGGACGACAGAGGATGAGATGGTTGGACAGTGTTCTCGAAGCTACGAACATGAGTCTGACCAAACTGCGGGAGGCAGTGCAAGACAGGAATGCCTGGCGTGCTATGGTCCATGGGGTCACGAAGAGTCGGACACGACTAAACAACAACAACTAGTACTAATAGTAATAATAATATGTTGCCCAAGTAGCAGCCCAGTCCCAAGCAGCCACCTACTGAGTTTTCAGCATTCATATCACTGTAAGATTCGGTTTTGGGCTCAACAGCCATTTCAGCCTCTAAAATCCTCTCCACAGGCATGTCTTCATTGCTGCTGCCACAGCTGCTTGTAGACTCAGCTTCATTCTCACTCCGCTCTCTGCTTCTCTGCCTCTCCTCTTGAACCGCTGAGTAGGAAAAATAAATATATTTTTAAACCCCAGGTTTTGCCCCGGTCCAAACATTTCAGGCATCCCACGCCCTGTGCCCCTAAATACATCTGCTCCTTTTTCCTCCTCCCTTTCAGCTTGTGCCATGAACTGCCTTATGCCTAGAACAGTCATGTTCAGGCTTCCCCAAACTGCGGCCCTCCAGATGTTTTGGCCTACATCTCCCATGATCCCTAGCTAACAGGACCAGTGGTCAGGGATGATGGGAATTGTAGCCCAAAACATCTGGAGGGCCGAAGTTTGGGGATGCCTGGTCATGTTTCTTCCCTTTCCGTCTTCAAACAAGTCTTCTACAAAGCCTTTCCTGGACCAGGACAATGTGCACTAAGTGCAGAATATAATTTTTTGACACAGAGAAAAGTAGATTTCTAAAAAAACTCGCATCAGTTAGGTAAATCAAGCAAATTTACAATAGCTTGGTTATTTCGCACAATTCCTTCCTGTTTGCTAGTCGTGGGGAGAGGAGGAGGAAATCTGTGTTGACGTAAAACTCACCGACAAGCCTGCCGATGTCTAGCTAGACACTTGAATGTAGGGGGGTAGGCAAAAGGCAAGGTAGAAATAGCAATGCAACCTCATTGTCCACTAGTAGGCTTGGAGATTGCATGGCTCAGCTGCCTTCGCCGCCGTGCGAGGGCAGCAATGCTTCAATGAGGTTGTACCAAAGCTAAAACTCAAAGCAAATCTCAAGCTCTTCTCCATGTCAGATCCTCGGGAGGAATTCAACCAACACAATTAGAAAGGGCGGGTGGGGTGTGTGACAACCTCATGGCTTGCACAATACATTCTCCCTTTCTCTTTGCATATACAGTACAGCTCAAGGAGCACCAAATCCCCACCGTGAGAAATGTTACAGTGGCTTCAACATCAACACCCTCCCATGAGATGTCAAGGAAATAAACAACTATTTGACTTTTAGAAGACATCTGAAGGCAGCCCTGTTTATGGAAGTTTTTAATATTTGATCTTTTATCACTAATAATAATAATATTCTGTTGGGAGCCTTCCAGAGTGGCTGGGGAAACCCAGCCAGATGGGTGGGGTATAAATAAGTTGTTGTTGTTGTTGGGCTGATTATTTGGGCTCACGGAAGCCCTGAGCGGAACTGTTTATTTTATTTTTTTTGAAGAAACCAGCATTGGTTTAACGCCTAGCAAATCACTTTGCGCTCTGCAAAAAATGAGTGCTCTGGTTGGAATGAGATTTTTGGTTTGCAATGTGCATTTCGTTTCCTGCTACTAGTAGAGAATAGCCTAAGATGGGACATCCATTATCTTTCCTGTTCTCTTCTATACAGACAGTGTTGAGGACTGAAGTGTCTGTTGGTTTCTATTTTAGCTGTACGCCACCTTGAGTCCCTGACAGGGGAAAAGGTAGGATAGAAATATAAAAATCTTTGGCCCAGAGATGGAAAGAAGATAAAGTCCCTACCAGAGAAGAATGGCAGATCAAGTCGATGGATTATGCCAAAATGGCTAAAATGACCGGAAGAATCAGAAATCAGGAAGACCAAAATTTCAATAAAGAATAGGGAAATTTTATAATTTATAAAGTTAAAATCGTTAGTAGGATTGGAATACAGTAATATTTGTAGTTTAATGGTGACCTTTGGACACAATGGAGAGGTAAAATATTTGGATTATTATAAAAGATGGGGTCACGAAGAGTCGGACACGACTAAACGACTAAACAACAAAAAGATGCAGGAGGAAATGATTAACAATAGGACCCACAAAAGGGAGGAGGGAAGTCCAGGAGATTATTTGGAATCTTGTATCTATGTTCTATGTTTGATATGTGACTGTAAAATTTTAATCTGAAAAACCAAATAAATAAATGTATTAAATAACATAAACATAAACATAAACATAAATGTGTTTGCCCTGCAGTGAATTCACTCCCAACTGCTGTAAGTCTGGTTCATCCAGTGCAGTGATAGAGCAGGGATTCTGGGCTACCGCTTGTCCAGATTATTCCTGCCAGCGCAACCAAGGATGGAGCGTGTGTGTTGTGCCTCCCCATCCGGACGTACCTTCCCTCTTCATCCCCATCGCTAGACATTTCTGGTAGCGGCAGTACTGGCAGCGATTCCGTTGACGCTTGTCAATCAGGCAGTCCTTGTTATCGCGGCATGTGTAGATGAGGTCCTTCCTGATGGTCCGCTTGAAGAAGCCTTTGCAGCCCTCGCAGCTGTATACCCCATAGTGCTTCCCTGGCAAGAAGGCAGCAGCACATGTCAATCAATGCACGTCCCAGTCAGGTGACGAGAGCTAGTGGTTCGAGATGGGTGTGGGGCGGGCAGAGAGGCAGTGGTAGATTTTGGGCTCTCAAATTTCAGCGGTGCCCTGGGCAACGCTAGAATTCGCCTCTCTTGCTCCATTCTACGGTGTTGATTTAGCAACCCCTGCAGCGCAACCGCCATCCTAAAACCGCCTCTGAGAGAGAGGTCCTCTCTCTCATCTTGAGAAACCCCAATTCCTGGCGACATTCAACCTGTCTGCCGAGCCACACTAAGGTTGGAGACATAGCTGCCAAGTCTCCCGTTTTCCCCGGGAAACCCCCGTTTTTCCAGCTGTTCCCAGCCGGGAAAAAACAGATTTTTTTGTTTCCCCCCGGTTTATTCTGGCGCGGTGGCCATTTTGGAACTGGGCGGAGCATGCTCAGAAGCGACTTTTGATGCTGCTCTGCCCAGTTCCGAAATGGCTGCAGCGCGACTTCTGGTGCGGCAGCCATTTTGGAACTGGGCACAGCAGCATCAAAAGTCACTTCTGAGCATGCTCCGCCCAGTTCCAAAATGGCCGCTGCGCTACTTCGGGTATGCTACTTTCGGTCTCTTATTTTTCAGAGAGGAACTTGGCAGGTATGGTTGGAGACAGAAAGTAGTTTTTAAGAGAAATTAAGGACCCTCCCCTCCCCTTGCTGGATTGAACAAAAAGATCTATCCACTCCAGTTTCCCAAAGTGAGACCAACAAGATGCCTCCAACTAGCCTGCTAAAAGCAAGGCCTGGAGGCCATAGCCCCTGAACATGTTGACTCCATCTAGCAATGGGTTAGTTTAATCCCATGGAACTCAATGGGACTTGCTTCTCAGTAGAGACCCGTAGGACTCTACTATAAAGTCATCTATGTCGCCATGAGTGTAGCCTGGGGGCAGGGTGGCAGCTGCCACCCTAAATCAAGTAAATGAATAAAAATATTTAACTAACTGACCAATTGTATCACAGATAGCTCAGTTTTTTTGGGGGGGGCACAACATAAATCCTGGCTACACCCATGTCTATCACCTTGCCTTGTGGCAGTGAATTCAATAAATTAATTAATTGTGTTGTTGTTGTTGGGGGGGGACGCTTATTTGTCTGTCCTCAATCCATCAGTCAGAAAGTTTGTGTGTAATGTGCTGAATATGCAATTGCTGAATACTGTGCTTTCAAAGAGTTTGGTCTTTGGGGAGAAGATCTTTTAAAAGGCCAGGAGCAGGAATTACTGACCTCGGCTAGAAAATCAATGAGGCAGGGTCACATAGCATGGAATAGCCAAGTCTTCTGGCTGCTTCCATATCTTACACAGCTCCATACTCGAGGGTGTCTGAAATTTGCCTTGTCAAAAATTTTAGTAGGAGATTCTCAACTTCCCATGTTAACACCCAATTCCATAAAGAATGACAGTGCTCAGAACTGTAATACCCTGGTATATCTGACTACAGATTAGGAATAAAGGTAAAAAGGGTAACAGGTAAAGGATCCCTGGACGGTTAAGTCCAGGTGACTATGAGGTGTGGTGTCTTGCTTTCAGGCCAAGGGAGCCGGCGTTTATCCACAGACAGCTTTCTGGGTCATGTGGCCAGCAAGACTAAACCGCTTTTGGTGCAACGGGACACCATGACGGAAGCCAGAGCACACGGAAATGCAGTTTACCTTCCCGCCACAGAGCTACCTTTTTATCTACTTGTGCTGGCCTGCTTTCGAACTGCTAGGTTGGCAGGAGCTGGGACAGAGCAACAGAAGCTCAACTCGTCGTGGGGATTCAAACCGCCAACCTTGCAATTAGCAAGCCCAAGAGGCTCAGTGGTTTAGACCACAGCGCCACCCACACCAAAACCAATCAAAGCAATCTTATTTTGCAGGGGTGGACACAATATCCTTAAAGATGCCAAGTATCTTCATATACAAGCTGCAGTCAAGAGCTTAAAACAGGTTGGGTACCTGATGATCTGTCCCCACAAATCGCACAGATGTGCTTGGTCAGCGATCCTGGGCTTGTGGATGAGTAATTCATGGCTCCCATCCCTTGCAGGCCCGGCAAAGGCTTGACGTCTTCAGAACTGCTGACACTATTCATGACATTAAGCTAAAAAGAGAAGGTGGACACACAGAAAGAAAGAGAGAGAGAAATGCTTCTTTCGGTTGATGCTATGACCGGGACCCAACATTCATGTTAACAGTTCTCATGGGAAGTATTCAGCCAGCACCTCTTCCACTTGGGAGCTATATCATGACCACCCTGATTTCCATGATCAGGTGGCAAGTTCTGAAGCTGTTGCAGCCATACCTGCCAAGTTGCTGTCAGAGAAATTCCGACTGGGATGGAAATAGCAGGCCGGAAGTAGTGCTGCTGCCATTTTGAAACTGGGCAAAGCAGCATCAAAAGTCGCTTCTGTTTTTTTTTTAAAAAAAATACATTTTATTCCAATTTTCCAAATTCAACAAATTAACAAAACCAATCTTTTATACAAAATCTTATATTCACATCTTTTACCTTGCTCCGCCGAGCTATGACTTCCCCCCCTCCCTTCATGCGGGTTTCTTGTTAATTCCCTTTTTTGCAGTTCCTTTTTTGACATATTGGTCAATTCGTAAGGTTTATTTTAATCCTGCGAGAGTTTTTAATGATCTACAGTTTTTCTCCATATAGTCCACATATTTACTCCAGTCCTTTTGAAACCTTGTCTCCCCCTGGTCATGAATCTTGCATGTCAATCTAGCAAGTTCAGCATAGTCCATCATTTTTATCTGCCACTCCACAATTGTAGGTAATTCCTGTAATTTCCATTTTTGGGCTAACAAAGTCCTAGCCGCGGTTGTTGCATACATAAACAGTGTTTGATCTTCTTTTCTAATCTCTCCTCCCATTATTCCTAACAAAAATGCTTCTGGTTTTTTTGGAAAAGTATATCTAAACATCTTTTTCAATTCGTTATATAAACTTTCCCAAAATCTTTTAACTTTTTCGCATGTCCACCACATATGATAAAATTCACCATCTTTCTCTTTACATTTCCAGCAACTTTTGTCACTCATTCTATACATTTTAGCTAATTTAACTGGAGTTAAATACCATCTGTACATCATCTTATATACATTTTCTTTCAAGGCAGTACATGCTGTAAATCTTAAAGTTTGATTCCATAATTTCAACCACGCATCATATTCAATATTATGCCCCAAATCTTTTGCCCATTTAATCATCACTTCTTTTGTCAACTCATCTTTTGTATACCACTCCAACAACAAATCATACATCTTTGCCAAAAGCTTTGTTTTGCCTTCTAGCACTTCTATTTGAAATTTGGATCTTTTATCCTCAAAACCTATTTTTCTATCTTCTTTAAGCACATCATTTATTTGATGGTATTCTATCCATCCTGTTAACACTCCTTTAATGTCCTCAAAAGGTTTTAAACTCCATCCTTTTTCAGTTTTCGTCAAGATTTCCTCATACGTGGCCCGCCTCTTCTCCATATTTACTTTCTTAACTGTTAATACCTCTGCTGGTGAGACCCACCAGGGTGTTTTAGTCTCTAACAGCCTTTTATTTCTTTCCCACACCTCGTACAGAGATCTTCTTATCACATGATTCCAAAATTTTATGTTTTATTCTAGGCTTTTTCCCCTGCCAGACAAATCTTGATAAAATCTTTTGCCACTCTTGGAATTGCCTCGTACCTTTAACCACAGGTATAGTTTGAAATAGGAATAACATCTTAGGTAATACATTTATCTTTATTGTTGCGATTCTCCCTAAGAATGACATTTTCATTTTAGTCCATCTTTCCAGGTCTTTCTTTATTTCCTTCCATACTTGTTCGTAATTATCACTATAAAGATTAATATTCTTTGCTGTCATCCATATTCCCAGATATTTTACCTTTTTAGCCACGTCGAGTCCATGTTTTAACTGTAATTCCTGTTTTTCTTCTTTCGTCATATTCATTGCCATAACCTTGGTTTTTTGTCTATTTAATTTGAATCCTGCCAATTGGCCAAATTTCTCCATTACTTCTATAGCTTCTGCAACACTTTCCTTTGGATTTTCCAATGTTAAAACTAAATCGTCTGCGAAGGCTTTCACTTTAAATTGCTTTGCACCTACCTTAATACCTCTAATTGTAGATAGGTCTCTTAATCTGATCAATAATATTTCCAGGACCATGATGAACAATAACGGTGATAAAGGGCAGCCCTGTCTAGTTCCTTTTGTGATTTCAAAATATTCTGTTAGGGTGTTATTAATTATCAATCTTGCCTTTTGCTCTGAATAAATCGCCTCGATCCCATTCACGAATGTATTCTTCCCAACCATTGATTCCAAATTCCACTTCATAAATTGCCAAGATATATTTTCAAAAGCTTTCTCAGCATCTACAAACATCAAAACAGCTGGTTTATCTATCTTGGTCTCCAGATATTCTATTACGTCTATTATGTGTCTTACATTATCCTTTAACTGTCTACCAGGAAGAAAACCAGCCTGATCCTTATGTATTATTTGATTTAAAACTTCTTTCAATCTCTTGGACATTATATCTGCGAAAAGTTTATAATCATTATTCAATAATGAGATTGGTCTATAATTTTTGACTTCTAAGCCATCCGTATCCGGCTTTGGGATCAATGTTATATATGCCTCTTTCCATGTATTTGGGATCTTTCCCCCCAACAGAATATCATTCATCATTTCCTCTAAAACTGGAACCAACAGTTCATTCAGTACTTTATAATATTTCGCCATTAAACCATCTGGTCCTGGAGCTTTACCTTGTTTCATTCTCCCTATTGCTTGTTGTAATTCTTGTGTCGTTATCCTGTTATTTAGCTTCTTCCTCTCTTCTTCTGGAATTGGTTTCAAGCCATATTTTCCTAGATACTCACTGATCTTCTTCTCATCTTCTTTCTTTTTGCAATACAAATCCTTATAGAATTTTTGAAAGGTTTTCTTAATCTCCTTTGGATCTTCCGTCACTCCTCCCTCTGTTTTAATCTTAGTTATTATGTTCTGATTTTGACGTTTCCTTAACTGCCAAGCCAACAGTTTTCCTGTTTTATTCGCCGATTCGAAATTTCTTTGTCTCATTTGTTTTATTTTCCACTCAATGTGAGGGCAATCTGGCTGCGACATCTGTCACCCCATTGATCGCCAGGGTTGATTCGGCTGATCTGGCTGGCTAGGCGGGTGTCCCCTTCCTCCCTCACCGCTCCATGTGCGTCCCTCCCGAAGCTGCGCACTCGGTGGAAGAGGACGACCTTCCCAGATAGAAGGAGTGTACCGTTCTTCGGTCAAGGGTATACGATAGCTGCGCTCCCCTGCTAGAACCTCTAAACAAGATCAAAAGTCGCTTCTGAGCATGCTCCGCCAAGTTCCAAAATGGCCGCCGCGCCAGAATAAACCGGGGGAAAACAAAAGAATTCGTTTTTTTCAGCTAGGAACAGCTGGAAAAACGGGGATTTCCCAGGGAAAACGGGAGACTTGGCAGCTATGGTTGCAGCCACTTACCGTATGTCCATGTGTAAGTGCCTGCCCGTTCACCAGTAAGATTGTAGAAGCAGAGTCTGGCTGTGCAAGCACATGCTCAAGGCACCTGAGTGACTATTTGAGGCAGCGCAACCAGGCATTTCTAAGCCAAGTTGCCAAGCAGCTGCCACAGATTCAATGCATAACAACAAGTGGGGGGAGGGCACATAGCATGACTCACTTCTCCATAAGACTCTTGGTGAAAGTGCTTCTTGGCAGACGGTTGAGTGCCTCCTGAAATTCTGACCTTCTGAGTTGCAACCAACTATAAGCTGTGTCTTAGAATCATTCCCCCCCCCCCCAAAAGAAAATGATAGGCATCCTTCCCTCTTTTGGTACCCACCATCTCCAAATCTTTCATTTACAAACCTTGATATCTGGGGACTCTGGCAAGTGAAATTTCTTCAGATTCTGCCTATACACCCCCATGCGCATGTGCAAATATCTCTTTTTAAGGCCGTGCTTCTTCTGCTGATCGTATTTGCTTAACTTCTGACATTTCTGCACACTTTCCCATTATACTTCTTCATTTGCTATGTGTGCTGCTAGTCGCTGTGTGCTTGATTTGTGCATCCTTCAAATAGCCTTATATGGTAGTAAAAGCACCAACCTTCTATGTTTGATTTTGTATGTATAAGCCAGTACAGAATTTGGTCGTCCAAATACTTAGTAATGTATAATAATCATGTGATGTTCAAAAACTCATACACATGTTTCCTATAGGGGCCTGCTGAAGCCTCCTGCAAAATATCCTTGATATGAAATCTCCAAACACATCCATTGGAATTCCTTGGGAGTTTTGCTGAATCTCAGAGTTTGACTTCGGACAAGAATTGAGAGAACTTTTGACATGCTTACAAGGAACCCCAGCATTCCCCGGAACTGCTCCAACCTAATACGTTTCCAAATTGGGGCCAGATGCAACTTTAGAAAAGCTCATGACTAATATCCAATTATACTGCTGGGAGTGGTATTAAGATCAATCTACTGCTTTAATGCAAGATCCTTCATGCACCAATTAACCCATTAATCAATCCATAGGTCGTGAAGCACGAAAGAGGAGAAGAAGAAGGCAAAGAAGAAGAAGAAGGAGGAGGAGGAGGAGGAGGAGGAGGAGGAGGAAGGAAGAAGGAGAAGGAGAAGGAGAAGAAGAAGAGGAGGAGGAGGAGGAGGAGGAGGAGGAGGAGTTTGGATTTGATATCCCACTTTATCACTACCCGAAGGAGTCTCAAAGCGGCTAACATTCTCCTTTCCCTTCTTCCCCCACAACAAACACTCTGTGAGGTGAGTGAGGCTGAGAGACTTCGAAGAAGTGTGGCAAGCCCAAGGTCACCCAGCAGCTGCATGTGGAGGAGCGGGGAAGCGAACCCGGTTCACCAGATTACGAGACTCTTAACCACTACACCACACCTTGAACAACAATGATCAAGGTATGAAAGTAAGCCAAAGGGAGTCCCCAAGGCTTCTAGACACTTTGGTCAGCTCCAGAATGCTCAATCTGACAGTTTTCAGCACTCAAATAAATGACCGTGAATGTCTCCAAATGGCGCATATCCCATTTTTACTAGTGTATTCCTTTGGGCTCAGAAAAGTGTCATGTGGGGTTTTTAACTGAAAAGCACCAATAGAAGGGAAGTCTAGAAGTCTAGCCAAAACTATTGCCCTTTGCTGGTTTGGGGCAAGCGTCATCTTGTGGCATTTGCCTTTCAACTGGTTTCCTAACATTATTTCAGCTCTATAAACTACTCTTGTAGGCTTACACACATACCTCTCAAGAACAAAGGACAGCAATATGGTACATTTTGGTGCTTTTCGTGTATTTTTTTAAAGCCAAAGCCATGAAACATCAAAACCTACATCCAAGCATGTAGCAGCTCATCGAGAAACTTTTATTGACCCTTTGGAAAAGATCTAGCATCTCAACACCAATTCTTTAAAAAAAAAATCCTTTCCTGTACTGTCAGGGTTGTTGTGGCTACTCTTGAGTAACGACCTTCCACATGCTTGTCTTTCAGAAGCTTTTATTAGTACACATTATTTACAGTGTAACAAGCTGCTGGTTTCATGTCTGCTCACTCCGAATCAGATTCCTGCACTGGCGACCGTCGCGTTCTAGACCAACATAAAAGCCTCGGAACTGTGAAGCGTTTCCCTTTTCTCCGCCTCCTCAATTCCGGTGTCGGGGGGGGGGATGGTCTGCGGATTGACTGACTCCTGTCCCCTCTTTCTCCCTCCCTCTCTCCCTGCCTATGGTGCAAGGGCTCTTGGATGTTGTTAGAGGGCTGGCACTCCCTTTCCGTTTCCTGGCTCTGCCCATCAGACCCTTCGCTCTCGTGGCTGCTCGGAGACGAGCTGCTCCTGATGAGGGGAGGCTGCTCTCTGTAAGCCTTCCCCCTTACATGTACATTTGACTTCACCCCCCACCCCTGCAAGGTATACTCTCCCATTGTCTCCCAAGCAGCCGTGAGTTTCAATTTTTTGAGAGTTCTTTCCACTCTTCCATTTTCCATTTCCTATTCCTGGAAGGGATGGTGCGAGAGCTGTGGGGCGGGGGGGGGGGGAATATTTGTTATGTTGATAGCTTGGCTAGCAGCCAGATAAGGTTTTAACATTTCATTCCTGAGCAGTTGTGTGGCCCTTGATTTTATCTGGACTTCAGCACACAGCCACAATCCCAAGAAAAACCACACCCCATGCCCTGTGATTAGGCAGGAGAGAATTCTGCTCCACCAGTGGGAGCATTTATTCTGGGAGCTTTTATCTGGACTTCGGCACACAGCCACAATCCCTAGAAAAACCACCCCTCAGAATTCTGCTGACACCCATGGGAGCTTTTATTCTGAGACTAACTGAAGCAAGGAGGGGTGGAGTGACTGGGAAGGGAAGGGTTAAACCTCCCCTTCCCGCATCTTACAGTCCTAATGAAGATGGGACTACTCCTCTTGCCTAGGAAGTGGTTGCAAGTCAAGGAACTAAAGGTACATCTACCGGTAGTTTGTCCCTAAAAGAACCTTGCAAGAGATTTTAATCAGGTAATGTGTTCTAGGCGAATGGGTGTTCGTTCCTCTTCCTGCCCATTGTCTCTGCTCAAAATGGCCCGCCCAAGGAAATTCCCCTCGCTCAGCAGGGCTCAAAAATGCCCCGTGTCTGAAGGTGCAATTTGCAACCCACCTAAAAGAAAGTCTTGTGAAGGGGACTGGAAAAAACAGCAGGCGGGGAAAGATGAGGCCCCCACCACCAACACATGGCTACTCCAACTTCCCCTAGCTTAACCTCTTCTATAAAGCGGGGCAGGGTGGGGGTGGGGCTTTACATGAATTCATGTACTGGTTAATTTCTGGAAACCAAGGAAGATCACATTCCAGGGCGTGCCCTTTTTGTTTTTTAATTAGGGAAGCAGAAATCATTGTTGCACATAAGATGTAAGCTCTTCTTCGGGGAGAAAGGCTGATGAGAACAGTAAAGCCCTAAACAGCCTCGGTCCAGTATACCTGAAGGAGCGTCTCCACCCCCATCATTCAGCCCGGACACTGAGGTCCAGCACTGAGGGTCTTCTGGCGGTTCCCTCGTTGCGAGAAGCCAAGTTGCAGGGAACTAGGCGGAGGGCCTTCTCAGTAGTGGCGCCCGCCCTATGGAACGCCCTCCCATCAAATGTCAAAGAGAAAAACAACTACCAGACTTTTAGAAGACATCTGAAGGCAGCCCTGTTTAGGGAGGCTTTTAATGTTTAATCCATTATTGTATTGTATTTTTCTGTTGGAAGCCGCCCAGAGTGGCTGGGGAAACCCAGCCAGATGGGCGGGGTATAAATAATAAATTATTATTATTATTATTATTATTATTATTATTATTATTATTATTATAAAAGTTTATTAGTTACTAAATAGATAAGTTCTCTAGGTAACGGGCAGCTGAATAAAAAAAAAAATACACACCCCACAAAATAGGAAGTCCGGGCACAGCCTGGGCAGGGAAACAAAATGAAAACAATTTAGCAATGTAGTTATCTGAAAAATAATTATCGTGGCATATTTGGTACGGAACAGTTAAATGTGTTTGCAAGGTGGCAGATTAAAAGGCCAGAGAAAGCTTGCTCAGAAGCCCCAGTGAGGGCAATGAGCTTCGGGAGACTGACACAACTATGCTGTGCTGCAGGTTAACTCTGTACAGTGCAAATTATTATTATTATTATTATTATTATTATTATTATTATTATTATTATTCTTTATACCCCGTCCATCTGGTTGGGTTTCCCTAACCACTCTTGGCGGCTCCCAACAAAATATTAAAAACACGATAAAACATCAAACATTAAAAACTTCCCTAAACAGGGCTGCCTTCAGATGTCTTCTAAGAGTCAGGTAGTTCCTTATCTCCTTGACATCTGATGGGAGGGCGTTCCACAGGGCGGGTGCCACCATCGAGAAGGCCCTCTGCCTGGTTCCCTGTAACCTCGCAGTGAGGGAACCGCCAGAAGGCCCTCGGAGCTAGACCTCAGTGTCCGGGCTGAACGATGGGGGTGGAGACGCTCCTTCAGGTATACTGGGCCAAGGCCCAGTCAGCGCCAACACTTTGAATTGTGCTCAGAAACGTACTGGGAGCCAATGTAGGTCTTTCAGGACCGGTGTTATGTGGTCTCAGTGGCCACTCCCAGTCACCAATCTAGCTGCCGCATTCTGGATTAATTGTAGTTTCCGGGTCACCTTCAAAGGTAGCCCCACGTAGAGCGCATTGCCATTGTCTTTGGACTGCAATTGCACTCATTAGGTGTTGCTGTTTGGAGGGGGGCGGAATCAGAGACAGATCACGCTGAAGAGCAACAACAATCAGAAGGTTGTGGTTTTCTTGCACCACAGCTTCTTACCAGGAGCACTCTAGTGACCAGCAGTTGCCTCACGAGTCCACCACCCATTCCAGTTTCCAGAGCAGGATACAGAATCGGCAGCCACTGAAGGAGGATAATCCTTCTACCTGAGGCAGCTCAGTGACGTGAGGCACTTTAACCTTCTGAGCATTGCCTTAAGGCAGGCATCCCCAAACTCCGGCCCTCCAGATGTTTTGGACTACAATTCCCATCTTCCCCGACCACTGGTCCTGTTAGCTAGGGATCATGGGAGTTGTAGGCCAAAACATCTGGAGGGCCGCAGTTTGGGGATGCCTGCCTTAAGGCTTAAGGCAGGCATCCCCAAACTTCGGCCCTCCAGATGTTTTGGACTCCAATTCCCATCTTCCCTGACCACTGGTCCTGTTAGCTAGGGATCATGGGAGTTGTAGGCCTAAACATCTGGAGGGCCGCAGTTTGGGGATGCCTGATGTCAGGGATTGTTCTAGCAGTGAGCATTCCCTGACAATCGCAGAAGAGAGGCACCCTGGCTCAGGCAGCATCCTAGAGCCCTTACTGCAACCTCAGACAGGATATCAGGGGGAGGGATCAGGGGAAGTGTCCAGCGGGGAGATGCCTCGCCCTTTTAAGTTCATGCCTGACTTAAGACATTCCAAGGTGCGCAGGCGCAAAGGGCGGAGGGCAGGAATCCCATGCTTACTATGCTGGGGGAGGAGCAGACGCCAGGCATTGGGAGAATCGTCGTCAGACTGATCGGACATGTATTCTTGATACTGAATCACATTGTAAATATCAGGCAGAATAAAAGCCTTAAAGACAGAATGGCTGTGGTACTAGTTTCTCAGAAGTAGCCAAACAAGGACCGTGACACCTGCCTTAAGGAAACGCGCAATTGGCCAGCGCTGAAACCCGGTCAATTTTTGTGGAGTTTGGGTTGCTGCCCCCTCGCTGCACAGTTTCTGGGAAGCATTTCGTTGTTCCAGGAGGAGGAGGAGGAGGAGGAGGAGGAGGAGGAGGAGGAAATATTGTCTCCAAGCGCTCTGAGTTGTAAAAGCAAATGCAAAAACCCAGCCAGCCACCCTCTTAGCTCCAGAGACTTCTGGAACAACATCTCCACACTATGAGAGTAGGCCTTTCAATCCCGCCACCCGTTTGCAAGTTAGGGGGAATAAGGGCCACATAATTCAGGCAGGGCTTCCTTCAAAAACGAAAGCAGAATTCAGTAAGCAGGTCTAGCACCTTCCCCTCCCATATTCCCCAGCCAAAGTACGGGGTAGGGGGAACTGGAGTCTCCTTAAAAGTCTTTGGAGTTTGGTTCCTGCACATTTCAAGCTCAGTGATGTATGATACTTGGGACAGCTGCTTGAACCCAAATCCATTAGCTGACTGCTTGCTAATCCCCAAGGACCAGCTGCCTCATCCCATTAGCAGGAAAGCAAGTGAACCGCACTCCTTCAAGCTACTCAGCACGACAGCTTGGAACTGCCGCCCCTGTTCAGAGTCCATGTTTTGCAAAAGGATTTGGAGGGGGGGGGGTTTGTTCACATTTTACCAGATAATCTGCCCCAGCCAGGTGATACTGGGGCAGCAAAAGCAACATTTGAACACCTCTTCTAATTCCCACTTCGCAAACCACGCAAAGAACGAGGGCTTGTTCACACTTCTGCTCACCCCAGCCGCTTTTTCCAAGGGAAAACACGCTCTTCACTGCTGAATAGCATCCAACATCCATCTGGTTTTCTGCGTATCTTTGTTTGCTCTGATTCAGTGAGAAAGGGCAACATTTTCCCAGGGAAAGCTCTCTGGCCCTGGGACAAGTGGAAGTGTGGATGAGCTCTAATAATTCAGCCAACATTTGAGATATATCACGGAGGCCTGTTGAAAGGCAGGTAGACACTTCAACCCGGACTTCTTCCCTTTCTCACCTGGGGAGGCAAAGATTTTAATACTCCTTCAGACCACACAATACAAGCCACCCTCCTGCAAAGCCCATCTTAAGCAGCACTCTTTGTAACAGGAACCAGTTGGGGCCCAGTCCTTCCAGGCCAGGTAGAAAAGGCCAGTTGCCAGACCGAGAGACAGGGAAGCTGTTCTTACAAGACTCACAACCAACAGCAAACTGCTTAATCTTGGCTTAAGTGGGGTGTGTGGAGTTGTTGTTGTTGTTGTTGTTGTTGTTGTTGTTGTTGTTACTATTATTATTATTCTAAACTTCTAAATCTTCTAAATCTGTTCCAGCCTTTCCCCCTGACTTTCTAGAAGAGATTTACATGGTGCACAGGGAGAATAGAGGGTGGGCAAGTTCCACTGCACAGCTAAAACTCCTTGTGCTAGCTGAACTTTTTTTATTTCCAAATTTCAAACTGGGGCAATCTGTAGAACAGCAATGTGGAATCTATAGCCCTTCAGATCTTATTGGACTACAGCCATACCTGCCAAGTTGCTGTCAGAGAAATAAGGGACCGGGCCGGAAATAGCAGACCGGAAGTAGTGCTGCCGCCATTTTGGAACTGGGCGGAGCATGCTCAGAAGTGACTTTTGATGCTGCTTTGCCCAGTTCCAAAATGGCCACCGCGCCAGAAGTCGCACTGCAGCCATTTTGGAACTGGGCAGAGCAGCATCAAAAGTCGCTTCTAAGCATGCTCCGCCCAGTTCCAAAATGGCCGCTGCGCCAGAATAAACCGGGAAAATACAAAAAAAATCCGTTTTTTCAGCTAGGAACAGCTGGAAAAATGGGGATTTCCCAGAGAAAATGGGAGACTTGGCAGCTATGCTACAGCTCCAGTCATTACTGCTTTTCTGTCATGCTGTCTGCAGCTGAGGCATCGGAATTTAACCACATCTGGAGGTCCACAAGTCTCTAGTCATGTTTTAGAACATAGCAGAAAGGTTCTGGAATATCTGGAGCAGAATATCTGTCTGTCCGGAACACAATAGGGAAGTCAACTGCTTTAGTCATCTATTTCAGAAAAAGCCTCCTGCTACATGCAAGGAATTCCACAAATAATTGAGAACTGGGCCTTAACATACGGTATATTTATGAAAACTCCAGTATACCAAACTGCATTAAAAAAAAAAGAATTATAAGTTGATACGGACCTGGGGGCTAGTGTGTGCAGCAAAATTCACGCCTGCTGGTGAAGACAAAGGAACGGGATGCGATCCCATAGAGGACGTGAGCACTCTGTACGGAGAGCTCATTGTATTAACTGAGTTCATAGGCGAAGAGAGAGTCCTTGAAGCACTGAGGGGAGACTCAAGATAGTTGGACGTGCCATCTAAGGAATTCCCTGTGGGAAGGCCCGATCCCAGATTTCCAGGTGCAGAATTGCTGTGAACTGGAGAATCTGAAATAAAAGGAGAGACTCCATGAAGGTGGGTGACAAAAAGGTAAATGCAGAGCACTTTGGAGGAGGCAGCGCAACTACTAATCCTGCAAAAGATTCCCAAACAGCAGCAACTGCACGCCAGCTTTCACCCAACTACAGCTTAAATGCATAGCTTTTACCATTCTTTCTGTGTGTCTGAATTCAAAACTGCAAACTCTTCCAGCTGTCTCTCTGTCCTTTTTGGGCTTATGCACACTTACCTTTCCCCCCACTCTTTCCAGGCACACGCCTGCTCTTTAAAGCTCCAAGTGCTCTCTCTCTCTCTTTCTCACCCCAGAGCTTTCCCCATGAAAACCTGCTCTTTAAATCTGAAGCACAGGAAACAGCAATTCAGGTTTTCTGGGGGTTCCCATTTGCTCCGATTCAGCGTTAAAGAGCGAGTTTTCACAGGGAAAGCTCTGGAGCAAAAAAAAAAGTGCTCAGACACTGAGCTTTAAGTGCAGACTATGCCTGGAAATCCTGCCCACCTAGCAGTTCGAAAGCACATCAAAGTGCAAGTAGATAAATAGGGACCACTCCGGCGGGAAGGTAAACGGCGTTTCCGTGCGCTGCTCTGGTTCGCCAGAAGCAGCTTTGTCATGCTGGCCACATGACCTGGAAGCTGTCTGCAGACAAACACCGGCTCCCTCGGCCTATAGAGCGAGATGAGTGCCGCAACCCCAGAGTTGGACACCACTGGACCTGATGGTCAGGGGCCCCTTTACCTTTTACGTTATGCCTGGAAAGGTAAGTCTGGACAAGTCCTTCCTTCCCCCTGCCCCCCCAACAAAAAAGACACTTTGCAAGGACAGTACAAAACAGTTGCCATGCAGAAGTCACTTTTTTTTTAAAAGATGAGCTTCTTGTGGTGCATGTATCCTCACGAGTCACTTGTGCACCATGGCTCATCGTGAAGATAATGCTATTTTCTACCTCTAAAAAACCAGTCACCATTAAACAGGTTTATCAGATAAGGAGGATTTGATCAGTTTTCTATCACTCACTATTGCTGGTTATCTGCAAACTTCACTGAGGAAGAATTTCCACCAAAGTGCAGCTGTAAAAATGGCAGCCACTCCCCCCTCCAATGCCAAGTAGCACCTTGGGGAAAGAGGAGGATTGCCAGCTAGAAAACAATGTGAGAGGCGAGGGTTATATCCACCACTACTCCCCCCCCCCTTCAGTTCAGTCTCAATCTCAGTGGTGCCTACGGCTTCAAAGGTTTAAAACAAGCATCTTAATTGGAGTCGCCAAGTTAAGAGAGAGCACCCTGTGAAGTTTGCAGAACCCTGCGAACATCAGTTTATTACAAAGAAGCTTCGTATAACAGCCCAAATGGTGAAAATAACAGGGCTCTCTGAAAGGCCATTGTGGTCCCATTCCTTTGCCATTCCATGCCTAGTGGGAGAGCTGATTCAAAGGGAGAAAGACAGACAGACAGACGAGGACCTTTTCCATTCCAGGCACAGAGTTAAACCTGAAATGAGAATCCAGACTCCATTGACTCTGACAAATCTCTTTAACGTTATTCAAGAAGCTGACCTTTTGTTATCTCTTATCCTGCATCTTCCCTTTGAATCAGATTTGACTGCTACTTCAGGTAAAATAACAAACGCTGTCACAGGAACCATCTTTGCAATAAATAAATATCGAAGTTGCGGGGGAAGGGGGGAGGGAAGAGGCAAAACGGGCTGGCATGCGTTGAGCCGCAGCAACTTTGCGGCAGCTACAGATAGCAAGTCCTGACCTTTCTGCTGAGCAACTTCACCTCTGCAGACCAAACTAGACAACATGCTAGATGTGTAATTGTATTTAATATGCCTAGCTCCCCTCCCCTCCTTTTCAGAACAGCTGTGGGGATGGGGGAGGAGCTTCTGCAGGATCTTTTCCACCCCGAAACCCTCTCTCCCTCTCTCTGAAGTTGCTATTTGATTCAAGAGTGAAGCCACAGGACAAGTCCATGATGGCATTCTTCACTCATAAAACCAAGTGAAGGAAATACTGTACTGCTTGATGAAAATTGTCAGGGCAGGACACAGGCCTATATGTTCGGGGGGGGGGAGATGAATTTCAACAGGGAGGAATCTAAGGTTCAGCACTTAGGTATGAAGAACCAGTGGCACAAATATAAAATGCGAGACACCTGGATTACCAGTGGTACATGTGAAAAGGATCTAGGGCTTAGTAGACCACAAGCTTAACATGAGCCAACAGTGTGATGCAGCAGCAAAAAAGCTAATGCTATTCTAGGCTGCATCAACAGAAGTCTAGGGAAGTAATAGTACAGAACTATTCTGTCTTGGTCAGAGCACATCTGGAATACTGTGTCCAGTTCTGGGGGCACCACAATTTAAGAAGGATGTTGACAAGCTAGGACACATGCAGAGGAGGGCAACCAAAATGATCAAGGTTCTGGAAACGATTGAGGGAAAAGAGGAGACAGAGTGGATATGACAGCCATCTTCAAATATCTAAAGGGCTGTCATGTGGAAGATGCTTGTTTTCTCCTGCTCTGGAGGGTAGGACACAAACCAATGGATTCAAGTTACAAGAAAGGAGATCACGACTAAACACCAGGAAGAACTTTCAGCCAGTAACAGCTGTTTGACAGTGGAATAGACTCCCTGGAGAGGATGTGGATTCTCCTTCCTTGGAGGTTTTTAAGCAGAGGTTGGATGGTCAAATGTCAAGGATGCTTCAGTTGAGATTCCTGCATTGCAAGGTGGGGTCCCTTCCAGCTCTACAATTCCATGATTCTATTAGCTTTCAAGAGGTTTGCACTGAGAGGAGGAGCAATTTTGAAAACAGCACCCTCTCCTCAGAAAAGATCTTGCATGGTCTTAATAAAACACGAGTGTCCCTCTGAATTCCTCAGATGTTTTGCCTGAGAAGGAAACCCAAACTTTCCTTTAAATTTCTCCTTATGCAAACTGCAGCAATACATCAATGTGCAGAACTCTGAGGAACTTTTCTATCCTTATGGAAGTCTTTTGTTTAAGAATGACTAGACTTTATACCAGGAGAGCCACCCTCCACTCACACATCCAGCGACACACACACACACACACACAAAATATTAATACACACCTATCTAACTGGCCACTGGCCAGACAAAAACAAAACTGATCCCTTTCCTCTCCCCCACAACCCCAAGGCACTTTTTTTCATTAATTTTTCACCTGCATCCAGGCATTCGCTGTTTCACGTTCCCTAGACTTTTGCCCCAAATGGAGCAAAACCCACCCACATTATATGCAGTTCTCCATTTTCCATCCAGACATTCTCCAACCTGGATACATACTTGTGTGAATACCAGTTCAACAGGCAAATTTAACAACTCTACATCTAGCCCCCCAACAAGGAAAAATACTATACTCTCCACGCAGAAATATCTCCATAATCTCCCAATTTGTGCAAGTCTCCCTTACCCAAAGATCCCTTTTCCTGAGGGCAGTAGGTCCCCTTTGATCCTGCCCAAGTGCTGTCGATGAACGCAGAGTGGCCCAAAAGCCTAGTCGTCTTTGCCAAGCTTTGCAGAAGGGCACGGAGGGGGTGTGTGACCAAGACAGGGAGGTGGGGATTGTGGGCGCAGCAGCAAACAGCATCTTGGGTTTCCTATCACTTCTGCCACAGGATTGCTGTGAAAAACCTGGGGGAAGGGAATGGGACTGAAAAGAGGGCAGAGAAACTACTGGGCCGGTTAGAAAGGATTCAAGGGCCAGATCCAGCCCATGGGTCACCAGCTTCCCATCCCTCTTAGAAGAATCAATTCTCTTTATAAATATTGTTGCACAGCACCCCATTCTCTAAGTAGCAAAGATTCCAGGGGTCCAGGCAGTTACCTAGGGTTCGCAATTGGAGACTGTGGTGTCTTTATGATATATGGTTTATTTACACACATATGCAGCCTGAGCCTATGATGGAGGGACTTACAGCATTAACACCCCAATATGTTCTTGTTTCTCCCCTAGCCACAGCAGTCTTGGAGCCAAAAAGACACCAGCCATGGCTCGGCTTCACTCCAGCTTGCCGAGTTTTACAGATTGCAACTGTTTTCCTCCAACTGCAACCCTAAACTCTCCAATTTGCTTTTTCTCTGCTAATCATCCTAAAGCAGAGGGAAGAGCACAAAGTCTTGCCTAATGGCCCATTAGCTTCCCTTTGCCTTTGATTAATAGCTGGCCTCCCAGGCCATTCCCTGAACAAGGGAAGGCAGTTTGGCTGGTATTGTAATGTTTTGCTAAATCCAGTGTCTGGCAGCTCCAAGAATTGATTAAATTCTAACACCTATCAGACCCAGGAATTTAGGGAAATCGGGCACCCACAAACCCCGACACCCACAACGCATCACAATAGTGATGATGTGCTGTGTGTCTTATATGATGAGCAATGAGATATGTCGGACTGCAATTATATGCATGCACAAAGGCTTCACAGATTCAACACTGAAAAAGCAGCAGAGGAAGGCGCTGAAACAAGAGTAAACAGGGAATATGCTATTGTTTCATTTTAATGTTTTTCAGTTTTATACATTTCACTAACTTTACAATCATTTTAACATTTCAGAACTTGACTTCCTTCTCCCCCTCTTTCTGCAGCTCCTTAAATATATTTTTTAATATCTTCTCCATATCTGAATTACCGTAACTTAATTTGCTCATTTATTCATCTACTTTAAATATTGGTAAATGTAAAGGGGCCCCTGACCATCAGGTCCAGTCGTGTCCGACTCTGGGGTTGCGGCGCTCATCTCGCTCTATAGGCCGAGGGAGCCGGCGTTTGTCCGCAGACAGCTTCCGGGTCATGTGGCCAGCATGACAAAGCTGCTTCTGGCGAACCAGAGCAGCGCACGGAAACGCCGTTTACCTTCCCGCCGGAGCGGTCCCTATTTATCTACTTGCACTTTGATGTGCTTTTGAACTGCTAGGTGGGCAGGAGCTGGGACCGAGCAACGGGAGCTCGAACTGCCGACCTTCTGATCAGCAAGCCCTAGACTCTGTGGTTTAACCCACAGCGCCACCTGGGTCCCTACTTTAAATATATATATTTAAATAAATACTCTTATAAAACTGCAGGTTATTACAATAATCCTGCCAATTTTCTTATCTGTTTACAGTTTATCTGTAAATATTCAAGGAACCATTTCCATCCTTTTATAAAAAGTTTGTTATCTTGATTTCATGTTTTTCTGGCAAGTTTCGCCATTTCTGCATATGGGAATATGCTATTGTTTCCAGTTACATGAGCTGAACAAAACCTTCCTAGAAAAGATGGGTTTTGAGGAAGGATTTGAAGGGCCTAGCATGACGTGGGTATTTGGGAGACAATTCCAAGCACAGGGCTGCAACTAAGGGCAGATTCATTTGAGGAAGATGAAAGGTGATGCTACTCAGAGTGGCATGTTAGCAGCCAGAGAGAAGACAACCACGGCACTACTCTAAGGATTAACAGAGGTGTGCATTGGGAACCTTATTGGAGAATGGAGCTTCAGTTCGGTTGGAAGCCGCCCAGAGTGGCTGGGGAAACCCAGCCAGATGGGCGGGGTATAAATATTATTATTATTATTATTATTATTATTATTATTATTATTATTATTATTAAGTTGGCATGTGCTACAAACTTGGACCAGTATCATGGTGGTAAAAAAAAGGTAAAGGTAAAAGACCCCTGGACAGCTATGTCCAGTCAAAGGCGACTATGGGGTTGTGACACTCATCTCGCTTTCTGGCCGAGGGAGCCTTCGTTTGTCCTCAGACAGCTTTCCAGGTCATGTGGCCAGCAGGCTCAATTGTTGGAGCTAAGAGCCGTTTTTCTTTACGGCGATGGCAGGGGCAAGTAGAGCACAGGCTTTGAAAGCGAAAGGTTGCAGATTCAATCCCTGTTAAAGTCTCTCATTTAAGGTAAAAGGTAAAGGATTTCTGGATGGTTAAGTCCAGTCAAAGGTGGCACTCATCTCGCTTTCAGGCCGAGGGAGCTGGTCTTTGTCCACAGACAGCTTTCTGGATTGTGTGGCCAGCAGGACTAAACCAGAGTGACGGAAACCAGAGCGCACAGAAATGCCATTTACCTTCCCGCTGCAGCAGCACCTATTTATCTACTTGCACTGGTGTGCTTTCGAACTGTTAGGTTGGCAGGAGCTGGGACAGAGCAATGGGAGCTCGCCCCGTTGCGGGGATTCAAACCTCCGACTTCTGATCAGCAAGCCCAAGAGGCTCACCACCACCGGCATCCCTTATCATGCTAGTACAAGTGTAGCGGTGGGCAGGCAGGTTGAGCCTGCGCCCAACAGCAAACTAAACTGTGGAGGAAGTGCACCAAGTTTAATGGCGCTTCATCAACCCAGGGAGACAAATGGTGGACCCAATGAAAATAGTTGTAGAGGTCAAGGCAGTGCCAGTGGAAGTTTCAGGTGCTGACCAATTGCCTGGTCAGAATATTTAACTATTACACTTCTCTGCTTGCTTCTTGGGAGAAAAGCAATGACAAACCTAGACAACATCTTAAAAAGCAGAGACATCACCTTGCCTACAAAGGTCCGTATAGTTAAAGCTATGGTTTTCCCAGTAGTGATGTATGGAAGTGAGAGCTGGACCATCAAGAAGGCTGATCGCCGAAGAATTGATGCTTTTGAATTATGGTGCTGGAGGAGACTCTTGAGAGTCCCATGGACTGCAAGAAGATCAAACCTATCCATTCTGAAGGAAATCAGCCCTGAGTGCTCACTGGAAGGACAGATCCTGAAGCTGAGGCTCCAATACTTTGGCCACCTCATGAGAAGAGAAGACTCCCTGGAAAAGACCCTGATGTTGGGAAAGATTGAGGGCACTAGGAGAAGGGGACAACAGAGGACGAGATGGTTGGACAGTGTTCTCGAAGCTACCAACATGAGTTTGACCAAACCGCGGGAGGCAGTGCTAGACAGGAGTGCCTGGCGTGCTATGGTCCATGGGGTCACGAAGAGTTGGACACGACTAAATGACTAAGCAACAACAACAACAACACACTTCTCTTGGGAACCATTGTTCTGGGAGTGGGACAGTGAAAATTATGTTGGAGCTCACCAATCCCACTTCCAAGAACTATAGTTCTCAAAAGAAAAGAGACTGTCATTGGCTATATTGCCCCTTACGTTCCATTTAACCGCATGCCTTGCAATGTCAACGTGCTCCTTGTAGTTACTGCAATGTATCTAAAACAAACAATGTATCTAAAACAAACCACAGGTAGAGAAAGACCTTTCTATTAAATAAGAATTCTCTTGGAATGTTTGCTTGGCAGATAACGATGTTGTTATCCTGAGAGCGAACAGAAGCCCTCTTCACCATCCACAGCAGCAGCCCAGAGGAACTGAAATCTAGTCTTTGCAGAAGACTCCAGCACACATGACATTTAAAAACGGGCTATCACATTCTTAGTACCTGTCAAGTAATGCAACGTGACAGATGAATCCGGTTCCTGGTGCACTGCATCAGCACAAAAGGGGGGGAGAGTTTCTCCCACTAAATCAAGATTCGTTTCACTTCCTGTCTTGCATTTCATGGGGACAAACTTTTAAATTCCCATCTGTGAATGGGAATTTAATGGGCTCTGGAGAGGCTTGGTCTCAGCACTGTGCTATTATTGCACAACCTTAATCACAAGTTGCACACAAACATGCACATGCATTCTACTGTAGAGACGCATGTAACAATATATTTAGCTCGGAGTCAAAGGGCATCACATGGAGATTCCACATACATGGGGTTAACTGGGTAATTAGCACCCAAGTAAAGGCATTAGACCAGAGCTTGGAATGAAAGAACTGTTGGATTTTTTGAATAGTCAAGTTACTTTAGAGCCGGTCTAATGTAAATACTGTCTGTTTAAGAGAAACAGGTGCCGGTGTTTCTGTTAATTGCTCACAGGCGTGGGCTCTGCTTCTTGTATATAAGGCTCTGCCAGAAAGCCTTCTGTATCTCTTAGTTAGATCTTTCAGTTTGATTCATCTCTAAGTAGATCACTCTCTCAGTTGTTCTCAGTTTAAGAGATTCCTTACTTGAATCTTAGTATGATTGCTTAGTTATAATGCTTGAATGCTGTTAATTCTCGGGTAGTTTAATGGGAGGTTTGTGGGAGGTTTGGAATGTGGGAGAAAGCATTTATCTTTAGTTTAAAGTCTCTTTAGATTCAGTTTGTTTTTCAGTTAAAGAAACCCAACCGTTTGTATTTTCATCTGCATACTTTTACAAGTGTGCAGCTAGTAAGGGGTTTCATATAGGGGAGATAATTCCCTACACTCTTGGTGGTGTTTTCTTAGCCAGGTCAACTTCTGACTGCGTATACTCTGCGTGAAGCGTACTTTAAAGGGCCGCTGTAAAACTGGGATATATGATTTAGGTTAAGCAGGTTTCAATATCCAGTTTTCTCCAATATTATTCTTATCATATATATATTATTTTCCAATAAGAACATACAGTTTGCTGTTTGTTTGTTTGTTTGTTTTTACACACAGGTTGTTATAGAATGAAAAAGGGTTGGTTAAACAAACACCTGAGGCAGTGTGAGATAGGCTAAGCTACTTCTAGCCGGGGGGGGCAGGGGGGCAACTGCCCCCACCCCCAATCAAGTAAAACCATAAAAATACAGTGGTACCTCAGTTCTCGAACATAATCCATTCCAGAAGATTGTTCGACTTCTGAAACGTTCGAAAACCGAGGTGCAAAGGGGGGGTCTGCAAAATCCATTGAGAAAATTGAAAAACGCGCAGTGGAAGCCGTTCAACTTCCGAGGCGCGTTCGAAAAGGTAAGCATTTATTTCTGGGTTTTCAGCCTTCGGGTTCTAAAACGTTCATCAGCGGAGACATTCGAGAAGCGAAGTACTTAAATAAGTGGCCAATCACGTCCGTCAGTTCTGGCCCCACACAACAGAAGTCATGCCCCCTCAGCCAAGTCCTGCCCCCCCCCCGCAACAAAAGTTCTGGCTGCCCAAATACGGAGAAAAAGGGCAATGAAAGATGTAAGATAAGCAAGCAGAACTTAATTTTTGTAAGGAGAGGAATTTGGTAAACATGATTAAACTCAGAAAGAGGCAGGAACAGGCAAGGTTGAAAAAGTTAAGAGAAGCACCAATATCACCTCTCCCAGAGTCTCAGAGAAGAGTCGAAAGACCAACCTTGGTACAAACTTTCTGGAAAGTCCTTGAGATGCTACCTCTGTGGAGCCAAGGCTGGCTCAGCTCTGCAGGCTTCCTTAAATGGAGTTAGGAAGGGAATCCTTTGGGGAGGTGTGCCCTTGGAACGAACGCTAACTAAACCAAACCAACAAAGATGGAGGAGGAAAAGGCATCCTGGAACCAGGGAAGGAAGGGAACCAAAGGGGATGGTAGCAGCTGGAACGAAGTAATCATCCTTGACTCATGAAAGGCACCCTTTTGAAATCCACCCATGACTAAACCTAACAAGGGAACCTACTTATTGGTTAAATCGTCACTGGAGGATTACAAACTAAAACAGGGCCCTGATGAGCATTTGAGTTGCCCTGGGTGTGGAATGAATAGGGAGAGGCTGAGTTCTTGCGTATACTCATGGATACTCATGGATGGTGGCTTGTGTCACATTAGATCTCATCAAATATTATTAGGTGCATTGTTATTATTTTTTGATAACATTTTATTAATTTTCCAAAAAAATAACAAAAATAAAAAACAATAATAATATTCGCATTTAACAATTTTTAAACCATAAATCTTAATTGGCTTCCCTCCTCTCCCCTTCCTGGTTCCATTAGGTAAAGGTAAAGGGGCCCCTGGCCATCAGGTCCAGTCGTGTCCGACTCTGGGGTTGCGACGCTCATCTCGCTCTATAGGCCGAGGGAGCCAGCGTTTGTCCGCAGACAGCTTCCGGGTCATGTGGCCAGCATGAGAAAGCTGCTTCTGGCGAACCAGAGCAGCACATGGGAACAGCGTTTACCTTCCCGCCGGAGCGGTCCCTATTTATCTACTTGCACTTTGATGTGCTTTCGAACGGCTAGGTGGGCAGGAGCTGGGACCGAGCAACGGGAGCTCACCCCATTGCAGGGATTCGAACCACTGACCTTCTGATCAGCAAGCCCTAGACTCTGTGGTTTAACCCACAGCGCTACCCTTATTCACACATGTCCTTAAAATCTTATATTCTTAACAATCCGATTTTTAAACCTTAATCATCTTATTACAAGTGACTCTTTAAAGTTCAACTCATGTAAAAACCTATACACAAAGCTTGCAAACATTTCCCTTATTAAATCCCTTATTTAAACATTTCCCTTATTAAAAACAAGAAAGAAACCAATGTCTTTTGGGTTTCAAATTATCTAATATGTCCTGCATAGTTCACTAATTTATTTTACCAACCTTCTATACCTTTCTTTGGCGATGGCTTCTTCCTTCTGTGGGGATGGGCATGTATTATAAGTTGCATTATTGCCCATATTTACAGTACATGTGGAACATTATTTGGTAATCATGTCAGCATCACTCCTGGCTGCACTGCTCCAAAATCAGGTCAGGACCTCGGTGTGATGGCCTGGGACTCAGGCTCAGACTTGGAGCCAGAGGAATCACAGCCTGCACCGGACCCTCTGCCTGGGACATCAGCTGAACTGAGTTTGGGGCCTAATCCTGAGGAGCCTCAGTCTGCTCAGCGTCCCCTGCAACAAGCACCAGCTGAGCCGAGTCTGGGGCCGGAGACTGCCTTGGTTCCAAATGCAGAGGATACCTCGTTGCCATCAGCTGGGTCGTCACCAACATCTGGCCCGCTGCCGGCTGGGGCTGAGGCGGCTTCTGGCTCCAGTAACCCACCGGCATCTCCTGAGCTGCAGAGACTCAGGGCCGATAGAAGGAGGTACCTGAGTACTCGCAGGAGGAGTGCTCACCTCCAGGCGAGGCAAGGGAGTGAGTCGCCAGGGGATCAGGGCCAAGGGCCGTCTTAAGCATATCTGGTGCCCCGGATGCCATGGTGCGAAGATCCCTCCGGCGCCCCCACCCTGTTTTCCAGCGCCCGTCGCATGGCGCCCCCCTGGCAGCCCGGCTCCCTGGCGCCCTGTGCCACCCAGCCTTGCCATAGGGCCAGCCCTGTCAGGGCCGTCTGTTACCCCGTTCAAGATAAAAGGCGGCCAAACCCCACCTCAGGTTGCGGGAGAAGCATTGTTGGTTGCTAGATCCTGCCAGTGTTCCTGTGTTTGACCTGCCTTGCTTCTCTGCCTGCGATCCTGACCTGCCTTAGTTTCCTGACTTTGTACCTGTTCCTGACCTCACCTGATGCCCTGCCCTGCTCCCAGCCTCGGCTTCTTCAGACTGTCTCTACCCTGAACCTATGGACCATGGACTGAACTTGGACTTCCCCTCTTGGGTAATCCCTGGGACCAGCACACCGGCAGGTTCACTGACTTTGGCCACTAGAAAAATCCCCCAGAGCATTCAGGAATCTATCAGGTTCCTCAAGTCTCTGGGAGGAGACCATCCTAATCATTCTCCCCACCTCTCTGACAGGCCCTAGACTGAGATAGTCTGGTCACTGTTCTCCAAGCCCTGGTAACCTCACAACCAGATTAGTGCAATGTGTTCTGCATGGGGCTGCCTGAAAAGATGTTCTAGATTTAGAATGTACTAATGGTATTTGACTCGCAGTAAGTTAGGCACCTGGGACACAGGTGGCGCTGTGGGTTAAACCACAGAGCCTAGGGCTTGCCGATCAGAAGGCTGGCGGTTCGAATCCCCGTGACGGGGTGAGCTCCCGTTGCTTGGTCCCAGCTCCTGCCAACCTAGCAGTTCGGAAGCACGTCAAAGTGCAAGTAGATAAATAGGTACCGCTACAGCGGGAAGGTAAACGCAGTTTCCGTGTGCTGCTCTGATTCGCCAGAAGCGGCTTTGTCATGCTGGCCACATGACCTGGAAGCTGTATGCCGGCTCCCTTGGCCAATAACGCGAGATGAGCGCCACAACCCCAGATTCGGTCATGACTGGACCTAATGGTCAGGGGTCCCTTTATCTTTACCTTTAAGTTAGCAAAAATGTATAAGACAGGCACAAATATCTGCTGGAAATGTAAAGAAAAAGAAGGCACCCTTTATCATATGTGGTGGTCTTGTAAGGTAATAAAAGCATTCTGGGAAATGATATATAATGAATTGGGAAAAAAATGTTTAACTTTTATTTAAAATAAAAAATAAAAAATCAGAGGCTTTTCTATTAGGAATTGTAGCTGATATTCCAAAGGAGTAGAATGTGGATGTAGCCTATCTTGATTTCAGCAAAGCCTTTGACAAGGTGTCCCATGATATTCTTGTAAAGAAGCTGGTAAAATGTGGGCTAGACAAGGCTACCATTCAGTGGATTTGTAACTGGCTGGCTGACCGAACCCAAAGGGTGCTCATCAATGGCTCCTCTTCATCCTGGAGAGAAGTGACTAGTGGGGTGCCACAGGGTTCTGTCTTGGGCCCAGTCTTATTCAACATCTTTATCAATGACTTGGATGATGGGCTTGAGAGCATCCTGAGCAAGTTTGCAGATGATACCAAATTGGGAGGGGTGGCTAATACCCCAGAGGACAGGATCATACTTCAAAATGACTTTAACAGATTAGACAACTGGGCCAAAGCAAACAAGAGGAATTTTAACAGGGAGAAATGTAAAGTGCTACACTTGGGCAAAAAAAAATGAAAGGCACAAATACAGGATGGGTGACACCTGGCTTGAGAGCAGTACATGTGAAAAGGATCTAGGAGTCTTGGTAGACCACAAACTTGACATGAGTCAACAGTGTGATGCAGCAGCTAAAAAAAGCCAATGCAATTCTGGGCTGCATCAAGCATCTAGATCCGGCATCCCCAAACTGCGGCCCTCCAGATGTTTTGGCCTACAACTCCCATGATCCTTAGCTAACAGGACCAGTGGTCGGGGAAGATGGGAATTGTAGTCCAAAACATCTGGAGGGCTGAAGTTTGGGGATGCCTGATCTAGATCAAGGGAAGTAATAGTACCACTGTATTCTGCTCTGGTCAGACCTCACCTGGAGTACTGTGTCCAGTTCTGGGTACCACAGTTCAAGAAGGATACTGACAAGCTGGAATGTGTCCAGAGGAGGGCAACCAAAATGGTCAAAGGCCTGGAAACGATGCCTTATGAGGAGCAGCTTAGGGAGCTGGGTATGTTTAGCCTGGAGAAGAGAAGGTTAAGGGGTGATATGATAGCCATGTTCAAATATATCAAAGGATGTCATATAGAGGAGGGAGAAAGGTTGTTTTCTGCTGCTCCAGAGAAGCAGACATGGAGCAATGGATTCAAACTACAAGAAAGAAGATTCCACCTAAACATTAGGAAGAACTTCCTGACAGTAAGAGCTGTTTGGCAGTGGAATTTGCTGCCAAGGAGTATGGTGGAGTCTCCTTCTTTGGAGGTCTTCAAGCAGAAGCTTGACGGCCATATGTCAAGAATGCTTTGATGGTATTTCCTGCTTGGCAGGGGGTTGGACTGGATGGCCCTTGTGGTCTCTTCCAACTCTATGGTTCTATGATTCTATGGTAGTGCTCTAAGTGGGGACGTGGGTGACTTTGTGGTTTTTGCTCCAGTGTAAGAAGTTCTCATTGGATCAGCAGAGGAGGCGACCCTGTTGGTGGTGCCAGCAACAGGGGTTGCCTGCTCATAGCTGTCAAGTTTTCCCTTTTCTCGCGAGGAAGCCTATTCAGCATAATGGAATTTCCCTTTAAAAAAGGGAGAACTTGACAGCTATGTGCCTGCTGTGTGGTGATATGGACAAACACGAACCCCTGTGTTGCAAAATGTGACAATCTACAAAAATGCAAACACAACACGCTGGCTAATAACTGTTAGTAAATATATAATCGGTATGATGTCATTCAAAATATACGAATAAGCCACTTCGAAACAATATATATATATCATACAACACATCTCACAAAATATACAAGTAACTGCAAGTTGCTATATGTATCAGAGTCAAACAAAGATTCAAACAACCAATGAATAGCGAGGAACGCCAAACTGTCTCTCAAAGGAAGACATCTCACAAAAGTCTCAAAGGAAGATGTCTCTCCGAAGTCTCCAAAGGACAGTGCATCCAGAATAGTTCAATGACATCATACCGATTATATATTTGCTAACAGTTATTAGCCAGCGTTGCCTTTGTCCATGGAGTTTTCTTGGCAGGGATACTGGAGTGGCTTGCCAGTTCCTTCTCCAGGTGGATCACATTTAGTCAATACTCTCCACTATGACCTGTCCATCTTGGTTGGCCCTGCATGGCATAGCTCATAGCTTCTCTGAGTTATTCAAGCCCCTTCGCCACAACAAGGCATTGATCCATGAAGCTGAGGCTCAAATACTTTGACCACCTCATGAGAAGGGAAGACTCCCTGCAAAAGACCCTGATGTTGGGAAAGATTGAGGGCACTAGGAGAAGGGGACGACAGAGGACGAGATGGTTGGACAGTGTTCTCAAAGCTACGAACATGAGTTTGACCAAACTGCGGGAGGCAGTGCAAGACAGGAGTGCCTGGCGTGCTCTGGTCCATGGGGTCACAAAGAGTCGGACACGACTAAACGACTAAACAACAACAACAACAATTAGCCAGCGTGTTGCGTTTGCATTTTTGTAGAGTGTGGTGTTATGGAGCAGGGCCTTATCTGTAATGGCACCCCAGTGGTGGAACTCCTTCCTCTTGGAGGCAATAGTGTCCCCCCCACAAGTCACCTCCTGAAGGCAAATTTATTCATTCAAGGCCAAAAGTGACAATTCAAAACTTACTGAGAGGACTGTTGCATAAGAGGTTTTATGAACTTTAAAGATTGCTTGCATGGCGTTTATATATTTTCATTATTCCATATAGGATTTTATGCAGTGTTATATACCACCCTGTGGTCTAGAAATAAAATAATAATTCACATGCAGGTAGATGCAGATTAATACCAAGGCTTCAAGGAGCTTGCCGGGTCTCACGCCGCAGCTGCCAATATGTACAGTATATTGAAATTTAAATAAAACACTTTTTTTGTAGGGCAGTCGTATTACTCTTTAACTTTTTTTTTTAGGCAAAAGAACCACCACCCTCTTAACTTTTAGTTCAGTGGAGAGCAGCTTAAAGGATGAACACAGCATACAACCAAGCAGTCGAGAGCCTTCAGCAAGACGTAAACAGTAGAGGTTTTCCCAAGTGATGTCCTTATTTTTATCTGCTGAATGTCAGAATCAAAGCTATAAATCCATCTATAAAAGTGTGAAGGCTGACAAAAAGAGTGTGCCATGCTGCACATGGGAGGGAGGGGGACACAGTAAGGAATGTTTGCACATAAGAGCAGGTTATGAAGGCTATCACAGCCTCTCTAAGCAGACGTAAGGTTGATAAATGACTCCAGTTTCTCATAGTACACAATTGCCTCCATTTTTATCCAAGCTCCGATGTTTCAACTACACATCACATGCAAGAGTGTGCAAGGAAAGCCCAGTGACCCATTTACTTGCTGCAAAGCCGCGTTGGGAAGGGAGAATTTGGAGAGGAAAAGCAAGGGGCAGGGCGATCGCTTAACTCTTCCAACCCACCACTTCTTTTTCATAACTAGCAAACTACTCGAATAATAAAAAAATTCCTTCAGTAGCACCTTAAAGACCAACTAAGTTTTTATTTTGGTATGAGCTTTCGTGTGCATGCACACTTCTTCAGATACTCGAATAATAATATGCAAATTATACCGACATGATCTGGAGAACTGAAAAAGCCAGCTCATTCACAGGCCGCCACTGCTTATGCTCTGAAGGCATCCTCCGACTTCCACATTTCTTTTGGTTTCATTGGGAACGGCGGCTGGTCTTTCTACCGTCACGCAGATGGAGTTTGGGCTTCATTTCAGACCTGCTCATTGGCTTCAGTCTAGACTCACAATCCTATTTTGATTCGAGCTGCCATGCCCCATGAAACCTCACCATTCCCTGTGCCCTGGAGACACTTAGGTAAGTATGCTACATGGTCCACTGTCCCCTCCAATCACCAGGTTGTAGGACCTCAGCGTTAGAGTAGAACAAGGAGAGTTCAGTTCAGTTTCAAGGCCGGATAGCTTTATTGCTATTTTGCTAGAGAAAAAGAAGTGCCCGGAATTCATTCATGCCTCTGCCTTGTTGCACACTATCCCAATCTCTGAGTGGTGCAAGATTCCAGGGGTCTGAGCCACTTGGGTTTCCTCAGAATGAGGGACAGTGGAGACTGTGTCGTCTTTGGGATACGTATATGGTTTATTTGCCCATAGCTACAACCTGAGTCTCATGGCGCTGTGGGTTAAACCACAGAGTCTAGGGCTTGCTGATCGGAAGGTCAGCGGTTCGAATCCCTGCAACGGGGTGAGCTCCCATTGCTCGGTCCCAGCTCCTGCCCACCTAGCAGTTCGAAAGCACATCAAAGTGCAAGTAGATAAATAGGGACCGCTCCGGCGGGAAGGTAAACAGCGTTTCCGTGCGCTGCTCTGGTTCTGAACAAAGATATACCGGTTAAGTACAGGGAGATTTTCTTATATGCCTCAGCAGCCGCTCGACTGCTAATTGCGGGCAGGTGGAAAGGGGACACCGTCCCAACTGTCAATGAGTGGCAAAATAAATTGTCAGATATGGTAAACTTGGCCCAATTAACAGATAACCTAAGGGGAACTACCAAACAGTTGTCTGCAAAAAAATGGGAGGTGTTTAGGAGATATATACAAGAGAGAAATAATTATAACGTAATTTCCATGGCAGCCATAGAATGACCGGCTTTGTATTAGAGAGTATAAGATTTGTGGGTATGATTGGATTCAGTGATGTACAAAAGAAATTATAAGAAGACGAAGAGGAAAGTATGTGCTTTGCAAAAAAAGATGAGAAGCACTACGGGAGGTGATGGGAAGTCAACACCACAACAACAGTATAAATAATTTTGTTATTTTTGTGTTTGAAGGTTAATTGTTAGTCGAGTTAAGATTCTCGGATTTATTGTATTATTTGTTTTAAATGTTTGGCGTGTTTGTTTTTGGTTTAAACTTCAATAAAATTTTAAAATGCAAAAAAAAAGAAGAAGAAGCAGCTTTGTCATGCTGGCCACATGACCTGGAAGCTCTATGCCAGCTCCCTCGGCCAATAACGCGAGATGAGCGCCGCAACCCCAGAGTCGGTCACGACTGGACCTAATGGTCAGGGGTCCCTTTACCTTTACCTACAACCTGAGTCTATGATGGAGGGGGCTGACAGTATTAACACCCCAAGAAGGTCATGCTTCTCCCATAACTACAGCCTCGGATTCAATGACACCCTGTGCAGAGCCAAAATTCAGTGCTCCCCGCCCCCCGCCCTCTGTTCTACCCATGCACTATGTCATAATGGCAATGGCCTGTGGTGCCCCACTTGGCTCAGCACCCAAGTTTGGGGGAAGCTGTCACGCTGCCCTAAATATGCGTCTGCCAGTATCGGACATGAACAGGGTTGCTGTAGGTCTGGGAAATCCTGGACATCCTCTTTTTGGGAGCCAACATCCCCGTTCAGGTGGGTTTTTACATTTTAAAGGAAATGTCTGGTTTTTTTGGGGGGGGGTAGTATTTATTTATTTAGGGGGTTGGCTTGGGTGCAAGTGGCAGGGGCTGTTCTGCACGCCGCTGCCAGCCCGAGCCGGGGAAAGAGGCACACAGGCACGGGCTGGCAGCGTCTTGGGCTGTGCTCTTTTTTGCTCTTCAAGATATGGTAACCCTAGACCTGAACAATTTCCTGTTATATGTGCGGGGGGTGAGGGTGTAGGATGAGAAAGGGAAAATGACGCCTCTTTTCCCTTCCTACCCACTCCTCCTAAAATAGCCCTGCATCGCACGGGGGAGAGTAAACGGCCACATAGGGCCACGCCCCCACCAAAACACAGGGGAATCGGTGTATAATGAACTCAAAAAGACATTCAGGTACACTTTCAAAAAAAACAAAAAAACCCTGAAGCCTTCTTATTAGGGTTGATGGACAATGAAATTGCAAAATCAGACCAAAGGTTTTTCATCTATGCCACGGTGGTGGCCAGAATATTAATTGCCCCAAAATGGAAATCACAAGAAATACCTTCAATAATAGAGGGGCAAACGAAGCTGCTTGATCTTATGGAAATGGCCAAACAGACCTACAGAATCCGGGATCAGGATGATGAGAAATTTCATAAAGAATGGAGTAAATTTGTTGATTATGCTAAGGATAATTATAAAGGAATGAAAACGCTAGCAGTTATGAGATTAACTTAAAATCAAAGATATAGGATTTAATTGGATAATATGCGAGAAGATTGAATTAATTTACCTGCTGGGGGGAGGAGGGAAGTCAAAGCTGGGAAAAGCTATTTGTTGTATACTTGTTAATAATTTATGGTATAAATTGTAAAAAAAAAAATCAATAAATATGTATTGGTCAAAAAAAAAGCTGTTAGGGGCTCAAGAATGGCAGCCACTTCCCCCCCCAAAAAAACCCTGTCCTCCCCATCCCCACAATGGACACCCCCAGCGTTCCATTAATCTGGCAAGTCACTAGAAGCAGACACTTGTCACACCATCTGGGGGTTGTTTGTTTTTTAATTAATTAATTTACAAACAGATAGACTTCCCTTGTCTAAGGAGTCCCCCTAAGAATGAAGGAAACACTATTTTGTTATTGGCCCCATTTGGCCTCTAAGCTGATAGGCGCTGGAGTTTGCTATTAGAGAGGGTGATGATTATTCATTCTGTAAGGAATATATCTAATAAAGTAAAGTAGCCGCGCTGGCGTTGGAATGTTTTGTTCTGTTTTTGAAAAAGGCAACCAGAGAGATATTTTTTCCAAGCACTTCCACAACTACGTTGGGCAAAAGAGTACTTCATTTCAGGGGTTGGACTAGATGGCCCTTGGGATCCCTTCAAACTCTACAATTCTATGATCTAGCTGCTACACGTTCAAACAGGAGGAGAAAAGGCCTTAAAGGAAAACACTAAACAGGTCGTCATCACGCAAAAACACATAGGGCAGAATCCAACATTGCCTGAGAGACAAAGGTGAAGTCCTGTTCCGCAAGCAGAAGCCTATTCTCCGTGTTCAACAACAGCACTGGATTCAACCTACCCAGTTTTAGGACCGGCAGCTTCTATGTACTGGTCCTGTTCTTGTGCCTTGAACGGAAACCTGACATGCAGAAATTCAGCAAGCATAGCTTTTTCCGCCGTTTTAGGCATAGAAAAGCTTTACCTGTTGAATCTCCGCATCTGCCGGTCTGCTGATAAGAGTACAGGAACAGTACAAAGACGCGACGGAGTCGATGTGACTTATTTCCCAGGGTCGATGGCAGCAAGTTTTTGCAGCCAAGGGAAGAGCTCAGTGAAATCCTGAAGCATTGCACAAGCTGAGCAACAGGGAGTGTGGTCCTTTGGATCACAGTGTTACTCCCAGAGTAACACTGGGAGCAAGCGGCCTTGCAAAATGTTTTATTTGTATTTAAGCAAATATCAGAATGCTCCGTCCAGTACTTCTGTGCCTCTAACAAAAAAAAGAAGGGGGGCTAGTTCTCAAACTAGGGAACTTGCAGCTACTGTACCCAGAAGGACAGGCCACAATGGCTGTAGCTCCCAACAGCTGAGGGTCAAACTTGGAGGAAGGTGATGAAAAGAGGACGGACAGGGCAGGAGGTATAGCTCAGCATACTACCTGCCTCCATGCCAATATAACTATCTGAATGAATGAATGATTGAATGTTTATTATTACGCCCAAACAGCCAGCAACTACCTGAAACTACCAGACATTTATTTCCAAAACTCCCAGGCACCAGAATATTTGAATGTCAAATGACCCATATTTTAATTTCATTTCCGAAGACATAGTGGCAGGTGGGTTTCACCCAGCCAGAACCAAACATCGCATGCAACTTGTTGTTGTTTAGTCGTTTAGTCGTGTCTGACTCTTTGTGACCCCATGGACCAGAGCACGGCAAGCGCTCCTGTCTTCCACTGCCTCCCGCAGTTTGGTCAGACTCATGTTGGTCGCTTCGAGAACACTGTCCAACCATCTCGTCTTCTGTTATCCCCTACTCCTGGTGCAATCTTTCCCAGCATGGGGGTCTTTTTCAGGGAGCTTTCCACAGGGCGGGCGCCACTACCGAGAAGGCCCTCACCTTGGTATGCAGGAAAAGCACTGAGTATCTAACATTTTATGAAGCACATGCTCCTCCAAACAGCCATCTGAGGCAGGTCATTAGCATTCTCAATGGAGACGACATCAGGGCCCCAGGACAGGACAGAGATGAGCCAAAAGTCACTTTACCAAGCTGCTTAAGGATCCCCTGAAAGGCACTCCTGCCACAGCTCCAGGCCTCTCTGCCCTCTGGTCCCCATAAAACCCAAATGTAAATGCAATGAACAGTATGTGACATCACTGTGCTTTGTCGCCTCATTTGTTGGCTGGGGGAAACACACGGCGCAATGATGCATTGGGCTGTATCCAAGATAGCGCTAAGTAACACGCTCTGTCGCCGCAAGGATTTCTATTTGTGCAGTGGAACTCTCCCCCTTTTTCCTCCCCCTGCACACCACCTAAATCTGTTCTGGGGTTTCCCACAACCCTCCGGGGCATATTTTGAGAGTGCACGGTGATGTGAGAGGTGGGAAAGTTCTGTTGCTCATGCAGGAATCCTTGCACGGACAGAATGGATCAGACAGAACCCTATGCATGACAGAACGTGTTAGCTGGATATCGCCTAGTAAGTTTGATCACATTTTATGAGGAAAGAGAGGCGGAGACACATGGTGGAGAAGCAAGCCCACATCTCTCCTATTGTCCGAGTAAGCCCATAGAAAGAAGGCTGGGCAGCATCCAGACACAGGACTTGGATGTCTCAGTCCAAAAATACTTTCTCTCTCTCTCTCTCTCTCTCTCTCTCTCTCTCTCTCTCTCTCTCTCTCTCTCTCTCTCCATATTATATTTAGTGCTCCACTATGTACTTCCTGTGGCAAGTAGGTCACATACAAATATAGCACCTTTACTTACCTCACTAAATCTAAATGCAACAAATCCATGGGACGCTCTCTTACTTTGCCCAAAGTCTCAGGTCTAGTCCTCAATAAGGGGATAAATGTGTACTTAGCCCAGCCCACCTTTGGCGTTCGCAAGATTACGGGCTCCTCCATTTAACAGTAACAGCAACTCTGTACATAGAAAACGAGGCTTTTTGCCCTTCTCTTGCCACATGCTAGTTTTCTTTGTGAAGGTAAGTTTTTGAGGGCTCCCATATACAATCTGAGCAGCGGTGCACTGGTTCACTATTTCCGTGAGACGGTTGTGGTTCTTGGGGGTGGAGGAAAGGCTGCCCGGGCCCCCACCCGGTCTGACTGTTTAGCATGAAAGAAGCTAAGAGAGAGTTTTCATCCACCTGTTTCTGACAAGCAAGCATTTTGTAAAATCGCTGTAAGATGTTGCATCATCATTCTATCACACTGACTGTTTGAATAAACTCACCATATACAAGCCAAAAGCTCTCCTCAAAGTTTAAAGAAATCCCACAGACACACCAGTCCCACCCTGGTGCAGTGCCTTCCCAGTTAGAAAGCAGCTTCTGATTTAACAATGCATAAATTTAATTCTCTTCTCATCAGCAGGGTTAGACCTCTGGCAAGTGCTTCCTCTCCCCCACACCCCACTTCTGCATCCCCCCCCCCCCGGTGCCTAGGTTGTTCAATTGCTATTTGCATCAAAAACCAGAAATCTGAAACCATTCGCGAAATACTTACTCCCAAAGCCTGTGGGAAACTTAATGAAGTGTGGATAATTCCCGTACATGTTTAATCTTCAGTTCATCTCTTCACTGCAATGGCAGAGGGTGCCTCCAAGATCCGTAAAGTGTTCCGTTTTGCTTTGCAAACCTGACACTCTCTCCAGCAATTCCAGGCTAGCTGCCTCCTCAAGTGGAGAAGAAATCGTGTAGAGAAGCTCTGCTCGCCCTGAAGACAGGAGCTGGAAGAATCAGGCAGTTTTCAGCTGCTGCTCCTTTCCCATTCTGTTATGGGCAGGGCTTCTCTCTCTCTCTCTCTCTCTCTCTCTCTCTCTCTCTCTCTCTCTCTCTCTCTCTCTCTCTCTCTCTCTCTCTCTCTCTCTCTCTCTCTCTCTCTCTCTCTCTCTCTCTCTCTCTCTCTCTCTCTCTCTGTGTGTGTGTGTGTGTGTTCCCTGCAAACTTGCAGTGTGTTATATTGGTAGCTAATCCATCAGCGACAAGACCAATCAATGCATCACAGCGCTGGTATAGGTCACAAATCAAAAGCTGGGGGAATTAAATGGGGAAGGGGAAGGGGAGGCTATTATTTGAAGTATGTACTAATAAAAAAAAATCAATGCTGTGTGGAGTAATTAATTGAGGGGGCGACATATGGCTACACTTACAGGCAGCTGTTTCTGTGTTGATGTCAGAGAACTGTCATACCAAATTGCTAATATTTATCAGTTATGATTAAACCCAACTTTTCTTCGTGTAATGCATTGTGTGAGTTCCACCTACATTGGGGCTGCTGGCTCTATTTTGGCATGATTTCCATGTCCTTAACACACGCCTGGAAAGGCACAAATTGAACAAGAGAAGCCTCTCCTGTGCCATCTCCATTTTGGGGGAAAGGCAGACCTGTTGGAGGTGTTAATATACTGTTCAGGTGTTTAAAGTGCAAATAAAAAAAAGTGGGGATTAAAGTGACTCTGTGTATTTACATAAAAAGTGTTGCACAGAAATCTAAAATTTGGTAGAATGCAAACAAGAAAAATAGATTTTATTGGATATGCAGCTCATTTTCATCTAAGAAGGAGTACAATATTATTGTTGTTGTTTAGTCGTTTAGCCGTGTCCGACTCTTCGTGACCCCATGAACCATAGCACGCCAGGCACTCCTGTCTTGCACTGCCTCCCGCAGTTTGGTCAAACTCATGTTCGTAGCTTCGAGAACACTGTCCAACCATCTCATCCTCTGTCGTCCCCTTCTCCTAGTGCCCTCAATCTTTCCCAACATCAGGGTCTTTTCCAAGGATTCTTCTCTTCTCATGAGGTGGCCAAAGTATTGGAGCCTCAGCTTCAGGATCTGTCCTTCCAGTGAGCACTCAGGGCTGATTTCCTTCAGAATGGATGGGTTTGATCTTCTTGCAGTCCATGGGACTCTCAAGAGTCTCCTCCAGCACCATAATTCAAAAGCATCAATTCTTCGGCGATCAGCCTTCTTTATGGTCCAGCTCTCACTTCCATACATCACTACTGGGAAAACCATAGCTTTAACTATACTGACCTTTGTAGGCTTTTTAAGATGCTGTCTAGGTTTGTCATTGCTTTTCTCCTAAGAAGCAGGCGTCTTTTAATTTCGTGGCTGCTGTCACCATCTGCAGTGATCATGGAACCCAATAAAGTAAAATCTCTCACTGCCTCCATTTCTTCCCCTTCTATTTGCCAGGAGGTGATGGGACCAGTGGCCATTATCTTGGTTTACAATATTAGCTGCTAATATTTAGAAATCAGTAAGCCTGCTGGCTGGTGTATTGTAAGTATTTGTAGTATTAATGATCTATGCTTGAAGCAATTTAAAAACATTTGCATTTAGAAAGTTACCTTCCCCCATGTGGCAGAGATGTCGGTAACATCAAAGTTCTCAACCAGGAGATCTCTACCTATGCTTTAAACATCTCAGGCACCAGGGCAGAATGTGCTGGTTTTTCTTTGATTATCTGGCTCATCCTCTAGGGCAGGCATGTCTGAAGCCTGTTCCGGGGGCGTAATCCGGCCCGCCGGTCGGTTTAATCTGGCCCCTGTGGCAGTTATATCTCCCAGGGTAAAATCCTAAAAAAAAAACCCTCAACAACTTCAACCCTAGAAAAAGTTCAACAACTTTGGTCGGCCCTCACAGCCCTTCACTTCATCAAATCTGGCCCTCTTTGAAAAATTTTGGACACCACTGCTCTAGGGCATGGGTAGGCAAACTACGGCCTGGGGGCCGGATCCGGCCCAATCGCCTTCTAAATTCGGCCTGCGGACAGTCCAGGAATCAGCATGTTTTTACATGAGTAGAATGTGTCCTTTTATTTAAAACTAGTGGATTTTAGCCCGTTTAAAAACGGGCGCTAGAGGAAGCGGCCTGCCGGGACTGGCTTGGCGGTGGCGGGAAGACCCGCCACCACCAAGCCAGTTCGCAGCGGGGGCTTTTCGCCGTTTGCCTTCCCCTGAGGGGGAGGCAAACGGCGAAAAACCCCGCCGCGCCGCAAATCGGCTCCGGGACTGGCTTGGCGGTGGCGGGTCTTCCCGCCACCGCCAAGCCAGTCCGCAGCGGGGGGTTTTCGCCGTTTGCCTTCCCCTGGGGGAGGCAAACGGCGAAAAACCCCGCCGCGCCGCAAATCGGCTCCGGGACTGGCTTGGCGGTGGCGGGTCTTCCCGCCACCGCCAAGCCAGTCCGCAGCGGGGGGTTTTCGCCGTTTGCCTTCCCCTGGGGGAGGCAAACAGCGAAAAACCCCGCCGCGCCGCAATTCGGCTCCGGGACTGGCTTGGCGGTGGCGGGATGTTCCCGCCACCGCCAAGCCAGTCCGCAGCGGGGGCTTTTCGCCGTTTGCCTTCCCCTGGGGGAGGCAAACGGCGAAAAACCCCGCCGCGCCGCAAATCGGCTCCGGGACTGGCTTGGCGGGTCTTCCCGCCACCGCCAAGCCAGTCCGCAGCGGGGGGTTTTCGCCGTTTGCCTTCCCTCGAGGGGGAGGCAAACGGCGAAAAACCCCGCCGCGCCGCAATTCGGCTCCGGGACTGGCTTGGCGGCGGCGGGAAAAAGGGGAGGAATTCCTCCCCTTCTTCCCGCCGCTGCCAAGCCAAAGCGGGCCTCCCTCCGCGCCCGCTGCCGCTTCGGCTTCCTCGGGTTCCCCGAGGAAGCGCCGTCCCATGCCGGAGGTGTGCGGCAAGGCTGCCGGGGGGGGGAGCGCTTCTCTCCCCCGCCGCCTCACCGCGCACCTCCAGCATGAGACTGGGCTTCGGAGCGGCGGTTGGCGGAGCGGCAGTTGGCTGTTCCCTGTGTCCCGAGAGCACGGGTCCAATCCCTGTGTCCCTGGTTGTCCCTCCGTCCAATCCCTGTGTCTCTGGGGGACATGCGCAGTACCCCAGGGACACACGGGACATCTGGACGCAGGGACAACATGGACATTATTATATAGGATGCAAGTCTGGGTTATTTGTGGGGCCTGCCTGGTGTTTTTACATAAGTAGAATGTGTGCTTTTATTTGAAATGCATCTCTGGGTTATTTGTGGGGCATAGGAATTCGTTCATTTATATATATATATATATATATATATATATATATATATATATATATATATATATAGTCCGGCCTCCCACATGGTCTGAGGAACAGTGGACCGGGCCCCTGCTGAAAAAGTTTGCTGTCCCCTGCTTTAGGGCAACGGTTTTGCCCCATGGGAGGCAGGAGAGGAAAGGGGGGGATAAGGAACTGATGAAATAATGGGTCAAGAAATGCAGGTGCCATACCCTAACCTGTTGCTTCAAAAGCATAACACAAGGATCATTTGTCATGCCAAACTTGTCCTCCGTCATCTAAAGGTTACAACAGCAAACAAATATCACTTCAACAAATGATGTCATCTCTCATGCTGTGAAAAACAGGACTACGGCTGTGCTGCCCAGTTATCCTGCAGGACAAGAGAAACCACCAGCACTCTGTGGTCCCTCCTTTTCTGAGTCAGTTGACCTGACTGCTGCTGGAGACCAGGGCGATCACATGCTTATTCCTTGCAAATGTCCCAGGTGAAAGGACAGAACATAACCGCCACAACTCCTGGCTAGCTCTCCCATTGGCTCCTTTCCTTATCTTCCTCTTAACTTTTTTTTTCCTATTAACAATGCCATTGTCTGGTTGGTTGACATCCATCTGTTTTGGGAGACCACGGAAGAGTAACGCCTTCAGGGGTGAAGTCAAACAGTTGGAGAGTTACAAGTGTAGAGAAAAAGTTAATCACAAGTTTACAGAAATAACTTTCGAATGGTTATATATCAAGCAATATATTCTGGCTAACATCTCTAGGCAATTTATGCCAATCTACTCAATCTCAGTCCTTCCCACAAAAAACCCTAAAAGATAAAAACTTTTTTTAAAAAAACCCTAAACATGTTACAAAGATAAATTATTATCAATGATACACTATAACAAACATAAAATAAATAATAACAACATGAATGGAAAAGTCTTTTAAAAAGGGAAATGACAATCCTTTGCCAAAATAACCAAGAAATGGTCTAATAATCCAAATATATACTTCTAATTCCAACTGTAGTAATTTCATCAGTATGCATTTCTGAGGCATCCAATAAGCTTTGTGGATAATTTCAAGCTATATTCATTGCAGTCTTATATCAAGACTTTCATCACCAGCAGTAATATTTACCTCCATTGATTAGGATGAATGGCCTTATTAAAGTCCTTATTCCAAACCTCTATATTCTTCCCTAGAGATTTGATGCTACCACCTATCAGAAATGTATAATAATTGAAACTGGGAGAAGTAGCTTCGAAATGTCGTGCAACAATGAGTGCTGATGGAGTCTCCAAAACCGTGCAGTCCACATTTTGTTATCAGCAGGACCCTCCAGCGCCCGGCTAGGACAGGCAGGCCCGTCCTAGCCATAGAGGCTAGTGGCGCGGAGAACCACAGCGCCGGGCGCTGGAGGGCGCTGGAAGGGCGCCAAGTGAGCACAGGGTTCCGGCGATCTGGCCAGGACTGCGCTCCTTCTCCAAGGACTCCGCGCTGCGCCTCCTTCTCGTTTCCCCAGCGGTCCGCTTGGCACTCCTGGGCCCTTGGAGAGGCTCTGGAGGGGGGCGCTGGAGGGACCTAGCACCAGGGCGCTGGATGGGCTTAAGACGGCCCTGCCACCAGGCCAAGTTCAAAGTTCTTGGATTGATGTACTACAAGGACTAGTTACTAGTCCCTTAACAACTTTGGTGTAGGATACCAAAGGATTGCAGATTGTTACAGATGTTGCAGGTGGAGTCCCTGATCTGGACCTCGTGCAGAGCAGAAATGAATTTCCTCCCCACCACAAGAATGAGTTTCAATGCTTTGCTGGAAACAGTCTTAAAATAGTTACGTAAAAATAAATGTTCCAAAATACAAAGTAACACATTACTCTTAAACAAGCAACCAATGCAGTCCAGGCTTCTTTTTAGTCCTTAATACAGTTCAATACTGTTTTCTCTCTCTGGTACCAGAGATCCTAAGCAATTTGCTTGTTAGAGCACTGAGCTGAGCTCAATTGACTGACAAAGGTGCTGAGTTCTCGGGTTTCACCTTCGCTGTGAGAGATCCCTCAGGATTCCAGTGACAATGCAAACCTCTCTGCAAGGCATTTTTAAATACAGTGCATTCAAGCACAGCACTTTATGCATATTAAACTTACATCTTTAACTGATTTTCTTTTCTATCTCTTTTGTAACCTCATTTCTAAGCCACTTAGAAATTAAGTTAAGTGTTGAATAAATTGTTGAAATAAGCAAATAATATAAGAAAAACTTGCAAGTAATGTAATTTTTCCTAATATGAGAAAGAATCCCATCTGCCAAAACTTAAAAGTTGGCAAGAGAGTGCCATTATCATTCATACCCTCCAAAGATTGTATCCCAAATCAAAGATATATTTTTTCCAACTAAAGTCTATGACCTGCTCTTGGAATGGGAACTCAAAGAGGAGCAGGTCAAATCAGTAATGGTGAAGTAGGCCCAAGAGTTTGGCTATAATGTCCCGATGGAGCAATGGGAAAGACTGCGGAGGGTGGATTTAAAGTTTACCGCCTGATATAATCTAAGAGAAAATGTCCTAAAAATGATGTACAGGTGGTACCAAACACCAGAAAAGTTAGCCAAGATGTATAAGAACAAATCGGTGTAATGTGGAAAAGGGGTCTCTAATACATATGTGGTGGAAGTGTCTGGAAATATGTAAGTTTTGGAATAACATCTATGAAGAACTTTTTAAAAAATGTTAAAATGTACAATAAAAAAAAGGCCGGAAATGTTTTTACTAAATATAATACCAGAGGAAATTAAAACCACAAAAAGAATATTGTTAATGAATTGTAGCAGCAAGAGTCCTGGTCACGAGAAATTGGAAAAACAAAAACACACCCAGCATAATAGATTGGCAAACTTTTATGATAGAATATTCACAGTTAGCAAAAACCACTGGAAGAATAAGAGGACAAACGAAACAAAAAAACACGGAAGGAATGGAGGATATTTGATGAGTATATAAAAAGTAACGGTATACCCAAAATCCTAATGGCAGACTAAAGTTGAACCTAATTTGAATTTAAAGAAAATAAATGCAAGCAGAAATCTAGAATTGTGCGATAAAATAATGTTAATATATAGATTACAGAGAGAATAATTGGAAGTCATCACAAAGAAGATGTTAATGGTTTTTGTTGTTTTTTTGTATACAGATTGTCAGAGTGTTTTGTTTTTTCTGTAATAGTATTTTTTTTCCTCTTTATCATTTTTCTTCCTTTACTTTAACTTTTTGCCTTTTCTATTTCTGTTTTGTAAAATGTTATGAGAGAGAAGAAAATCAAATGCATGTATATATGTTGTGTGTCTATGTTTTTAAAGAAAGAAATTAATAAAATCTATTTTTAAAAAAAGTTGCCAAGATAGTGCCATTATCATTCATACCCTCCAAAGATTGTATCCCAAATCAAAGAGATATTTTTTCCAACTAAAGTCTGCATATACACCATACATTTAAAGCCCACCCACCCATACCCAGGAACCCTGGAAACTGTAGTTTGTTAAGGGTGCTGGGAATTGTAGCTCTGTGAAGGATAAACTACAGTTCCCAATATTTTGGGGGGGAGCAGTTTGTGCTTTAAAAATATGGGGCGTCTCACAATTTTCATTTAGCATCAAAATTAGGGAAATACCTATATCCCATTGCTACCTGCATTCATATGTCATTTCCAGCCTCAATTGTTGGAGCTAAGAGCCGTTTTTCTTTACGACAATGGCAGGGGCAAGTAGAGCACAGGCTTTGAAAGCGAAAGGTTGCAGATTCAATCCCTGTTAAAGTCTCTCATTTAAGGTAAAAGGTAAAGGATTTCTGGATGGTTAAGTCCAGTCAAAGGTGACTATGGGGCTGTAGCACTCATCTTGCTTTCAGGCCGAGGGAGCTGGTCTTTGTCCACAGACAGCTTTCCGGGTCGTGTGGCCATCAGGACTAATAAATAATAATAATAATAATAAATTTTTATTTATACCCCGCCCTCCCCAGTCAAAAACCGGGCTCAGGGCGGCTGACACCAACAGAACCACAATAAAACATAAAAACAATTAATTAAAATACAGATTAAAATACAGTATTAAAATTTAAAGTGCAGCCTCATTTCAAGTAGGCCATAAGTGGCTGACACCAACAGAACCACAATAAAACATAAAAACAATTAATTAAAATACAGATTAAAATACAGTATTAAAATTTAAAATGCAGCCTCATTTCAAGTAGGCCTAAACTGCTTCTGGCGCAACAGGACACCGTGACGGAAACCAGAGCGCACGGAAACACCATTTACCTTCCCACCACAGCGGTACCTATTTATCTACTTGAACTGGCGTGCTTTCGAACTGCTAGGTTGTCAGGAGCTGGGACAGAGCAACGGGAGCTCACCCCGTTGTGGGGATTCAAACCGCCAACCTTCTGATTAGCAAGCCCAAGAGGCTCAATGGTTTTAGACCATAACTCCACCCAGTGAGCATAGCCAATGCTGAACTAGGTGGACCGGTGAACATCAGCTTCCTATGGTCATTGTCTTCCTATTTACTTGCTTGTGTCAAAACAAATTCTTCATTATAATCTCATAAACCTGGCACAGCCATCCCATCTTCCTTGACTACCAATAGTAAATTGGCATAAACTATGCTGTATCTTACAATAGTCCCGGGGTGGGGTGGGGCAGAGAGGGGGAGAAAGAGAGAACAGGGAAAGTAGAGGAAAAAATGGTTGAAACCGCTGTTTTGATCTGTACGCATATAAACTCCTAAAAATCATTTCGGCATCAGCAAGGCATTGCTTCATGTTGTTTCCTGTGACTATTTTTTTTTAAGGAAGCCTGGTGAGAATTTGGACTTTTTACATTCCACCCCAAATTTAACTGAGCGAGTGCTCTGCAGCATGTGACCCGTGTTCATTCAATTGGGTTTCCAGGTGTTAAGACCATTAGACAAGGACCTTAGGGCAGGACCTGAGGGATAGTGTTTGGCTGGGCAGTGAGTGGGTACAATTTAGACAGGCACGGAGCCTGGAGGAGGTGGAACCAAGAGCACAAGCCAAAAAGCCCAACAGTATTGCATGATTCCAATGCTCTTTCGGTTCACCTCTTTGGAAGTGTGATGTTGCAAAGGGGATAGGCTCTCGAGAAAAACACGGTAGCTTGCCTCTTGCTGACAAGAGATTTTATTCCTTGACCTGCGAGCTCTAAATATGTAGAGTGCTCAACCCAGGGTCCTTGCTCACATGCAAGTACTCTGCATGCATGTATAGCAGGCATAGGCAAACTCGGCCCTCCAGATGTTTTGGGACTACAACTCCCATCATCCCTAGCTAACAGGACCAGTGGTCAGGGATGATGGGGATTGTAGTCCCAAAACATCTGGAGGGCCGAGTTTGCAAATGCACAGCTGCAGCTGGTTTGGGAAGCAGACATCTTCCTACTTCCTCATCACTTGTTTGCTGAATTTATTGTGGGGGTGGCGGGAAGGGGAGGGGTCAGCTGCATAGAGCTTATATAAATTGGGCAGTCCAACCTAGATCAACAATGTCCTGTTCGCTGTGTGTGTGTGTGAGAGAGAGAGAGAGAGAGAGAGAGTGCAGGGCACTAAGCAGATGCTAACCTAGATTCATTAAAAAGAAAAAAAAGCAGCCCAGTGTAATCCACTTACTTCCTTGACACATCAGCCTCTTTAAGGCGCTGGGATTTGCCCTCCATCCAGAAAGGCTGGCTGCACCAGATCGAATATGGTTGATAATTATTCAACACCCTCCTCCTCTCCATTAAGTTACTCCAGCTCCATGACATCACAAATGCTGCAGAAATCAGGCACTTATTACAATACATTTCAAGTCAAAACCATTCAGTTTTATTCAGGCGACTAAAAACTGGTCACCTAAAATGAACTAGATCCACAATTTGCGGGCTTCTATGTCCAATGCAGAATCTATTTCTATTAATTAATTCTTCCCCCCCCCTCTCTCTCTTCACTGGGATGGATAAATCTGTCGCTTTTGGTTTCTCTCCATTTCTCACTTTTCCATTCAGTTTGCCCCATTTCTGCCTCAGTTTGCTCTTTGTGGTCAGCCTGAAAATGAAGCAGCATTTTAGCGCTTACACGTCTCTGTAGGCAATATTGCCCAATATTCACATTTTAACAAATATGACGCCTTTGTACATTAGCTCATAGAACAGCATAATAGAGCTGTAGGGTTGGAAGGGACCCTGAGGGTCAGCTCCTCCAACCCCCTGCAATGCAGGACTCTCGACTAAAGCATCCATGACAGATGGCTGTCCAACCTCTGCTTAAAAACCTCAAAGGAAGGCGAGTTCATCACTTCCTGAGGGAGACCATTCCACTATCCAGCAGCTCTTACTGGCTGAAAGTTTTTCCTGACATTTACTTGAAATCTCCTTTCTTTTTTTTCTTTTTCTTTTTTAAATAATTTTTTATTGAATTTTATAAAAAAAGAAAGGAATAACATCCATATAATTGAACATTGTTATAACATCCGTATTCAGAAATAGAAAAATTAAAAAATAAAATAAAAATAAAAAAGATTAAAAAAAACATCAGCATATACATTCCATTTTTTCTCATTTTAGTAGGGGACTTCCCCGGGTCCCCCTTCTAACGGTTCATTGCATATCATTCTTGGCAAATTCTATATCTTATTATCCAAATCTAATTACAATATCCTTTTCTCAATTTTGCAACTCATTATAATATTCAACCTATTTTCAATTATATCTCACTTAATTTCTTTATCTGCAACTTCACAATTGCTTATAATTCTCCTCATACCTCAATTCTACAATATTTTTTATAATAAATTCTAAATTTCTTCCATTCCTCTTCCACCTTCTCTTCTCCCCGGTCACGTAGTCTTCCGGTCAGGTCAGCAAGTTCCATATAATTTGAAATCTCCTTTCTTGTAACTTGAAGCCATTGGATCAGGTCCTACCCTCCAGAGCAGGAGAAAACAAGCTTGCTCCATCTTCCATGTGACAGTCCTTAAGATATTTGAAGATGGCTGTCAGATCTCCTCTCAGTCTCCTCTTTTCCAGGGTAAATATGCCCAACTGTTCCTCATCAGGCTTAGTTTCCATACCTTTGATCATCTTGGTCCTTTGCACATGTTCCAGCTCATCAATATCCTCCTTAAATTGTGGCACCCAGAACTGAACCAATGTTCCAGATATGATCTGACCAAGTTCTATTCCTTACATTGGTTGGGCACTATACTTCTATTGAGGCAGCCTAGGATAGTATTAGGGACGCGGGTGGCGCTGTGGTCTAAACCACAGAGCCTAGGGCTTGCTGATCGGAAGGTCAGCGGTTCAAATCTCCGCGAAGGGGTGAGCTCCTGTTGCCCGGTCCCAGCTCCTGCCAACCTAGCAGTTCGAAAGCATGTCAAAGTGCAGGTAGATAAATAGGTACCACTCCGCCGGGAAGGTAAATGGCATTTCCATGCGCTGCTCTGGTTCGCCAGAAGCAGCTTTGTCATGCTGGCCACATGACCTGGAAGCTATACGCCGGCTCCCTCGGCCAATAATGCGAGATGAGCGCCGCAACTCCAGAGTTGTCCGCAACTGGACCTAACGGTCAGGGGTCCCTTTACCTTTAGAATAGTATTACCATTTTTTGCTGTTAAGCTTCTGGTTCACTAAGAGCCAACTATCCTTTTCACATGTACTGCTAGTAAGCCAGGTGCCCCCCCCCCATCTTATATTTGTGCATCTGGTTCTTCCTGCCTAAGTGCAGAACCTTACATTTGTCCCTATTGAAATTCATTTTGTTAGTTTTGGCCCAGTTCTTCAATCCATTAAGGTCATCTTGAATCCCGATTCTGTCTTCTGCAACATTAGCTACAGCTCCCAGTTTGGCGTCATCTGCAAATTTGATGAGCATCCCCTCAATTCCTTTATCCAATTCCTTCATCCAACGATGGGCCCAGGACAGAACTATGTGGCACCCCACTTGTCACTTTTTTCCAGGATGATGAGAAACCATTGATGGCCACTCTTTGGGTTTGGTCAGTCTTCCCTTGGGGGTTCCCCAGCTGGTGCCTCCCATCAGCCACTCCATGGCATCAGGCTCTTTGCATTTCAGATGTGTTCCTTGACCATATTCTAAAACGATTAGCAAATCATAAATAACTTCTACAGAGTTATCAAAACTAAAGCTTTGAGAGGCTACTTCTTCCATTGCCGCCATCTGATCTGCCACCTCGGACCACTGTCCTGCCCTCGCACTGCTTTTCAGTAACTGAGCATAAACGCATAGCAGCTAGGAACCGGCGATAACTCAAAGTAATAAAGGCAGCTTGGTGGACGTAATGAAGGCCCAGAGGTCTCCCAGGGAGGAGTAAGGGATCTAGAGGAGAGTGCTGTGTGGAACACAGATTTCAAATCTAGTATGCAGATTAAGAGTCCAATGAGGAAAATGGGTCAAGTAGATGTTATTTGGGGTTGTAGAATATGTCTCCAAGCCCCCACACTCCCATTTACTCCATATAATTATTATTTATTTCTTTATTTATACCTCGCCTGTCAGAGGTTATTACGGCTACTCCTGAGTAACGCCTCTCCACATACTTGTCTTTCAAAGTCTTTATTGGAGCACGTTATTTACAGTGTGATGAGCTGTCGGTTTCATGTCCGCTTATTCCGTGTCTGAATCCGGCACTGCCCCTTTTCGCCCCTTAGACCAACATAAGAGCCTGGGGACAGCGAATCTCCTCCCTCTTCTCCTCCTCCTTAATTCCGGTGCCGGGGGAAAAGGTCTACCCTCTGTCTTTTCCCTCTTCCCCCCTTTCCGTCTCTCTCTCTTCCCGCCTGTGGAGCAGGGGCTCTTCCATCCTGCCGGAGCCCTGGCTCTCTCTCTCTCTGCTTCCTGACTAGCTCCTTCAGACCCTGCGCTTCCATGGCTGCTTGGGGAGGAGCTGCTCCTGATGAGAGGGGGAGGTTCTCTATACTCTCTTCCCCTTACATCGCCCATCTGTCAGGGTCCCCCCCCCCGGCCACTCTGGGCGGCTTCCAACACACATTAAAATACATTAAAATATCACAGATTGAAAACTTCCCTAAAGAGGGCTGCCTTTAGGTATTTTCTAAATGTCAGGTAGCTGTTTATCTCTCTGATCTCTGATGGGAGGGCATTTCACAGGGCGGGTGCCACTACTGAGAAGACCCTCCGCCTGGTTTCCTGTAGCTTTGCTTCTCGCAGTGAGGGAACTGCCAGAAGGCCCTCGGTGCGATGGGAGGGCGTTCCATAGGGCGGGGGCCACTACCGAGAAGGCCCTCTGCCTGGTTCCCTGTAACCTCACTTCTCGCAGTGAGTGAACTGCCAGGAGGCCCTCAGAGCTGGACCTCAGTGGGGTGGAGACGCTCCTTCAGTTATACTGAGCCGAGGCCATTTAGGGCTTTAAAGGTCAACACCAACACTTTGAATTGTGCCCAGAAATGTATTGGGAGCCAATGTAGGTCTTTCAGTACTGGTGTTATATGGTTAGCCACAATCCATAGCTTTCCTGTTTCTATCCTAAAAAAAATTCCTTCAGTAGCACCTTAAAGACCAACTAAGTTTTTATTTTGGTATGAGCTTTCGTGTGCATGCACACGAAAGCTCATACCAAAATAAAAACTTAGTTGGTCTTTAAGGTGCTACTGAAGGAATTTTTTTTATTTTACTTCGATCCAGACCAACACGGCTACCTACCTGTAACCTGTTTCTATCCTGTCATTTCTTATGAAATACAGGCAGTGACCGTATAAGGCACATCTGATATGTGCAAAACCGCAAACACAAGCATCCCGTGGAACCCAGAAGGGATCTGAAAACGTCACAAAAACGTCACAAAAGGGGTGGAATTGGGTAAGAGTGGGGGCAGAAAGAGAGCGGAAAGGGGCCTTACATGCTCCCCGCCAACACGTGCAGGGGTCCGGAACGTAACCCCCATGCAAATCGCTTGCTGCCTGTACTGTATTCTGATACATCTCGCCCCAAAACAGCTTCCATCAGAATTGAGGAAAAGAACGACCTAGCTGTGTTTTAAGCCAATAAACATAGCTGTCAATTTCTCCCTTTTTAAAAGGGAAATTCCCTTATGCTGAATAGGCTTCCTCGCGAGAAAAGGGAAAACTTGATAGCTATGCCGACAATATAGTACACACCCTATATCACCCATTCCAAGTCCTAGGTATGCAAGGGGGGATGTATTAATTAAAAATATCCTGGAACCTACAGAAAAGAGCAGAGATATTCTAGATGCCCATATGCTACAGGACCTGGTGTAGTAGCAAGCAGGGTCTGGCGTTTATTTGTGCTTCCAAGTTTGATTTCAAGGAAGCCTCCTTCCGTCTATTGAATGTGTTTAGGACATGGGTGTTAAAGAGATACCTGCTCGGAAAGAAATTAATGAAATTAGCACCAGAAACCCCAGGAGCTAATTCAATTACCAAGTGCTGCATGTTAAACCAAGGGCACCCTGAGAGTACCTGTAAACGGAGGAGTCTGCTTCTCCCAGAGTCCCCATCTGCTAAAACACATCCTGCTTTCAGAAAATAATACAGCATCTGCTCGACTCCCCACCACCGTTCAGAGCAAAGTCCCTTCCTTTCTATAAGCACATCAACAAAGCAAGATTCCATGAAGATGTAGGGAAATTCCTACCTTGCAAAATGCATCCATTCCGTCAGGAAAGACAGCCGGATAATTCAGAGGTTCTTTAAACCTTAGGGGACCTTTGGTTAGAATACTAACTCCCTAATGAATCCCCAGGGAGCTAATGAGTTGTGTCACTGAGTCGTCTTATACCTGCCTAAGAACCTCCAGCAGATTTGCCCCATTGTGTGTGCAGCTGCCTATTATTTCCAGCAAATTATCTCCATGATAAATGACACAGGTGGTGCTATAAGGCAATTTTGACTCAGAAGCCATGGCTGCAAGGTTTATCTGCGCTAGCCAACTTTTTACTTGAATCTCCACAGGTATTTGAAACAACTAGAAAAGATACCTTTTTCCTTCATAATTTTTTTTTCAAATTGTAGTCACTCCCTGCTGTCCTTATAGTTATCTTACTATTATATTTACCACAAAACCTGATAACACAGAATCCAGCTAATACATACAGTGGAACCACGGTTGTCTAATGTAATCCGTTCCGGAAGACGGTTCGACTTCCGAAATGTTCAACAACCGAGGTGCAATTGCCAGTCAGCAAATTCCTTTTTAAAAAATGGAGAAACGCGTCTTGGAAGCCGTTCGACCTCCGAGGCGCGTTCGAAAACAGAAGCATTCTCTTCCGGGTTGCCGCTGTTCGGGTTCCAAATTGTTTGGCTTGACAGCCGAGGTTCCACTGTATGTGATTTTTCTTCTTTCTATCGTACACGGACAGCACAAATCAACAGGCAGAGCTATCCAATGCTGGCAGCCTGCTAAGCATATCAAAAAGAGACAGGCAATGCACGTACTTTTGTAACCAAAGAAAATCTTTACTGAAAATTATACACACACAGGCACACCAACTTAAAGCAAAAGATGGTAAGACGTTGCCTTTAAATGCTAAATTTAGAATCTAGGTTTTAATATTGTTCAATATGCATTGGTTACCAGTTGGCTTGGAAAGTTGTTGTTTGCTACCTGTAAAGCCTTAAATGGTTTGGGACCAGTATATCTAGTGCCAGGTTTATGCATAAGCTAAACAAGCTATAGCTTAGGGCCCCACTCTCTTGGGGGCCCCCAAAAAAAATTAAAGGAAAAAAACAACTGGATGTACATTTCTAAAATATAAGATAAAAAGCAAATAAAATAAAACCTACATATAGCAGCAGTGTTTTGTGTTGTGTAGGCTCCTATGATGTAAGTAATGGGCCCCGCCTGCTAGCTTGCTAAAATATCACTGGTTTGCTCATAAGGTGCAAATGGCTTTAGATACCTATTAGGTCCATAAATTACCATATAGCATGTATTCGACACCAAAAAAAAACCAATTTGTTGTTGACAAAGGACAGCTGGACATATAAAGGGCCCCATTACCTTCAGTAGCTTAGGGCCTCATCAGACCTAAACCCGGCCCTGAGTATATCTGGCACTTCTACAGATGCCAAATAATCCTGCATAGAATTATAGAGTTGGAAGGTACCCAAGGGTCATCTAGTCCAACCCGCTGCAATGCAGGAATTTCAACGAAAGCAACCAAGACAGGTGGCTATCCAACCTCTGCTTTAAAACCTCGAAGGAAGGAGAGTCCACCACCTCAGGAAGGAGCCTGTTCTGCTGTCAAACTGCTCTTGTGAGATTTCACAGGGGCTCTCACAAGATTTTGCTGGAAGATGCTTCCACAGTTCCCTGCTGTGATTGGGCAGGCAGGAAACCCATCCCTTTAGATTCTGCCACCTGAGGCAGCTGCCTCAGCCCACCTCGTAGGCGGCCCAGCCCTGGACAGCTCAAGCTAACGAGATCAGGAAATAAATATACTAAGTGTACTAAAATAATCAAACAAATGCAAGCAGTTAAAACAATGGGAGCAGAGTGCACAATAATCAATTTACAAACCTGAAAATGCTCGGGATCAAAACGCTCCTCCCCTTAACTGACTCAACCACAGGCAATGAAAACGGAAGTGTCTGGGTGATTTTTAAAGGAGGAGGCAGCACCCACACTTTTCTCTGTGGTCACAAGTTAGCAGTTGCCATTCCACACCCACACCCCAAAACTCCTCCTCTGTGGGATGTTTGTGTTGTTCATCTGGTCAAAAGAATGGCAGCTGTCTAGAGCAGGGGTCAGCAACCTAAGGCCCATGGGCCACAAGCGGCCCATGGGGGTCATTTAATAATAATAATAATAATAATAATAATAAGAATAATAATAATAATTTATTATTTATACCCCGCCCATCTGGCTGGGTTTCCCCAGCCACTCTGGGCGGCTTCCAACAAAAAAATAAAACACAGTAATCTATTAAACATTAAAAGCCTCCCTGAGCAGGGCTGCCTTCAGATGTCTTCTAAAATTCTGGTAGTTGTTTTTCTCTTTGATATCTGATGGGAGGGCGTTCCACAGGGCGGGCGCCACCACCGAGAAAGCCCTCTGTCTAGTTCCCTGCAACTTGGCTTCTCGCAATGAGGGAACCGCCAGAAGGCCCTCGGTGCTGGGCCTCAGTGTCCTGGCAGAGCGATGGGGGTGGAGACGCTCCTTCAGGTATACTGGACCGAGGCCGTTTAGGGCTTTAAAGGTCAGCACCAACACTTTGAATTGTGCTCGGAAACATACTGGGAGCCAATGTAGGTCTTTCAAGACCGGTGTTATGTGGTCTTCGCGGCCGCTCCCAGTCACCAGTCTAGCTGCCGCATTCTGGATTAGTTGTAGTTTAACCTGCCCATGGACCCCACGCCACCCACTCAGGGACCCCCGCCGCCCACTTGGTCGGCTCCCGTACACCGCGCTAAACCGGCGCAGAGCAGAGCGGGGACCACCTCCCGCAACACTGGCTGGCTCCTGCAGCCAATGGGAAGCTGCGCACGCCTGCTCCGCGGAGTGCCAGAAATAGTGTTTGCGCATGCGGGACCGGCCCAAGCCACAAAAACTTTGCCAACCCCTGGTCTAGAGGGACATTGCTGTCATTGTCACAAAATGCAGGTAGCAACGTGAGATGAAAGGCTAGGTAGTCTGGGTCCCCCTTTTCACCATTCATCCCAAATTTATCTGAAATAATAATAATAATAATAATAATAATAATAATAATAATAATAATAGCAATAATTCTACCATTTATACCCTGCCCATCCGGCCAGGTCTCCCCAGCCACCTTGCAAGGTCCACATTGCATCTAAAAACATAATAAAAACATCAAGCAATAAAAACCTCCCGATACAGATGTCTTCTAAAAGTTGTGTAATTCTGTATCTCCTTGACATCTGAAAGCTCTTTCTGGAGACTGGTGTGCCACCCTTTCCGTTCTTTTGGCTCATGCCACTGAGGAAAGGGAGTGTGGCCATCTTGGTTTTCTCTGACTCATCAAACAGTCCTTCGTGCCAGGCTTCTTGTCCCCTTAACCCACTCCCTGTTTTGCTCTCCAGCCCCGTGTGAGGGACGCTTGTTCCGAAAATGATCCCATCTATTGCCAGAGACTGCCCTGCACATTGACATAGTCCTAGCCTGTGACAGAACAAGGCATTTCCCCCTCCTCATAGAGGGCCACTATAATGCTGAGATATACCCTCGGGCAGAAAACACATTCAGAGCCCAAACAGGGAAAGTTGAGTCAAATAGATGTTTTCTGTGCCACAGGGCTGCCAACAATCCCATCTTTTGTGCTAGCAGAAGAATCGGAGCCTATGTGCTTTGCTAACTCTTTCTTGTTGGAGCGGAAAGGTCATGAACAGGCATGTAATGGAAAAGCGTGTGGCAAACTTTCCCGGGGGGGGGGGGTGGAAGAAGAGGAGAAAATAGCCAAGTGAGATCTCTGGGGGGGAAAGGCCTCCACTTCCTGGCTTTCGGAGGGGGTCATGGGATGGGTGAACCTCTTCGAGGCATGGGCATGGGAAATATCACAACCCAGGCGTAAAAGGCAGGGTCCTTTGGCCAGATAAGTATCAAGGCCAGAGCAAGGTTTTGGACAATGTTCAACCATGGAACTGCCATAAACTGTTCTAAACAGCAGTACAGAGACACGGGGAAAATGTGTTCCTGTTCATTCTCCTTGACCTCTCAGTGGCTTTTGATACCATCAACCATGGTATTGATGTAAAAATTGGGGTTTGGCTTTTGCTGCCCAACTCCCCATGGGGCTCTGAGTCCCCTAAGTCCATGATCGGTCAGAGAAGAATGGATGGAGGCAGGATCCAGCGGAAAGCAAGGCAGGTATTTATTTTTCTGTTGCAACAGAGTTCACTCCCCTCCTTCCAAGGGAGGGAGAACCCTGGACAAAAGTGTGCAGGAACCTTTAAAGACTTTGGACATTTCCCAATCCTCTTAGCAAAAGACCACCCCAAAATCATCATGCATACATCACAGGAGGCAGGTCTACAGCAGAAATCCTGTCTGCCAGGATACATGATAATGATCACTGGTTGCATTACCTGGGCAGCCTGGCCATTCTTTTGTGATGGTTCATACTTTAGTTCCTGAATCCAGGTCACAGGCTCACCCTATTCATGCACAAAGAAGCCCTTAAGATAGGATTTGTAAGGGAAAAGACAATGGGAAGGCTTTCTCCATTTGCCTCCCTTACTGCAGAGGAATAGTTACAGGTAGGTAGCCATGTTGGTCTGGGACCAGAGCACGCCAGGCACTCCTGTTTTCCACTGCCTCTCGCAGTTTGGTCAAACTCATGTTCGTAGCTTCGAGAACACTGTCCAACCATCTCATCCTCTGTCGTCCCCTTCTCCTAGTGCCCTCAATCTTTCCCAACATCAGGGTCTTTTCCAGGGAGTCTTCTCTTCTCATGAGGTGGCCAAAGTATTGGAGCCTCAGCTTCACGATGTGTCCTTCCAGTGATCACTCAGGGCTGATTTCCTTCAGAATGGATAGGTTTGATCTTCTTGCAGTCCATGGGACTCTCAAGAGTCTCCTCCAGCACCATAATTCAAAAGCATAAATTCTTCGGCGATCAGCCTTCTTTATGGTCCAGCTCTCACTTCCATACATCACTACAGTACTGGGAAAACCATAGCTTTAACTATACGGACCTTTGTAGGCAAGGTGATGTCTCTGCTTTTTAAGATGCTGTCTAGGTTTGTCATTGCTTTTCTGTTGGTCTGCCGTAGTCAAAACAAAATAAAAAAAATCCTTCCAGTAGCACCTTAGAGACCAACTAAGTTTGTCATAGGTATGAGCTTTCGTGTGCATGCATATATCTGAGGTCATTGGGAGAGTCAAAATGGCTATATAGCACTCTCGAAGCATCACCCTCTGGAAACGTCCCTCCAGGTAGGACCCCAATCGGTGGTTTCATGTAGATGTCAAACAGCATAGGGGATAGAATTGAACCCACATTGAAAGCTCCACAGGGCTGAAAAACACTCAATCTGGGAAGAACCATCCAAGTAGGAGCAGAACCACTACAAACCAGTGTCATCCACACCCAACTTGGACAGCTGCTCCAGAAGGATACCATGGTTGATGGTCTCAAAAGCCAATGAGAAGTTGAGGAGAATTAGCTGGGACACATGTCTCCTGTCTTTCTCCCGACAGGGGTCATCCTACAGGGTAACCAAAGCAGTTTCCTTACCAAAACCAGGCCTAAACCACAACTGAAATAGATCAAAAATCAGTTTCCTCCTAGAGCACCTGGAACTGGTCCATGAACCCACTCAGGTACCATAAGGCAAATGAGGTTGGCCAACATCGCATTGGAACTTTGGTGCTCTTCCATTTAATAGGATTTTAGGGGGTTATTTTCTACGTTGTTTGCAGATTTGATCATAATATGTGCCCTAGTGGCTCAGTTCAGATGTCACACCACGGTCAGCTATGGTTCAGCATGGTATTTGGACTGACAAACCATGATTTCCAATTTACGGGCAAACTAGAATCAGAAATAGCTTTGCAAACTATGGCTTGACAACTGTGGTTAGCTTAAAAACTGGAAGTGGATGCTTCTGATGCCCTCCTCTAGTGTACCCAAGAAGAGAGGAGCTGGGAAGGATTCAAGCCCGTCCACTCACCCCTTTTGTTGCCGCAGCATTGCAGGACGTCAAAGGTTTCACCAGGGCCCCAACAAGGGAACTGGAACAGCAGTGCCCTTCCTGATAGGGGGGGGGGCTTAAGCCCCCTCCGCCTATCAGGAACTGGATCCTGGTCTGCACCCAGCTTTGGCTAATGGGGATCCAGCTGGGGACTTGGGCTGCGCCAGGGGGCGTCACTGACAGAGCAGGTAGGCTTCCCTCAGATCCACCCCTTGCCCATTTAAGCAGCCCATACCTGGGGCACTACCTGTTCGTTCCTTCACCGGGTTTTCCCCCCTGCCCACCAACCCTCGGTTTAAGCTGATAGTCAATGACTTTGCTGTTCCTTAAGGGGGCCGGGTGGGAATTTGCCCACTGGGCTAATTGGCACTGTGACCCGGTGGTTTTGCCTACCTCATAGCAATCGTCACAGCTGGTTGGGCATAGGGGCAATCCTTTGTTTTGGATGGAAGGGTGGTTGTAGTCTCCATCTGCCCCTCCAAACTCTGGGGTATCCCGTTAAAGGGATCCAGGGAGAGTGGCCATGTCCACATGTCTGGGGTGGGCAGGGCTGAAGGCACTCCCTCAGACGGTGGTCCCTGAGGGAGGTCACCCTATTATTTGATACAGGTAGGTAGCCGTGTTGGTCTGACGTAGTCGAAACAAAAAATAAAAAAAAATCCTTCCAGTAGCACCTTAGAGACCAACTATGTTTGTCATAGGTATGGGCTTTCGTGTGCATGCACTTCAATCTCCCAGGACAATCTATACAAGATCTCAAAGTAGCAGTCTTATTACAGAAAAATTTCAGAAACCGACTGGAAAGAGAAGTTGCTGAATTGCAACTCATTACCAAGCTTAAAACCATGGAGAGACCTGGTCTGAATAAGGACATTGGATTCTTATCTCATTATACATGATAAAGCTTTCTTTAGCTATCTCACCCCTTGCTTTTTCCTGCAAGACCAATTGCAGTCGTTAACAGTCGTCAACAGGTTCACCATTCCTATCACCCAATCACCCATTCCTACCACCCTTCTGAGTAATACCCCTCCCCACCCTCTGACCTATACATAAGGGTCTGGTGACTTCTGTTTCAGTGTATCTGAAGAAGTGTGCATGCACACGAAAGCTCATACCAATGACAAACTTAGTTGGTCTCTAAGGTGCTACTGGAAGGAATTTTATTTTATTTTTTGTTCCTATTATTTGATGTAAGTCTTAGGAACCCCCACCTGGATTGACCACGCATCACTTCCAGTGGGCCGGAAGTATTGCCCCATGCCCAAGCCAAACCTCTTTCATCTGTATTCAATAAAGTTGTGGCCTGTTTTGACCCAAAAAACAACCTCACTGGTCTCTTTTTTGCATGGGTTGGGTTAGGAGAACCTGATGCCTGGTCCTGCAAGGCGTTCTGCACCTCATTCAACACCAGAGAACCATTGTTTGCTGTTATATCTTAACGGGGCCAGTGATTCCAGATCATTTTTATACTCTTCTCCTAATAGAAAATAATGGAGAGATGTTTCTGTTGAGTGCCCATTCTTCCCATTTCTGTAGAGAGCAATAAGTAAGGAAAGGTCAATTGCTGCAATCAATATGCAAGTGGCTGTGAGTTGGACCGTGTCTGAATGAAGACACACAGGTAAGGAAGTGTCGTCCAGCATTAGAGACGTCTGCGGAGATGGTTATTGGCAGAAATGACACTGCCATCATATCACCCTCGGTTACGCAAAGGAAAGGAAGCTGGCCTCTCTTGCTGCAGAAGCAGCACTCAGTCATCCCGCCTGGGCTCCGAGAACAACTCAGAATGTCACCGAGAAAGAAAGGTCACCAAAGAAAGACAGCGGAACCTCATGTGAACTCTGGTGTCCCTTATGTAGGCTCCGGTTGGATTTTTGCTACAGGTGCTTTCAGCAAGGCACAAATCTAAGAGACACTCCTGTTTTATACAAACTCAGCCAACGTTCACAAAATGCTAGCTGAAATATGATGACCTTCCACAGCAGGAAACAAGGCAGAGCAAAGACTTTGAACCTCCTTGGAGGGCTCATCCACACTTGCCTTTCCTCCGCATTTCTAGGTACAGGTTCAGACTTTCCAGGTTCATGTCTGAGCAACTTTCTTTCTTTCTTTTTTGCCTTGGCACTTTATAACACTGAGTTGACCAAAGAGCAATCCACAGGCTTTTAGAGGATTGCATAATGACCGTTTCCCCAACATAAAGGGGAGGCGCATTTTGCGCAGTCGCGTGCAGCCCCCCCTGGGATCCCTGAGGCAGTTCTGGATATTGGAGGCTGGCACTGCCTACCTGAGGCTGGAGGCTGCAGTCGCCGCCCACTCAGTTAGCCGACCAATCCAGCCAAGGGGAGGTGTGCCAAGGGGATTGGCCAGGTAGATTCAGGTAGGCTTACCTGCACACAAAAAAGAGGAGCCATTCCTGGGAAGCAGCCGATGGATTCAGAGCTTTCCCACCCTCCACTCCCTAATTTTATGCTTGATTTACAGGTTATTACTTCCACAGGCTGCTTGCTTTACAGGTTTTACTTCCACAGGCGTACACGCACGCAGGCGCTGCTACGACCGGCTGCTGTTAAAGGGCTGGAAAGGAGTTTCCCTGCATTGGCAGGTTTCGCCTTTCCCGTAGCAATTCGCCACAACTTTGGCGATGCAGGCCTTGGGCGGAATCCTTTAGTCATTTACATAAAAGGGAGGGGCGTGGGGGCGGTGACCCCCTGCCCTATTGCGGCGGCGATAACAGGGTTCCCGTAAATGGGGCACAAGGGGGGGCATTTGGCGATGCCAATTGGCTGTTATTGCCCTCCCCTTCCAGCGGCGGCGATCGAGGGTGGCAGGCTATCTGCTTGAACATATGTTCTCCAGAGTTAGCCCAACCCCCACACATGCTGGACAACCCTGAAGATTACCCCACCCCCGACTGGGGGCTGGGAGGGATATATGCCCAATGCCTGCGCCAAGGTATTCCTACATCTGAATTTTAATAAAGTTGTGGTCAATTTAAATCCCATAAAACGTGGTCTTGTGTCATTATTCCACTTGGGGCTGCCCTGGGGACTGGGGGGGGGGACTCCGCCTGACTGTGCAAACCTGCCTGACCAGAGATGATAGTAGGACAACAACAACAGCAACAGCAGCAACAACAACAACAACAACAACAACAACAACAACAACAACAACAACAACAGAGTTGTACCCACTGAAGCTACAATGGCTGTACTGTGCCACAGCTTCGAACACTACGGTTTGATTTCAGCCAGTGCGTCCACAGCTCGCCAGCTTCTGTGCATCTGCCCTTCACTGTGGCCTCATGGATGGGTTTAACAATTGGCTGAACTACATTGCCCAGCTAAACTAACAAGAGCAACAAAAGCAGGAGGAACAAATACAGCACTATACTGTAATTAGAAGTGAACGAAGAGATGAATGGATAATCGGAAAGAGGAGAAGTGGCAGAGCAGAGCTAAATCAGCCATGCACCCGGTTGTCGTTCAGGAAGAAAGCTAAATGCCAAGCACAGCAGAGAACAACTACTAAGAAAGAGCTGGATTTAAGAGCTATTTCAATCAGCATTTGGACCTTTGCACCCACTCACCCCCTTAGTTGCTTCCTAAGCAGAGATTTATTAACTACAGTTCCCTTTCTGGACAGTTTTCCTGGATGGTGGTAGGAGAATTAATCTAGTTAATCTAGATTCAGAAATAGCTTCATTTATTTCACAGTTTGTTACTGGAAGGAACTTACACAAATGTCTCTGTGATAATTAATTTTTGCATAACAGTTATATTGATTTATCTGGCCATTTGAATCTGGATTTAACTATTTTGCTGCTGCTGGAGATGCATCGTTTACAGAGAGAACATCAAGCTGCAGGCAAAATAGCCGTCTTGAAATTTTTTGATTAAAATATAGTTGTATAACTGGGGAGATAATAATATTTTCTTTTTATCATTTACCCTTTCACAATCCCTGTGTGGCTGCTATTAGAGTCATAGTAATTGGGGAATACATGAGCTCATTAACAATTATCTCTGGAATGGTTTGAAGCCAACATTTCCAGGGATTGATGGATTGAAATGTCTGCCATTTTAGCCCCTTCCTTCCTTCCTTCCTTCCTTCCTTCCTTCCTTCCTTCCTTCCTTCCTTCCTTCCTTCCTTCCTTCCTTCCTTCCTTCCTTCCTGTTGAACTTGTCAGCATCTTTCCCCATGGTGTCACATGGGTCTTTCATAGGAGAACATTCAACAATGGAGGGGCCACTGCTGGAAAGACCCTTTCTCTCATGATTTGTACCCCACTTCGCAAGGGCACTCAGAGAAGATTGTCAGATGACAGCCTCAAGGGTCAGGGAGGTACACGAGAGAAAATGTGTTCCTTCAGATACATCAGAGTTGTAAAGGGCTTTAAAGGTCAGAACCAGCACTTTGAACTGGGCACAGAAATGGACTGGGAGCAGGGCCGTCTTACCCATAGGTGCTAGGGGTGCAGGGCACCCGGGCGCCAGGCTCTCAGGGGCGCCAGGCCAAGAGTCTTGGGCCCAAGAGTTGAGTCCAGGGAAGAGCCCGCCCATTGGTCAGAGCGCCGCAGTGGGCTCTTCTGCTCTGCGCCACGAGTTCGGGGGCAACGGAGCCAGTGAGATGCTGAGGCGGCCAGCCAGCTCCGCCCTCCTGCGCACCTGGGACTGGGCAACTGGGAGGGCACCAGCTGAAAAGCTGATAGAAGATGTTCCACGCCACAGAGGTTGTTTGAGCCCTGAGCAATGAGCACCTCCAAACTACAAACCTGGTCCTCCATGACAACCTCCTCCAGAACATGCCTTGCCTGAGCAGATGGATCCCCTCTGTTCTGTGTCCCTCACACGCAGCCTGCTTCCAGTGATCCAGTTACAAAGACTTCATTCAGCATCTCTGCAGTCTCCTTTCCTCCTCAAGAGTACATCTGATCTATTTTGCTTCTCATCTCTTGGTTAAGCCACTTAGTTTGATTTTGTCCTTGCAGTGTTTTTAAACATGACTGGGCTCTCGGACAATAAACAAGGCATATCAGTCAGTCTCAACAGGGTATATCCAATTCTACTCCATCTTCAGCAGTAAACAAAAAACAAAAAATTCACAGAAACACAAATAAATATCTACCAGTTAAACCAGGGGTCAGCAAACATTTTCAGCAGGGGGCTGGTCCACTGTCCCTCAGACCTTGTGGGGGGCCAGACTATATTTTGGAAAAAACAAACAAACAAATTCCCACAAAAAACCCAGAGGTGCAATTTAAATAAAAGGACACATTCTACTCATGTAAAAACATCAGGCAGGCCCCACAAATAACCCAGAGATGCATTTTAAATAAAAGGGCCCATTCTACTCATGTAAAAACATGCTGATTCCCGGACTGTCCGCGGGCCGGATTTAGAAGGCCACTGGGCCGGATCCAGCCCCCGGGCCTTAGTTTGCCTACCCATGAGTTAAACAAATCTTTAGACCTGCAGATGGCGAAGTGAGCACAACTTAAAATTATGGGGAAAGGTTATCTGATAAAAGTCAGTCTTGAAAAGACACGGTTTTATTGACAAAGGGGGATTTGTGCTCCAGATCTAAATGTCAGGTTAACTCTCAGTTGTTCGTTTGGGGTTACGGCTATGTAGTGTTTTTTAGGCTTTGTCCAAACAGCAGCTTAAAGAACAACAACGTGCTCCATAAACGCAGTGTGAGAATCTGGTCATGGCAGGACAACATTAGGGGCTGGGATGGTCTCACACTTAGCAACACCAGCATATAAAAATGTTCAAGCTGAGCATTCTATGACTGCTTTTTCATCTACAGCAGTGATGGCGAACCTATGACACGCGTGTCAGACGTGACACGCAGAGCCCTCACTTCTGGCACGCGCCCCATTGGCCCATTCGTGCTGTTTTTTTTTTGTTGTTGTTGTTGCTGGTAGCCAGATATTGTTTTTAACCCTTTCTGTGCTGTTTTTCTGGCGCTTTGGCAGACGATGACTGGGTGTAACAGCGTTCGTTTTTAACCCGTTCTGTGCTGGGGTTTTTGCGCTTTGGCAGACTATGCCGGTGCTGCGTGTTAGTTCCAGAGAAGGTATTATTCGTCATTTATTTCTGTTCTCTTCCCCCCCCCAAAAGCACAGCAACTTTGGGGCACCCCCCAAAAGCAAAACAACTTTTGCACACACACACCCCAAAAAAACCTCCAACTCTGGGCACTTTGTGATAAATAAGGAGTTTTTGGTTTCGTTTGATTAAATAATTAGTTTTTGGTTTATTAAGTACAGTTATATATTACAATTATACATTTTTGTTATTTAAACTATAAATATCGCAAAATTACGGTTTTTGTTCTTGGAGTGACACACCACCCGAGTTATGCTCAGTTTTTTGGCGAATTTTGACACACCAAGCTCAAAAGGTTGCCCATCACTGATCTACAGAGATCCCCAGTGCCATGGAGCTTTGCCACACTGGAGCATATTGTGTTTCTGCAGCTGTTGGCGTTCCCATTTAAATTGCATTTGTCTACATGCCATTACTCTCAAACAGCACCAGTCTTCATGCTTTCCCCCTGTAAATTTGGGTTGAAGATCACTTTGCCACCTTGGACCCATCAGTATGGGTCTTGGACCACTGCAATGCGCTCTACGTGGGGCTACCTTTGAAGGTGACCCAGAAACTGCAACTAATCCAGAATGCAGCAGCTAGACTGGTGACTGGGAGTCACTGAGACCACATAACACCGGTCTTGAAAGACCTGCATTGGCTCCCAGTACGTTTCCGAGCACAATTCAAAGTGTTGGTGCTGACCTTTAAAGCCCTAAATGGCCTCGGTCCAGTATACCTGAAGGAGCATCTCCACCCCCATCTTTCAGCCCAGACACTGAGGTCCAGTGCTGAGGGCCTTCTGGCGGTTCCCGCGCTGCGAGAAGCCAAGTTACAGGGAACCAGGCAGAGGGTCTTCTCGGTAGTGGCACCCGCCCTGTGGAACGCCCTCCCAACAGATGTCAAAGAGAAAAACAACTACCAGACTTTTAGAAGACATCTGAAGGCAGCCCTGTTTAGGGAAGCTTTTAATATTTGATGAATTATTATATTTTAACCTTTTGCTGGAAGCCGCCCAGAGTGGCTGGGGAAACCCAGCCAGATGGGCAGGAAATTAATTAATTAATTAATTAATTAATTAATATTATTATTAAGTATCCATCTCCCTAACCTACCTCATCCAGGTGGTTAGGAGGATAACACGGGGGAAAGGAGACTCATGGGTGCTGCCTTGGGCTCCTTAGTAAAAAGGTGGACTGGATACTAACATACAGTAATACTGATAATAAGGAATAAAAACAGAAGTCTCACTCCAGCCTTCCTGTCCCTGATTTTGAGGCTTGGAATGTTGAATTTCCTTTGTTAAATGAGCAGAGAACTGCCAGTACATATAACCTGCCCTATTTTTCTAGATGTTTCCCTGATGACCATCCCACAATAATATAGCAACTCACCTTAAATCTGCAAAGGGTTTGATTTTGAGATGCAGTAAAATTAAAGTATTTCAGTTTTGGAAAAAGTTGACACTCCTCCGTTTACGTTTTGGGAGGTACTTTTTTGAAACCCTAACTTTCCATTCTCGTTGACGACTTACCTTAAAGCAAAATTTGTACAGATCAGATGGCCAGACTTGGTACTTTCATATCCTGTTTCCCACCTGCTATTACTATATCCAACAAACAGTCGGTACAAAATCAAATTAGGAAGATTAGAAATTTTTGCAAACAAATTCAAACTGGGAACATTTGATTGATATTTTCCCCATGACAATGTTGCATAAGTGGTGGGAATGTAAGAAAATCAGAAACTTTGGGGACAGTATCTATGAAGAATTGAAATACATACACACACACACACACACACACACATTTGTTAAAAAGCTGGAAGCATTTCTCTTGGGTTTACTAACATCACATAAAAGAAAAGAAGGATATTTCTATATTTCTATGCGATTAATGTAATGTAATGTAATCGCTAAGCAGAAATGAAAAGCCGAATGGAAATATGTTGAGGATTATCTGATTAAAGAAGGTATAAATATCGAATTGGTGATTTGCTTAAACGGAAACATATACAGGGAAGTGTATAGAAACAATGTAATTAATAGTTTAGATAAGCAAGTTAAGTTAAAATACAGTGGCGCCTCACTAGACGAACACCTCACGCAACGAAAAAATAGCAAGACGAAAACGTTTTGCGATTTTTTGGCAGACTCGCTAGACGAAGTTTTCTATGGCCGTGCCATAGAAAACTTCGCAAGACGAAGCAGGGCGCCACGAGGATGAGAAAGTCAGGCCGAGCCTCCTCCTGGGAGCCCGCCCGCCTCGCGCTTCCGCCGCCGCCATCACCCGGCTTCCGCAGGGACATGGTGATTGGCGCCGCCGCACCGAAATGGCTGCTGGCAGCCGAGCAGCAGCTGGATCTCCACTCACTCTCACCTTAAGCCGCCGTGCACGGAAGAGTGCAAACGGGACAGGCCAACCAGGCAGACTGTGCGCGAACGGGCTGTCTGTCTGGTTGGGCGCGAGGGTCTGGCTGCTGGGGAAGGAGGGAGGGAGCCTCTCCCTGGCCCTCCTCCTGCTTCCCCCTCCCCAGAGCCTTTAAAATTTCCGGCCGTGGCAGGTGAGTTGGCGCCCTTTTTTTGCACTTTTTTTTTTTTTTTTTTGCCCATAGGAACGCATTAATTAAATTTCAATGCATTCCTATGGGAAACCGTGCTTCGCAAGATGAAATTTGCGCGATACAAAATGACTCGTGGAACGAATTAATTTCGTCTTGCGAGGTACCACAGTAACAGTTTAGATAAGCAAGTTAAGCTAAAATTTTAAAATGGAAGCGATGTACAAACAATAGGGAGTCAATTTTTTGTTTTTATATCTTTTTTTGTTCTTTTATGTGTTGTTTATGTTTTATATTGCTTTATATTGTGTGTTTAATTTGTGTTTGATTTGTTGTTGTTTTTTGTCATGGGCTACTTATTTCTTTTCTCTCTCTCTCTCTTTTCTGTAATATTTTAATGTTATTAAATAAAGATGATTTTTAATTTTTTTAAAAAAAGAAGGATATTTTTATATGCCACAACAGTGGCAAGAATGACCGCTTCCCCAACATAAAGGGGAGGCGCATTTTGCGCAGTCGGGTGCAGCCCCCCCTGGGATCCTGAGGCAGTCTTGGAAGTTTGGAGGCTGGCACTGCCTACCTGAGGCTGGAGGCTGGAGTTGCCGCCCACTCAGTTAGCCGACCAATCCGGCCGAAGGGGGCGTGCCAGGGGGATCGGCCAGGTAGGATCAGGTAGGCTTACCTGCACACAAAGAAGAGGAGCCATTCCTTGGAAGCAGCCGACGGATTCAGAGCTTTCCCACCCTCCACTCCCTAACTTTCTGCTTGCTTTGCAGGTTATTTACTTCCACAGGCTTCTTGCTTTTCAGGTTTTTCTTCCACAGGCGTACACGCACGCAGGCGCTGCTATGACTGGTCGCTGTTAAAGGCCTGGAAAGGACTTTCCCTGCATTGGCAGGTTTCGCCTTTCCCGTAGCAATTCGTCACAACTTTGGCGATGCAGGCCTTGGGCGGAATCCTTTAGTCATTTACATAAAAGGGAGGGGCGTGGGGGCGGTGACCCCCCGCCCTATTGCGGCGGCGATAACAGGGTTCCCGTAATCGGGCCTCAAGGGGGGGGCATTTGGCGATGCCACTTGGCTGGTTATTGCCCTCCCCTTCCAGCGGCGGCGATCGGGGGGGCGGGCTATCTGCTTGAACATATGTTCTCCAGAGTTAGCCCAACCCCCACTCATGCTGGACAACCCTGAAGATCACCCCACCCCCGGCTGGGGGCTGGGAGGGATATACGCCCAATGCCTGTGCCAAGGTCTTCCTACATCTGAATTTTAATAAAGTTGTGGCCATTTTAATCCCATAAATACATGGTCCTGTGTCTTTATTCCACTCGGGGCTGCCCTGGGGACTGGGGGGGGGGGGGCTCCGCCTGACTGCGCAGTACTTATTGCCAGAAAATGGAAGGGAGAGGAGGTTCCAACAAAGGAAGAGTGGCAGATAAAATTATTTGAATACATTGAGCTTGCTAAAATGACAGAATTAATTAGGAATCAAACAACCCAAAAGTTCAGTAAGGAATGGGAGTGTTATAAAATCTACTTAAAAAAAATAATTGTTCACAAGTAAAACCTTTATTATGCTTTGATTGATTTTTGCAAAATGCAGAACAGTTACTATAATTAAATCATATAGTACCAAGAAATGAGAACCATCTAAAGAAGGCAGTTGATTACGGAAAAGTATGACTCAAATTGAGGTGGACGGGAGTCATCTCAAAAGAATAGAACGTTAATGATTGGTAAGTTAGAATATCAATTATTGGTAATTGGCGGAGGAAATTTTTTTTAGTTAATACGTGTTTTTATGTTTTTTGTTATCTTTATTTGTGGTTCAAATATTGGGCTGTGTTTTTTTTTCTTGTGGATGTATGTAAGAAGCAAAGTTCAATAAAAAGAAAGAAGGAAAGAAATCCCCCCCCCCCTGAATTAATTCCGGCTGCTTTCACAAGCAGCTACCTTTTCCCCGAGTCACCTTGCAAATGTATCTCTCTCTGCCAAAAACTTCAGCAGAAAGGGGAATTATTCATAACCTTTCATAAACTCAAAGACTGTGAGAAGAACTTACAGAAACAAGGAAACCGGTCAAACGTCGTGAAGTGGCTCATCCAGGTGTATTGCTGCTGGGTCTCCATCTTCAATCTGCCCCTTCTTTAGAGTTGTGTTGGACCAAAACCACTCTGACAGACAACGCTGACGGAAGGGCAAAGAGTATGATGGCATGTTTACACACCCCAGAGGTCTCATCCAAGTTACAAATTTATCTTTCAGACCTTGACCTGCCTGGAATAGTTTGTGGATATACCTGCTTTGGGGGTCTTTCTTTCTCTCTCCCTCTCTCTATGCTAACACAAGAAAGACAGTGTCTGACAAACGCATTGTCTCCTAGGTAAAACATATTATTATTTTGGCAAAGAGTTAATTAGAATCTCTGGACTCACCTATACAGCTGCAAATGTAATGTTTTAAGTGCTTTATACAAACGTGACACTAGATGGCGCTGGTGAGCTACAGATAATTTCCATATATTTTTTTAACGTGTTTTTTAACATTTTAATACCTTTTTATACATTCAGCCTCTATGATATTCCCTAAAATTACGTTTCATTTCCTGGGTTGGGTTTTTTAAAAAAAATTGTTATAGCGACCTTTTATTTATTTATTTTTACTATTTTAAGTTAAAATACTAAAACAGATTAAAACTACTTCAAGTTTCTAAGCAGCTGAGTAGGCTTGTCTAAATAATAATGGTTTTTAGCAGGCACCGAAAGAGTACAGTGCTTGATCTCAATTGGCAGTGAGTTCCAAAGTGTAGGCACTGACACACTAAACAAGAGGAGACTGAGAGGAGGGGAGACTGAGATAAGTAGCGTAGGTGGGGGGCAGGAGATGGCAATTCCCTTTCACCCCAAGTGGTAAGAGAAGGCAGGCCACCCCCGCTTCTACCTCTGAAATAAATAGCCACTGGATTTTTCAGAGAGCCACTAGATTCTATTTTTATTAAATATGTTACCACCAGAAATTAAAATCTTTATTGCTGTATGCAATGACTGCGGCCAGGTGTATTAGTGGCAAGAAAGTGGAAGAGTGAGAACTTACCCACTGTAATGGAGTGGCAAACACTTATGTTACAATATGTACAACTGGCAAAACTTACTGACTCAGTAAGGGGATCATCAACACAAAATGTATCCAAAGAATGGAGTGTTTACAAAAAAATATTTAAAAATGTATTATCCTAATAATTCCATACTAGCAGATATGGAATAACGTTTGAAAATATGAAGTGAGATCAGGAAAAAACTAAGAAAAGAAAAGAAGAAAATCGTAATCCAGGCCCGTGGAAAGTAAAGAATCTGCTATTGTATTATTAGAAGGACGGGAAGCATCTAAGAGGGAAGAAATAGGGTGAAATCCAAGGATGGCATACAGTTCACATTGCGAAGAAGAATTTATTTTGAATTATGTATTTTGTTTTTCGTATTTTTTCTGTATACAACTCGACGAGAAGGAAAAATTATGTTGTACTTATGTCATATTTATGATATGTTTTGTATTTTAAACAGTAAAGTATTTTTATTTTATTTTTTTTAAAAAAATAGATTATTCAGAGAGCCAATAAAATGATCCCTGTGGAAACACCAAGTCTAATATCTTGAGCAAATGCTGTTGGAGAAGCTATGGCTGCGGATGCCCAAACTCCACCGTTTGCTTCATTTCCTTACGTTACAAAACAAAACAAAACCCGACACAACCTTGTTCTGGAGGAGATGGCAAAGCCCATTACACTCATGGAGTGTAGTGGGGGTTGCGGCCGAGCCCAAAAGAAATCTGGGAGGGGGTGGGCTGTAGTCAGGCTGAGTCATGGGGCGTGCCTTTGAGTTTGATTGACAGCCACTTCTAACTTAACGACCACGTTGCTTTCGCTTTCCCCACTCTTTGAAAAGCTTGCGAATCTCCCACCCACCCACCGCTGCCTTTAGGCTTTAGTCGACACCGATTAGTGGGGGGTCGCCTGTATTCAGGGGCCCAGTAGGAATTTTGCCACTTGGCTGATTGGCTGTTGCCATTTGGTTTTTGCCTACTGTCAAGCAAATCGCCACAACTTGTTAGGTTGGCCGTTAGGCTTTGGTTAAAAATTGGTATAGGAGGGGCATGGCATAAAAATGCCTACCCCCCCTTACTTGCTCCTTATAGAAGTATTCCGTTAAAGGAATCCTGGGGCTCAGGGGCTCTAGTCCATTCATCCTGCCATAGGCAAGGATGGTGCAGCCATTACAGAGCCGAGCCTTGGGGAACATTCCTTGGGGGAAGGAGAGTGCCTGCAAACCGCACCTCCAATCCCTTGGGGTGTTTACTTGACTTACCGACCATTAGGTAAGTCGTAGCTGGTCCTGACCCAAATGAGTCAGATGGAATTGGTCCTGCCCAACCAGGGCAGATGGTATGGTCCCGACCCAACGGGGGTCAGATGGAAATGGTCCTGTCCCTTAGGGTGGACAGGTGGATTAACCAAAGCCTAAGCCAACACTCAGAATTAAATTGTATTTTGAATAAAGTTGTGTCCGAAAATTAATGCCAAAAACCCAAACCTTAAATATTGTGTCTGTTGTGAGTTATTTTGGGATTTCTGGGGGGCTTTGACACACAACATTGGTTGGATCTTATATATTAGTCTGTGAATGAATGAGCTATATAGACTGAGTATCCTTTGGACAGCAGACACCTGCCTGGTTCAGAACTTTTTTTATGAAACCAGAGACCCCCCAGCAATAACAAGCTCCCTCCCTTCTTAGTAAACATCATTTCCTAGCCAAGCCTGCGGTGGTTTTGCTTCTTTGCTTCGTCCTCGCAGTCTCTCTCTAATAGTTTCTCTTCTACGGAGCGGCAATTGGAGCTGCACTGTTAAAAGCATTCATATGTCAAGTAGCTCTGGTTTCAGAGGAAAAAACCCCCGATGTTTTCATCTGAGATGGGAGAGTTTGAAAGCAGCACATTCCAAAAGGTCAATTCTGCAGGGTGGAGGGTGGAGGAGCAGGGAGGAAATTGGTTGCCATGGGAACCAAAGAACTTGAACATCCAGTTACTTCTCACCAAAACGCAAAAATCCTGCTCTGGGAAAACACAGCAAAGAGCTGGTGAAAACAGTGGGCAGTGGTTTTGTTGCTAAGAAGAGACCACTGCTATTCCACCCATTGTTTGGAAATACTATAGGATGACTAGGCCCTCCTGGAGATGGCGGCTGTGCATTTAAATGCTCCAAGTGGGAACCAACCAAGGCTTCTTACCCAACCAGTTCCTGCATTCACCCTCTTCCCGCGGGTAATGTGGCCAGCAAGATGCATGAATCTTTTAACAAGTGGAATCTGTAGCACGGCTACTCTTGGGCAATTTGTTTTCTATATATATATCCAGCTGACCTTTTCTTCAGGCTTCTCTGTTTCCTTGTTGTAAGGACAGGAGAAGGATCTTGCTGGAAAAGGCTAAAGATCCATTTGGCCCAGGAACCTGTTCCCTGCTACTGTGGCAAACCAGTTTTATTTTTTTTATTCCTCTTCCTTTTTTATTCCCTGGCAATGGGCTTGCTGTTCCAGCGCTGTGGCACGCAGGGTTAACGTTTCCACGAGGCTACTGTTATAGGAATTCTGAGGTCTCAAATATAGACTCAATGTTGATAAATGCACAAGGTAAACACACATACGCAAGTATATAAACAACATGTCTGAAATAGTACAGGAGAGCAATCCAAAAGCCATCTTGGCCAGGGGTCCCCAGACTACGGCCCCCGGGCCGGATGCGGCCCAATTGGCCTCCCAATCCGGCCCGCAACGACCCCCGCCGCCCGCTGCCGCCGCCCGCTCTTACGGCACAGCGGCGATCTTCAAAATCGGGGAAAAAACGCCGAAAATCCTTTGTGCGCATGCGTATGGGCCTCTCCCGACCCAGAAGAGGTCATTTCCGGTGCACTTCCGGGTCGGGGGAGGCCCATACGCATGCGCACAAGCGATTTTCGGCGATTCCCCCCCCGACCGTGTGCGTGTGTGCATGCACACGGGCGCGCACTCCCCCGCCCTCCGGCCCGCCGCGCAGTCGGCGCGGCGGGCACCGGCCCGAAGCCCGGTAAGTCTGGGGACCCCTGATCTTGGCGGTACTAAAGACTCTCAATATTTCCTCTGCCTCCTTAATCCCCCTTGTCTGAGAACAGGCAGGTAGATAGCAATGAGGGAAAGTTCCTGAAGGGATTCCTCTCCTATATCCTTGGTATTAATTATCACCGTTTGCCCAGGTGCTCTGCATTGAGGGATGTCTGGCGGGCATCCCAAATGCGAATGTTTTCTGTAAACTGTGTCTGGAACTATGTAAAACTTGCTAAATTCTCAGGAATATCACACCTCGGCCTGCCTGAGCCACAGCAACCTCACCTTATATATGATGTAATTTCTGGCTGTTTGTAGAGGGGATGTCCTCCTTCTCCATGCCAAAATGAAAACTCTTAAAAGTGTTGTTTCTTCTTGGTTCTGGGTCTCTCTTGCCTGCTTGCTAGGAGGGGAGGGAACTCTGTTGCAACAGAGAAATAAAGATCTGCCTTGCTTTCACTGCATCCTGCCTCCATCCATTCATCTCTGACCGATCATGGACTTAGGGGGACTCATCCCTTGGGAATTGGGCAGGAAAGGCCAACCACCCCTATTTTTCTAGATCACTACCCACAATGATCTCAAGATCTTTCCCGTCACATCACCACCAGTTCAGATTTTTGTGTGTGTACACTTATTCATCCAGATTGGAAAGGGACCCCAGCTTTCTTTTTCACCTTCCTGATGAATTTTGCATAATTTACGAACTTGGCCATCTCAGCCAATGTTTATTGAAAGCACATTGTAAAGGAACACACTAGGAAAAAATTGGTACCCAAAGGTTCTGGGGTTCCCTTTTAATATACAGTGGAACCTCGGTTTATGAACACCTCGGTTTACGAATTTTCGGTTTATGAACACTGCGGACCCATCTGGAATGGATTAATTCATTTTCCATTACTTTCAATGGGAAAGTTCGCTTCAGTTTATGAACGCTTCAGTTTATGAACAGACTTCCGGAACCAATTACACCCATGCTTCGGGTTAAGTACGCTTCAGGTTGAGTACTCCGCAGACCCGTCTAGAACGGATTAATCCACTTTCCATTACTTTCAATGGGAAAGTTCGCTTCAGTTTATGAACAGACTTCCGGAACCAATTGTGTTCATAAACCGAGGTACCACTGTACTGTTAACTCCCAGTGCAGGAGCCCTCAGGTGGAGGCAGCGCACCAGTTTCTAGTACCCAAACTTCCTAATCCCAGCTCGTGTCCCATGAGGGAAAAGAACAGGCAGCTCCTCATTTACCCAGCAAGAAAGGCACTGACAATTACTGCTGCAGATATAGATGCAATGGGAATTCCCACTGTAGGGACATCAAGAAGGAGAAAGGCAAATTGCTTACTAGGTCACGATAATCAAAATACTGTGCATTCTGGACTATGTGAGAAAGCATTGCAGAAATCTCATCTTCTGCTTGCAGGTGACTGGCTGTGTGAAAGGGCAAGCATGCCTCCCAGTTAATGTCACTCACGGCTTGCAGAGGTCAGAGCATCAAGCAGTGCATGCTCGCCTCTCAAGCACGCCGTGCGACACCTATCAAAGAGCACTGGCTCTTCTCTGCACCATGCCGAAAGAATATGGGGAGGGTGGAAAAGTGGGCCTGGCTCACATGTTTGGCTGGGGCAGAAGAAGGGGAGGATAGCAAGGTGGAATGGGGCAAACCTCTGCTCTTCGCCATGCAGCTCACTTCCTGTATGGGCAAAATTCCTAGCATGAGCTGGTACCAGGTACCCTTTGGGGGGCAGCAAGGCCCACCCCACATGTTTTCCTGGCGCACCATTCCAAGCAACACAAGGCAACTGGATATGGCTACCCTTTAAATATCCCACAATCCCCTCAACTGGCATCCCTCTGGGATATTGTGGATTATCCAAAAGAAGGCTACACCCAGCCCCGACTTAGAGCACAAAAAGCGGTCAAGGTAGAGGACCCCTGGACGATTAAGTCCAGTCGAAGACAACTATGGGGTTGCGGCGCTCTTCTCAGTTTCAGGCCGAGGGAGCCAGTGTTTGTTCACAGACAGCTTTCCGGGTCATCTGACCAGCACGACTAAACCGCTTCTGGCACAACAACAGGACACCGTGACGGAAACCAGAGTGCATGGAAACGCCATTTACCTTCCTGCCAGAGCGGTGCCTATTTATCTACTTGCACTGGCGTGCTTTCGAACTGCTAGGTTGGCAGGAGCTGGGACAGAATAACGGGAGCTCACCCGCTTGCGGGGATTCGAACTGCTGACCTTCCGTTTGGCAAGCTCAAGAGGCTCAATGGTCTAGAGTAGACCACAAAGTCACCCATGTCCCCGCTTAGAGCACTACCACTGCAACCAGGTAAGCGCACTGATGGAGGAAGGGTCTCAGCAGAGGACGCGTTTGTCATTAAACCTGGAATGACTCTGGAAGCTGATCACATCAAGGCCTGGTTGGAATGATCTCTCTCCCTCCAAATAAGGGATGAGGAAATCACATAAGCCGGGCCTCGATGTGATGATAGAATTACAGAGAGAACATGGTTCATGGTGTTTGTGTGTTTGCAGGGCCGGTGCGTCCATTTAAGCAGACTAGGCGGTTGCCTAGGGTGCGTAAATGGAGGGGGCGCTGGCCACCGCCGCCCTCCCACGGCGTGCGCGCTCCTCCCGCCTATGGAGGGGACGCTGTGAGCTCCTCAGGGGCTGCAGAGAGCGAGCGAGTGAGCGAGCGGTGGTGGTGGCAGCGGCGGCAGCGCCTGTAGCTGAAGCCTTCAGCTATGGGCACTGCTGCTGCCTTCAGCTATGGGCGCTGCTACTGCTGCCGCTCGCTCGCTCGCTTGCTCGCTCACTCGCAACAGCCGCTGAGGAGCTCACAGCGTCCCCTCCATAGGCAGGGGGGCGCCAGAAGGCGCTGTGTGTTTGTGCATCCCCCTCATTCTCAGGAGGAAGAGGAGCCAGCCACTGAAGAGCTCCTTGCTTGGCCCTGATTTTTTGGAACACTGGGGATTGCCCCCTATATATATATATATATATATATATATATATATATATATATATATATATATAGAGGAGGGGGGCAAAAGCGTTGGGTCCCCAGCAGTTGGTGCTCCTGATAACAAGTCTATAAAAATAAAAACACAATGAGCTTGGAGATCTCTTATTTTCCAGTGGGGCGAGCGGCATTTCCAGTGAACCTTAGTTTGTAAAGCTCAAACAATAACAATAACAATAACACTTTTATTATTTATACTCTCTCCTCCCCAATCTGGCCGGGTTTCCCCAGCTACTCTGGGCGGCTTACAGCACACAAAAAATTGTCATAACATTAGACATTAAAAATTCCCAATACAGGGTTGCCTTCAGATGTCTTCTAAAAGTCAGGTAGTTGTTTATTTCCTTGACATCTGATGGGAGGGCATTCCACAGGGCGGGCGCCACTACCAAGAAGGGCTTCTGCAAAAAATATATATACAAAATATATAGAAAGAAAATATTGCCATTTGTTGCATCATCCCCAGCCATTTTTTGGGCAGGGAGAGAGAGAGAGACTGGTTCTGTTCTCTATTATTAATCTAAACAATAAAACCATGCCAGACAGAAAGAAATTTGTCCTTTTTTGACCTCTAGAGGCTCTCAGTTTATATGTCGGTTTTTCTAGTTGTGCTGATTTCCATACCTTGCAGAAGAGGAATTTTTTAGCAGGTATAACATGCAGAAAGCTGTGCCAATGGAAAGTCCCTCTTCTAGACAACTGTTAAAGAGCTGCCTGAGCTCTGTGTATCTACACAGAGGAAAGGTTGACTATAACTATTTATAGGAAATAACCACTCTTATATTGAGACGTTTGTGAAATTATTACATGATCAGAAAACTTGGCACCTGCGCATTCAAGGTTTGTTAAAATGGCACGGCCGATCTCATAAACAGAGACATGTCAGTGAGGTCATTTTTCTCATCAAGATTCCGTCTTGCTCTTTTCCTCTTCTCCGCCAGATGTTTCTACAGCTGTGGAGACCTAAAAGTAGCAGCACTAGCAAACAAAGCTGCTGGGTAGCTCATGTAGGGTTGCCACCTTTTAATCTGGCAAGCTATAGACAGTCTAGACATCCATAGCTCCAGTGGATTATTACACCACCATACAATCTTGGGCATTTAGTCACGCTGTTTTAATTCTCTTAACTATTAAATACAGAGTTGGACAATGGAATAGTAAAGTGTATAATGACAAGATTCTCCTCGCCTAGCCAAACATTTTAATATACAGCAAAACCTCAGTTTTCAGAGTGTGTGGGGCAAATGAAATTACAACCATGAATTGTGCTGCTGCAAAACAATTTACCTTTTGCTTCGAACCACGTTTGGTATCGCTCTTTGCCGCCTCCAGAAGTCTCTCTTCGCATCCTTTTGATGCACCGAAAGTTTGGACTCTGCCTTCAAACGCAAAAATGGACAGATTGCCATCCATCATGTTATCTCCTCCTTATTGTCCACGGAGCTTTCAGTATTCGAATAATGCGTAAAATTGATGAAGGGACAGCAACTGTAAGCTCTGGAGGGACTTTAGTCTTGAGAACAGATTCAGTGGGGATTTTTCATCGGGCACGTGGGGCTAATCCGCAAGGCACCTCAGGGAACCGGTGGGATTAACAAGTTCCATCTGATCATCCTGTGGGGGCTCCATCCTGCTTGAGGGTGGTGTGGCGGGGAATGGCAATTTATTGCTTACTCTTTAGTTGATAATCACTAAGTCATAAGCAGTACCTACTTAGATCTCTGTCCCGGAGGTCATTCCTTGTTGTGACGCTCCCATTAGACATGCTGTGACCATCCTTGCCCCCTGCCCTGGCTCCCTGTCTGCCTCCCTATTTTAAGCAGAAAGCCCCATCAGGGTGGAATAGCACGCCAATAATACCTTGAGGTTTCAGTGTTTACAAAGCGGTTTATTTCATGGACCTTTAAGGACACGTAGAGGCAGACAATCGTTTTGTGTGGAGCCAGGTGTTATTTTCCATGCCTGCGTTTAATCATGTTCTTGGGACAAGCTGGTTAAGATGAGATCTCCTCCTGTCCCCCATCTGTATTAGAATTATTTATAATAAAAAAATTTTTAAAGCTGTTTCTAATGTTTTTATTGTTTCTATCTCAGGCATAGGCAAACTCGACCCTCCAGATGTTTTGGGACTACAACTCCTATGATCCCTAGCTAACAGGACCAGTGGTCAGGGATGATGGGAATTGTAGTCCGAAAACATCTGGAGGGCCGAGTTTGCCAATGCCTTTTCTATTTCTTCTTGTTTGCCACTTTGGTCTCCTTTGAGAGGAAAGGCAAGATATAACATTAAAAAAAAACCCACCACAAACATCAAACCTCGATATAAAATTAAATAAATAAAACCTGCAACTTCTTACAAAGGATTTTTGGCGTCCTCTGGCTTTGTATAGGCAGGAATTCAAGGAGTGCTAAGTATCAGCTAAGCAGGTCCAGCCCAAGACATTTGGGCACCTGAGGTGAACCACAAAAGGCCGCCTCTCCTCCTGGTCAGGGAAGAAGGGGTGAGTGATGATCTGCAGCGAGACCAGGTCGGGCAATACGGATCTACTGCTCCGTGATCTGCTGCTCCGTGGATCCTGCCACCCGAGGCAATCGCCTCACCTTGCCTCATTGGGTGGGCCGGCCCTTCAGCTAAGTAACTTTCTAGCGCAGAACCTCTTGCCCTAAGCCCAGTCCCCTGCACTGTTTCAATTGCAGATGTTTCATAAAGGCAGAAAGCTAGAAGGGGTGCCTCCAGGGTATTCCTTCCCCATCTGAAGCACTAATTCTGCAAGGGGAACTTGGGGGGGGGGCTTGCTTCTGCCTCAGAGGTGGTGAATCCCTACTTTGGGAGCCTGATCCAACCACCCAAGCATTTGCCCCCGTCCTACTCCCTGTAGACCCTGCTAATTTTGGCAATGCTCTGATATGAACTTCCCTCCCTGGCCATCAGGTCAGTCATTTGATGATCAGAGACGACGATGACACCCCTTCATACCTGACATGTGTGGATCAGCTGAGGAAAGGGCTGCTGGCCTGTGAGAGGCTCTGGGGCACGGTCAAGAGCGAAGGTGGAATTTTACAGCTGCAATCAGAAGAGTTGAGAACAAAGAGAGACCTCTCCAGAGTAACATCGAGTCAACAAAGCCGTAAGGCACAAAGGGATCAGGAATAACTAATATGGACATAATATTTGATAAAGAATTAAAGGAACAATTGATGGAAATTAAAACCTCACACAGGAAGGAGAACTTCACTTGCGAATTTACAAATTACCGAACTCTATGTGTTAATGCGGGGACCCAGGTGGCGCTGTGGGTTAAACCACAGAGTCTAGGGCTTGCTGATCAGAAGGTTGGCGGTTCGAATCCCTGCAACGGGGTGAGCTCCCGTTGCTCGGTCCCAGCTCCTGCCCACCTAGCAGTTCGAAAGCACATCAAAGTGCAAGTAGATAAATAGGGACCGCTCCGGCGGGAAGGTAAACGGCGTTTCCGTGCGCTGCTCTGGTTTGCCAGAAGCAGCTTTGTCATGCTGGCCACATGACCCGGAAGCTGTCTGCGGACAAACGCCGGCTCCCTCGGCCTATAGAGCGAGATGAGCACCGCAACCCTAGAGTCGGACACGACTGGACCTGATGGTCAGGGGCCCCTTTACCTTTACGTGTTAATGCGAATTGAAGTTAATTATTGTAGCTGTGGTATAAGGGTTTTTATCAAGAATGGATGGTATTTGGTTTGAGCAATAGTCCAGAGGCAGAATGAAAGGAAATAAGACCTTGAAGTACAGCACGTGGGAAGCCACACAAAATTTACAGTTGGCTATGCAATTGATTTGTATTTGAATTGTTATTGCTATTTGGTGTTGATATCATATGGTGCATATTGGATTTTTGGAACTGAAAATTAATAAAAATTATTTAACCCCCCCAAAAAAGTGAAGGCAGCTCTTGAGCCAAGAAAAGGGAAGGACCCCCCCCCCTGATTTCACTCCTGGGACTGTGAGCATGGTGAGGTGTTTTAAAGCGGGTGTAGGGTTGTTTGAGAAAACTATGACTTATTTAAGAAGGCTGTATGTTAGTGCTTCTGAACATAAAAGATTATTATTATTATTCAGCATCTATGTTCTGCTGTTTCAATTGCTGAGCTGTTGTTGTTGGTGTGTGTGTGTGTGTGTGTGTGTGTGTGTGTGTGTGATATTTCAATCCTTGTAAACCCCAAGGAACTATAGTGGCATAGACATATTTTAAAATAATTTCCGGAGGCTAACAATTCATAAATGCGAAAAACGTATGCAGAAGCAACAGGGTTTCTATAAGGAATCCGCTTCTTTCAAGCCCCTCCTGGAAATGGGGAAGGCCCCACTTAGGGAGGATTCAGCGGCTGGCTAGGGCCCTGGCCCCTCGTTGCTCTTGTTTGATAATTTGGGGTGTTCAGCTCTACCGTGACTGAAGCACCCTCTCCATCTGTCGGACACGGAGTCTTGTGCAAATGTCACCATCTGCCGGTCACAGTGCTTTCTCACTCTTAATATGTCAAGGGAACAATCGCTGCAAGAGTTTGATTCCGTGGAAGCTCTGTGGCGGGAGGAGAGCACTCCTTCCATGAAGTGCGCCCTTGTGGGCGGATGAGCAAAACAAGATTATAATCCAAGTAGCTGCTGCCAACGAAAGTTGTGAATTCAGACTCAGGCAGTTCAGACTTAATAATGCGAAGTTTCAACATGCTTTGAATTCAGAACTGTTTTATTGGGAAGTACGTAAACAAAAAAGCACAATAAACTTCTGGCAATGGTCAATTTTAATACATAACTTTGAATAAATTAAATAAATACCATATTTTATTATGTTTTAGATTTAAACTATTTGTGTGCTGGGGGGGGGATTTGAAATATAAGGAAACCCCATGCTTCTGTTTGATGGGGTAAACACTAATACCCTGATCTGAAACACATTGCTTGGTCGACAATCTCATTCATGGTCTATACTTGGATCAGGATTTAAAAGATTTGTATGCCCAGGAACCTAGTTTTAACCATGTTTACTAGGAAATACAGTACATTGTGTCACTGATTTTAAGGGAAACATGCTTAGGGTTACTGCCAGGATCTTACTGGAAGCTACCTATCAACATGCTAATGAAATTATATCCCAAATGTCTGAACATATACCAAATAACTGTTAAATTTTCAGTCTCTACATTTCAGATACTCAGAATAGCTTTTGCATATTTTTGTACTTCACATATAACAGGGTATCATTTCTAGTAGAGAGTTTTGTGCAGGTGCAGTTATAAGGTAGTTCAAAGTACTCCTTAGATGCGACTGATATATTCATCCTGAACGACTGAAAAAATGGAATGTTTATAGAGAAAAATAAGATCAGGCAAGCCCAGGACAGGACATGGGCATCATTTCCAGAAATTAGCAGTGCCTTTTAACTGTATTTGATAGTACTGAAACACCCCCCAAACACCCCCCTAATTTAAAAATATATAACTTAACTCTTCAAAGGAAAACTCAGAATTAAGAAGTGACAAAATTTCTGGGGATGGACATAACCGTCTGCACCCTTTGTGCTGTTGGCCGGATATACAAGTATATAAACTATTTAAACAATATTGAATTGGAACAAATTAAGTAAAATCAAGGTATTCCAAGACTGTGGATATAAGCCACAATAAGGAAGATATGCTTCCATTTGTTTCAACACTTTTTAGCTTTGCTATTTATTAGGAAGATTTTTAGTAAATATAATTAATTTTACTACTTTTTTCTGTAGATAATCTTTTTTTTTTTTGGCCCTGAAATGAAAATGCCCAAGCAATAAATATAATCAATAAAATTGAAATTACAGTACTTAATCCCATAGGGATGAAAAATTGCTAATGCCTTAGATGTAATTACACTTTTGCTTTCACAAAGAAGGCTCTGATAGTGAAAATGCTCTGTAAAACATAGCAGCCAAAAAAGGGGGGGGATCTACATTGTTATAACTGAATTAAGGTTATGATAGCTTTCATAAATGTTTCAAAGTCAGCATTTAAGAAATTAAATAGATTCTACTATCCTAAAATTAATTTCAGTGCTTGCTAGATCATATATATATAAATATTGCTGTAAGTTACTTGGAGATATTCAGGTTACAAGCAACTAATAAGTTTAATAAATAGAAATTAATAAATATATAAATAGAGTTCATTGAAAACAAAATAATATCTTCCACACCAGGAGGAAGAGGTGAAACTCATCCACATTTATTTTTTGGCAAAGTACTTGAAGTCTGGGTTTCAAAAAACACTTTTAGGATATGAAACAAAATGTTTCCTATTCAAAGGTGCGAACCTAAAACCCATCTCCAAGCTGAATCTAAAATCAAAACAGCACATTTTCATAGCTGTCTTTTTATATACGGTATATATTTGGATTTTGGCATAGATCAACTATTTTGTATGGCAATAAAAATGCAAAATTCTGGGTGAAGATTTCAACAGATGCATTTAAAAGTTAAGAATCGGAATGTGAATTTTCCCACTATTGCATTTGAACTCTAACCATTATACAAATAATTATTTTATCCCACGAAATGTGGGTAATTATCCACTAGAAAATTCTCCCTGCTAGACGGATTGAAATGAAAGGAGACTAGCTGTTCATGGAATGGGACATGGGAAGAGTCTGGTGGATTGTGCCCAAGGCCATTAGGTTTCACTTTAAACAAACAACAAATATCTTCCACACTGGCTATTCAGTGCTCTTCCTCATCTGACGCAGCTTCATCAATAGAGATGCCCAATAGGTGGCGGGTGGCTTTGGTGTAGCAGGAAGATTTTTCTCAGGTTGCTGTGATACCTTCTCTTCAGTTCCAGGATAACAGATCTCTCCACCAGAGGCACCATGTTTGGTCTTTGCCCATGTTCTCAGAAGCCTGATGGACACTGGCACTCCCATACTGTATTCCCTTGCAAAAAGCAAATGTTTAGCTCAGGCTGTTCTTATTGATAAAACACAAGAACTTCTGATGCCTGGCTTAGGGCCATTCTTCATTCTCCTTCCTCACATACTCCAGAGGAGACAGCTTGAAATCCTACAAAAATAACAATGTTTGACATTTAAAAGAGGTGGATTCAGGAGGAACCCTGTACAACGTACAATCCTATGCATATTTACACCTTTCTGTCCCACCGAAATTCAGTGGCGCTTGCTCCCAAGTAAGTGTATAAGGATCGCAACCACAAATTCTTATTACAAATACATTCTGTGGCCAAGTGGCTCAGATCTGGGGGAGAGGTTGAAACAAGAACTTGAAATATCTAGGAGAATATAAGTTAGCATCCCTGGATATCATGGGCTGGTTGCTATGATGTTACCGTACTGGTGGGAAAATATACTGAGTGAGATGCTCAACCTTGGAGTTCCTATCTTAAAGAGAGTGAGCGTGAGAGTGAGAGAGAGCACAGGCTACATCCGATGTGGGACAAAGGAGCTGAGCAATAAGAAAATTGCTATGTTTCTAGACACACAGAGGGCTGGAGAGGAAGTTTTATTCTATGTTCATTAATATTAATCAATGATTTAGTAGGGATTGAAAATGTGATGTGACCTCACTTGTTGAAACTGGAAATGTTAATTTAATATACGTGCAGGAATTGATTGATGGATAGCTGTCTGAAAAGGAATTAAGTCAAAAAGGCAAGTATATTGTAATGTAAGGTTATCTGTAGTGTGTGAAGTTAAACTAGAATTAATTGGGGAATATGATGTAGCACTAAGGAGAACCGTTGACACATCTAGGAAGGTGTGCGATAAGTCAGATTTGGAAAAATGTTAAATTTGTCTTAATTTAATTTAATTTGCTTAAATTAGTGACCAATCTGTAAAAACTTAAAAATCAATAAAAACAGATTTAATATAAAAAATAAAAAGACCCCTACTCTCAGCTTTATATGTCTTTTCCAAATGAACGTTCTGATGTCTTACCTGAGTGAGTTAAATCAGGTGACCAAAAGCAGCTTCGGAATTCACGCTGTAGCAACTGCTGCAAAACACAAATTAAAAATGCATGCATTAATAAATCACTCTGCCATAAAACAGTGTGATGTCAATGAAATATTACTTTGAATTTTCCACATAAGTTTTGGAACGTAATGTACCTGGCAGGAGAAAATTTCTTCACTGCAAAAGAAAAAGAAGAAGTATTAGTATTTGGAAACCAAGGCTGCAAACCCATTGGGCATAAGTACCTAGGGGGAAAGTTCCACATTCACAGGAGATGGCTCCACATCGTTTTGCTACTATTCCACTTTCTTAGGTCCCTACACATGCCATCACATTGCTTCTGTCACACTCTTTGCACCTCTCCTCGGTGCAGAATGGCATCCCATGAAATGTGGGCAAGTTTAAGGAAGAGTGTTTAATACAAGGATGCCTAAGTGTGTGCAAACAATTACTGAGCAGGACGAGCAACCTGCCTCTTGTGCAGTGTGGATTATTGAGGGGATATTTACTGAGTACTTTATTGGGTGTCATAGGAGATACCAGCAGGTGCATTGGCAACTCCTGATTTAGGTAAATGTTAATACCTTTAGTTGAGATTCCTGCATTGGGGGCAGGCGGGGTTGAACTGGATGACCCTCAGGGTCCTTTCCAACTATACAACACACTTTTGTGATTCTATGATACTCCGTATTTCTGCATCATCCCTTTAAGTGCAACTATGGTGGAATCTACACAAACATTAAAAAAAGCTGTGAAAGTGCTTTTTATATATATAAAAATCGTTTTGAAAACGATATTGAATTTGGCACAGCACACTGTCGCCATCTGGTGTCACGTTTGTGTATTGCACTTTGCTACGCATTTAAAACTGTGCACCTGAGTCCTAGGTGTAGCCTGGTAACAAACAGATGAGGGAAATATCTCACCTTTCCTCCGAAAACGCTTCATGAGCCAAATAAGGAACGATCCTATTGAAAGCAATGAGGCCGAAGTGACTGTAGCTGCAATTGTCATGTTTCTTGAAGATGCTGAAGGAGCTGAAGTTGGAAAAAGGAGTTTGAATAAAATCAGTAGTAAATCACTATTATTATAATACTTTATAGCTGTCAGAGCTTATAGCACAGGAGGCCTCAAATCAGCACTTCTGTTCCTCTGTAGTCTCTCCTTGGTTCCTCCATAGCAGTGCTTTGCCTGGGACAATGTTACCAGTATTTCCCCTCGTGGATGAACTCCTGTTTACGACTGGTTCCTTATCTCCCATAATTCATATGAGCGTTTCCCCTTTCCAACCATCTTCAGAAAGCAACATTGGAAGAGGCCCTCCGTTATGTGCTTATAAAAATGCTTCCTTTTCCCACCCTGATTTTCAAGATCACTCAAAAGTCTCTTCTATACTGCTGGCACTACAAGAAAGGATAGCAATGAAATGAGTGGATACTGTACCTCCACATGCAGGAAGACTTGACGTCCAGTTTCCTGCAGCCAGGCAATGGAGTCTGTTGGGACCATCCAGCACCCATCCCTCTGCACAGCTGACCTCGCAAATTGTGCCGTAGACAAAATGTCTATCAGGGTCCGAACAATTCAAGAAGCCATTCTCAGGGGGTGTCAGTATTTCACACTGTATTGCTGAAATACAATGATGCAGATATTAACCTAAGGACTCAGCAAATAAAAGTGGATTTTACAGTGCAATATACAAATGTGCCACTAGATGGTGACAGCAAGTTATGGCAAATTCAATACATTTTCCAAAATGTTTTATAAGAAGCATTTTCACAGTGGTTTTTTTTATAAGTGTGCAGTTTCTACCCAAGTTTAGTAAACTGTGAATTTCAGTGAACACTGATCTATTTCTCATGTAACAGCAAACTAAAGTAGTGTAGTCTAAAAAGAGGATCGCCTGCTCATCTTGCTACTTGTATGAACTAGCCACTTGGAATATAATTAAAGAGCAGACTATAAATATAGAAACATAAATAATAGGCCTGAGATACAACTCTGCTACAGACAGGGGAGAAGTTTGGTTTGGTTCTGATTTGAATGCAAACCTACATCATTTGCATTTCCCAAAACAAGACCCAAACTGAAACAAAGCTATCCTTTCCCCTCCTCTATATTTTGTGATTCAATTCTCCCATAATTTTTTTTATAAAAACATATATTAGTGAAAATATATGTGCATTTATTGGTTCTTGTATACATTGTGCAAAATTGTACACAAACATGTGTATGTTAGGAGAAATGCACACCGGTACTACAATGCTGATGGATTTTCCTGAGGGCTTTTTATTTAAAAGGATCTGCAAACTGCTTTGGAAATGAGGTGAGATGGGCTTAAGTCTTACCTTCACAAACAGGAATTGGCTCTGACCAGAGTCCCTTGGATGTGCATTGAATTTTGGATGATCCTCTCAAGGTGTAGCCCTCCTCACAACTAAATTTGCAGATTGAATTGTAGCTTGGATCTGTATCCAGCTGGGAGCAGTTTACAAAGCCCCTTTCGGGCTGATGTACCACCTCACATTTCACTGCTGTAAAAGACAGTTGAAACTTACAGTTAGTTTGCATGTCACTGGGACACCAGAAATTAGAAAATAATAATCCTGTAATGCAGACAAAGGCAATGGCCCAGAAGAGGTAGTACCTTCACACTCTGGTTGTTGTCCATCCCATTCTCCATAGGCACCACACTGGAGCTCACTGGACCCTCTCAGAGCAAACCCTTCTGCACAAGCAAACTTGCAGGTTGAATTCCAGGAAAAATACCCGGAAGCGTGAGAGCAGTTCAAGAAGCCATGAGCCGGAGGTTTCAGTTCACTACACGCTACAGCTGTTAAATGACATATTCATCTGCATTAGAGGTTATCTTAGAGTTAACAAGAAAAAATACACCTGGCAACGAGATGGGCTTAGGCTTTTTGTGGATGGGAAAGGGAGCTGCAGGTGAATGGACTGGGTCAGGCTTGAAGGTTTCAAAGTGTTAGACTCTACCGTTAGAGGCAAGATGCTAGAGAGCAGCAAGATTTCCTCACTCTGAAATTCAGTTGGTGGTGGTGGTGAGCTCATAATTGTAAGGTTGCATTAATGAAAGGTCAGTTGTCACTACTATGGGCAGGGAGTGTGAAGGGCCTGCATGTTATGGGAAAATATATTCCCATGTTTCTTTGGGGTAAACTACACATTAGCACTGACATGCATGAATATATCTTGCCATGTGAAAGGCAATACCTGTTGTTGTTTGTTTATAATAGTTAGAGCTGAAATGTAGCAGTAGAAAGTCTTGATAAGCCTTTAGATGTGTAAGTGGGACTTCTAACCTGGGACAAATAGCAGCTTTGGGGAGGAAGGCGCCTTTACCCACTGGCAAAAGGGTAAAAAAGCCTCACCTTGTGGTTCTGATCTGGATTGCCCCTCCCATGACTGCTATTTGAAAGAAGCGTAAAGGAATGGTGCTTCACAAGGCTTTCTTCCTTTTTCTGATTTGGTTTTTGAAAACACCAGGGGCCAGAATCAGTTAGTAAGAACAGAAGCAGGCCAGCCAGCCTGTTTCCAGCTCTTTCAAAACAACTATTCCCAGAGATAAGTGTTGAAAGCTTTCATTACAGATGATTTTAACAGATCAACAGGTAAATGAGTGGGATTTAGCTCATTTAAACCAATGGAATAAAAGACATAACTGCAGATTTTTCAGAACATTTTCTTTCCCATGGATAGGAAATCTTACCTTCACATGCAGGGATTGGCTGTGACCAGCGTCCCTCAGATGAGCACTGAATTTGAGGCGATCCTCTTAAGGTGTAGCCCTGCTCGCACACGAAATCACAGGTTGAGTTGTAGGTTAGTTCTGCGTCCACATGGGAGCAACTCACGGAGCCATTTTCAGGCCAAGGTACTGCTTCACATTTCACCGCTGAAACAGACACAGATTGTGACCTTGGTTAATCCAGATACATTACAGGAGAGCGCTGGGGGGCTGGGTGTGCACAGAGAAATATAATGGGCTATGTGAAGGTAAGCAAGGCAATGAAACAAAACCAGTACCTTCACAGACTGGCAGTTGTCCGTCCCACTCTCCAGATGCCTGACACTGCAGCCTGCTGGAGCCACTCAAGGCAAAGCCAGCTTTACAGCCAAACTCACATGACGAATTCCAGGCAAAATTCCCAGAGGGGTGGGAGCAGTTGAGGAAACCGTGAGCAGGTGTCTGGAGCGTATGGCATTCCGCAACTAGAAATGCAATCAAAATGCTTTAGGTTTGTCTTTGTTCTCCAATCCACAAGATACACGGTACCTGAAGCCGAACATGGATTCTTCACCTAACTACCAAAGGCGTGACAATTTTTCCCCCAATTTGATGGCTATTACAAAATTAAAAGTGGGACCTGAAACAAATTGTTGCCGTGTGGAGTGCTCCTGTTCAGGGTTCCAGCTGGCCAAGCACTTTTCTAGGTTACTCCATTACACACACACATACACACACACCCCACACACAGAGTTTTCAGATACTCCATTCCATATTCACTGCTTGTATTTCTTCCCTTCCTACAGTCAGTCATCATTCTGTGGCTTTTTAACATACTCTGGGCCGGTTTTGAAGAAGTGTATTCCCTAATTTTTTTAAAAATGTGGGTTGTTTTCTTTTGTTTGTACTGCTGCAAACCTTAGGGATCTCCCAAGCCTGCCTGATCCCTCCCCTCTTAAGCATGGCTGGTGCCATCTTTGCTGTCTCAGGGAAACCCCCCTCCCCCCCAGGAGAAAGAGTATGCTATTTGTACTTGGGATCTGAAGGTGGTTCGGGCTGTCCTATTGGGTTCTACAGTCGTACCTTGGAAGTCAAATGGAATGCGTTCCAGAAGTCCTTTAGACTTCCAAAACGTTCGGAAACCAAAGCATGGCTTCTGATTGGCTGCAGGAAGCTCCTGCGGCCCATCGGAAGCTGCAGAAGCCCCATCAGAGTTTCAGGTTCCAAAGAACGTTTGCAAACTGGAACACTCCCAGCTTTGTGGCATTTAGGAGCCAAAACGTCTGAGTACCAAGGCGTTCGGGATCCAAGGTATGACTTTATTGTCATAACTCCCACAGAATCTAGCAGAAAACAATGTCCTTTGCCAACTTAGCAAAGATTTTGATGCTCCATGGCTAATGAAGACTCACTTCCCTTTTCGCTTATAGGGTTCAGCTAAGGGGTTCTGCATTACCGGTAGTTTTCATTCATTTAGGACTCGCTCAGTTCACTGACCTTTACACAAAGGGGTGGGTGCCGACCAGTTCCCAGAATCGGTGCACAATACTGGTTCCAGACCAGTAGATTTGTAGCCTTCGGTGCATTGAACGTGACAAGACGAGTTGTAGCTAAAATCCTTCACTGGGTGGCTGCATTCTAAGGTACCATGATCTGGTTCTTTCAGTGTGTCACAAGTAATTACTATAGAGAAGGAACACAACAAGCAAGGAGTTAGGCAAGGCCGTTGTTTCAAGCAACGTGCATTAAAGCTACAGGGTTAGAGATGAATTGCCTGGTTTGAAAAGAACTATACGATTAATCCTACCATGTTCACAATTGCGCCCGTAGAATCCTGTATCACACTGGCAGGTGTAATTATTAATAGTCTCCATACATTTGCCATGGCCGCTGCAGGAATGCAGATTACAGGAGGCTGCAAGACAATTAACAGGCTATAAATCACCCCATCATATGTAACATGATTTAAACGAACTATTACAACAAGTGAGTGGAACAGGCTCTTGGCCCTGAAGACATTGATGCATTAAACCACTTTGGGTTTAATATTGCATCATATGTAGGCCACATCTTCAGGCTTCACATCCTCTTTCTTGGCCTCATGACCTTTGGGTGCTGCCCATCTTTTTCTGCTCTGTGGATCCAAGGGGGAACATGTTCCACAAGGCAGCAAACAACACAAAAATCCACAATTTGGAGTTACTGGAGGATTCTCCATCTTCCTTCTATGCAAAAAGTTTTATTTTCACCAGTCTTTGATATGGTTTCCCTATAGAGCACTGCACCACTGCATATCACTTGGCTATCACAAGGTGTCATTGGCATAGTTGTCCTGTGATTATTTTCCCGGCTTAGCCCACTTCCATGCTGTTGCTGGTTTGCAGATGGGATTCAATCACACACCGGCAAAATCAGATGGATATATCCAAAATTGAGGTGGATGTACGGTATGTGCTCTTGTGCAGCAAACCTGCTCCCACCACCAAAGATAAAAATAAACATCATACTTTTTTTGAAATAAGGGAATTAACAGCAGTGTGGAATTGACAGTTGTAAGACCTCCTTGTGAATAAATCAGAACAAGGAACAACTGACTTTGCACAACCCCCTTGCAAACTTTGTGCAAATGAGTAAAATGGAAAACTTAACTAACTGGCCCTCTTGAAGCGATCTCAGGCTTACAGGCACCAACAACTGCTTGAGCAAGAAACATACTATTATTTTTTATTACTTTATCAGTTTATTAGTTTATTGATAAGGGACCCAGGTGGCGCTGTGGTTAAACCACTGAGCCTAGGGCTTGCTGATCAGAAGGTCGGCGGTTCGAATCCCTGTGACGGGGTGAGCTCCCGTTGTTTGGTCCCAGCTCCTGCCAACCTAGCAGTTCGAAAGCACGTCAAAATGCAAGTAGATAAATAGGAACCGCTACAGCGGGAAGGTAAACGGCGTTTCCATGTGCTGCTCTGGTTTGCCAGAAGCGGCTTTGTCATGCTGGCCACATGACCTGGAAGCTATACGCCGGCTCCCTCGGCCAATAATGCGAGATGAGTGCGCAACCCCAGAGTCGGTCACGACTGGACCTAATGGTCAGGGGTCCCTTTACCCTTTACCTTTAGTTTATTGATAAACAAACTGAAAGACAACGCTGATGATCAAAAGGCGTTTACTGACATTATTTCCCTAATCCATATTACATTTATACACCATAGGCTGGTAGTATTATTATAGTGCTGATATTGAAGAGTAAATAGACTGAATAGAGAACAGTGGAACTGTGGTGCAAGCCTGCGAATATTTAGGGTTCATCCTCTTTACCATTGAATCAGAGGCAAATATCAGTTGGGTTTCCTAGCGGCTGACGTTTACTCCAATTCAGCAGTAAAGTGGGTTTTCCTGGGGAAAGCAGTGATGCAAACGGAAAACCTCTTGGACCCGCGCCTAGACAGGACGGAACAAGCGGGAAACCACTCAGACCCATGCAATCAGGGCACGGAACAAGTGAAGTAAAGTAAATTTTAAAAAAAGTGTAAGATGCTCTCTTACATAGAAGCCAGTAGGATCTGCCAAACAAGTTTCTAGCTGTTTTAGCGGCAAATATATTAGTCAAATGGATCCCATCCCATACCTGTATAGCACAAAGCCCTTTTCTTATTGCTGCAACGTTCATCATTCCACTTTCCTGCATCTTGTATTCGGTTGATGTAGATTTCCACGCAGTCCTGGTTTTTCCCTTTGTTGTTTGGTTCACCTTTAGCCCAGTTTTTAGCTTCTTCAGTCAATGCCTTGTTTGTTCCCACCCACCTCCACACATTGCCAATTTTTCTGATCCCAATCCAGTAGTACGATCCATTGTAAGGGATCTCTTTGTTTAAGTACTCATTTTCCTCCTTATTTTGAATCGCAACCAGGTGGGTAAAGTGGGTTTTACACCATTTCTCAGCTTCTATATAATTCATGGTTTCAAGTGAATAATGATATGTCCAGCAGGTGCTCTCCTTAAGCAACAAAAGTCCTGGGGAAAAAAGAACACACCATCAAGTTGCTATGTATGTCTATTTATTTAGAAAATGTTGCTCAAAGAACTCTCCAAGCCTTAAGGGTTCAGAAACAGGGTTTATGCTGGAGTAAGAAAACAAAATAGAGAGAGGGCCAAATCAAGTGGTAAATGGTGGAAGGAGCAGCATCCTGGCTCTAGAAGTGGTGGACAACTATGTCATTCCCAGTGGTGGACCTGAGAGGCAGAGAGCACAAATCCATCAGCAGTACTGCCAGAAATGCTCTCCCAACCAGGAATAGAAGCTTTAGGCCCTTTGGGAGTAAAGAGCTTACTTGGAAACAAGGTAAAACTCATAGCTATGAAGATGGGTGGTGGAGGAAAGCAAATGAGCTTGGAGACTGGCCTATAAGCGCCAAAAAAACAGTGAGAAGTCAAGGAGGAAAGGTCTCCTGAACTCTCTAGGCTAGGTGGAAGACAAAGAGAATAACATGACTTTGGACAACTGGTCAAGGCAGTCAAGAAGGAGAGGCTACACTGTATTCATTTTTAAATCAAAATATGACTTCTGTCTGTTTCTGGCTTTTCAGTATACTTTTAAATAATATCTGCAGAATTAGGCTGCCGCTTACAGATGAAAGAAAAACTAAACAAGGAATGTCGATTCCTGAATTATTCTCCACCCCCATATAATATTTTTTATTAATTTTCATTTATAATAATTCGATAAAAGCCACATTAATACAATACCAAATTGCAATACAACTAAAAGAGCCAGGAGGACTGGGTAAAAGGTAAATGGAAATAGCTCTCTGGTTCATTAAATTGGCAAGCTTTCTAACACAAGCAACAGCAAAATTACTTTTCCCATCTAAGCCCCGTTCCGTGCCCTATGAGCTTGGGGCACCTTTGCTTGGTGGTGCTGTGGCTCATAGATTGAAGCAAAATGCTGGGCAAGGGTTAGAGCCTTCACTGAGCAATTTTGGGTCACTGGTTGACCGGGCCAGAAAGGATTTTTTCTCTCTCAACCTGATTGGCACTTGGTTGGTTTTCCCCCCACCTCTCCCTCAGTGAAATTGTGGCCTTCCTTTGTTAGGCAGAAGAACGTTGTTTGTATGAAGGCAGAAATGGTATTGGTATTGATCAACATAATATGGGGGGCAGGGGGCTATGGGCTTAAGGGGAGGATTGACCACGGCAAACCCAAGCATGGGTTGGATTTCTACCTGGTTGGAATCTGCAGCCTGGTCGCCCAGGAAGCCTTGCTTGCTTGGTTTGCACCACAACAAGGTTCAACACAGGCCAACTCCCATGGGACGTCCAAACCCAGCAGATCCATCCCATCAACATGGAGGAAGGATGAACTGATCCTGGGACCCAATGCCATGCCAACACTTGCCCTGCCTGCTGCTGTCAATAAAGATTTGGCCTGATTTCAATCCATCACCATTGTATGGTCTGGTTATTTTGCTGCTCTCATGGGCCACATAATGCGCCTGCCTGGGCTAATAAGGCAGCCAAATAAGAGTGAGCTGAATAATTCACCCAAGAATTGTAGGCTGCAAACAATTCTGTTTGGGGCTCTACTAAAAACCAAAGGAGTTCCCAGAAAGCTGAACTCCACCCGTCCCTTTTCTAGAGGATTTCCCATTCTTGAAAGACATTACTTACCATAGGTGAGAGCAGACAGGAACCAAAGGGCATTCATTATGGCAGGAACTGACTATAAATCTTTTTTTTCCCTCCCTTGAGTTGACTTTGCAGAATTTGCTGTATAAAGAAAAAAGGAAGCACAGCACATTTATGGTAAGGAATGGGTTTTTAAGCAGGGGGAAAACATATTGAGGTTGAACACTGGGACATGGTTTTAGGCTGTGAGGTTTGATGCACTTTTCTGAGACTACAATCCTATGTATCCATAATTACTTGGTAGTAACTGAATTAAATAGGATTTACTTCTGACTTAGGGCTCACCCACACTTCAGCTTGACCTGTGTCTAGAAAACACGGGCCTGAGTGGTTTTCCCCTTGCCCCACTCCTTTCCCAGGGAAAACCTGTTTTTTTAGCTTTAAATTGGAGTAGATGACAGTTCTGAGAGCAGCAGGACAAGAGGAAATCTGGCTAAGTCCTGAGGAGATGGGCATAGGATGATTACACCGCAAATAACATACCGGTAATGAATGTACCTAACAATGAACAGGTTCTTAGACATAAAAATAAAATTGTCCAGTAGCACCTTATAGACCAACTACAGTATGTTTGTTCCGGTATAAGCTTTTGTGTGCATGCTTATATACCAGAACAAACTTAGTTGTTCTATAAGGTGCTACTGGACAATTTATTATTATTATTTATTTCGACTGCGTCAGACCAACACAGCTACCCACCTGAATATAGGTTCTTAGAAGAAATGGACAAATCACACACATGGAATTCTTTTCCAAGTGATATTGTTTCATTATGGGCAAGAATCATTATTTTGAGTTCGGCACCTTTTACATTTTTGCATTTCAGCAATGGTGCAATAAATACATGGCTTACTATCTGTTTATTAATATGCAATAAAAATACATAAACATGCATGCAGAACCTTGTTTACTTACCAACAATAGCTGCAGAATCCTGATTCTCAGAAGTATGCTGGTGTAGCTGCCTTGATGTAGAGCCTGTATCCTTGGTGAGGTCAGTATTCTAGGTTTTGGCCAAGGACCTGTCTTACAGCTTTCACTTGCTGATACACTTAACTGTGAGCCATGAGCCCTGTGTCTTTTATACTGTGTCCAGCAAAAGGTTACTGAGGAGGCGGGGAATGAGAATTTCCCTAGGTAGGAAAAAAATGATTTGCCCGGAATATCCGTTTCTAAATTAGTCAGACAGCCTCCCTGCCTCTTCCTTCTCAAAACACTGGCGAGCATCTGTGCTATTTTTAAAATTCCTGGACATAGAAATCAGTCCTAACAGTAAAAAAAAAGGGGGGGGGCTTCAAGTTTCTTTGCTGCTGTAGCTGCAAATGGAATTGTGTTTGTTTCATAAGCAAGTTCTGTGTTCTAAACTAAGGAAACTCACATGGTGGAATCAAAATCTGCTATTTCAGTGAATCAAATTTACAAATAATTTGTTTTTGTTCTTTTTGTTATTTTCTTCCAAATCCAAATTTTCAAACTTTTTTTTTATAAATAGGTTTCAGAGGCTAGGGGGGAAATGGTTTATGTAGGTTGCTCAGGTTTGGGCTGGGTTGTTGTTGTTGTTGTTACATTTGTATACCACTTAGATGCCCAAATGGCTTCTAAGCAGTTTACAGTTATAAAATTGTAAGAGAGGAAAATGTAACTCAACACATGATTACAGTTGAACGGTCCAATTCCAGCCTTGGAAAGTGGTACAGGGGGGAGGGCACACTCACACAAACAATGCTGCTGCTGCTGCCCCCTCTCCACCGCTTCCGCCCCGGGGTCAAGCCTGACCCGGGAGTGGAGCTGGGGCCGGCTGGCAACATTGGGCCATTGCGTGAGAAAGCTGCCTCGGCAGCTCCCTTGCGCGCTTTAGCCAGGCCCCAAAGACCCGCAGCTCCGGCCTCGATGAGGGAACCTGTCGTGGGGGCACCTGGTTGTGCGCCCCCTGAAAAAAATATGCCAAGGGCCACAGCCCTGCCAGATCCCCCTCCCCCTCCACTACGCCACTGTGATCATCTACATTGACAAGGCAATCTCTGACAACCCCTAGCCACACCCAGGACTTCAGCAACTGCCAATGTTTTTTACATATTCAGAAGTGAGCCCCCTGCCGCTCCTTTCCTGGCCATGGAGAAAACCCCTTAATCCGGATTTTTTAATTTTTGGGGGGCAGAGTTACAAAAAGAAAAGCCCACAGCAATAAATCGGTTTTAGAAAGGGGCAGGATTACACAGACGCACAAAGCATTTTAAAAAATAAAAATAAAATTGAAACACCTTGTGCTCTGCTCTACTCCCCATTTGTTCCCGCCCAGAGTGGTCCTGCCCTCTCCCTGCCCCTCGGCCCTAGGCCTCGGCAGTGGCAGCCTCTCCTCCTCCTTGCCTGGCCCCCAGCAGCCGCTACAAGCTGCCCAACAGGGGAGGCAGCCACGGAGAAGCAATGGGAGGCAGCACTGGAGGAAATAGGGACATTCTGGGATCAAATCAGAAGCCAGGATGGCTTTTTTGTAATTCCAGGAGTGTCCCTTGAAAATTGGGGCACTTGGAGGGTATGCATGTGCCAAGCGGGTCTTGGCCAGCAAAGAAGGAGGCGATTTTGAAATATATTTCTTTGCCAGAAGTAGACCCAGGGTGTAAAGAGCTTCTAAGCTCTCCACCTTGCTTGGACTTAACTTGCGCAATTTCAACCGTGTGCAGTTAAAACCGTGCAAGTTAATTGATGGAGATGATAAACAGCTGCCCTGGACACAGAATTGACCTGCGCGTCCAGGCAGAGAATTGACTCTCAGGCTGAGCACCTGTATTAGAGGGGCCCAGGTAAACCCCACCCCGCACAATCAATCACAAGACATGGCACACATACACACACAGCATTTGAATGAAAATGTCCATCAACTTTTATTGGTGGGGGGCCAAAGGGACCTTAGCCCCTAGGAGTTTGTTCCTGTGGTAGTCATCATTTCTATAGGTATACCAATATAAGTTCCCCTTTGTAGTTTGCAGTTGGAAATCATGTAGCATTAATAATCTCTGACATGTTTTCAATCATACCCCCAAATTTGAAAATTCATTTGTGATTTGAAATGTACACTTTATTATGATTTGATATTTTCCCCTTCGTGGATTTTATGAGCTTCCTACTAGGCATCACTAATATTGAAACCTACTTTTATTGACTGAAGTTCTTAAAATGCCATGTTGGAACTTTACCGGAATAATACATCATTAGTAAAGTTCCAGAAAGGAAGGAAACTCCACCAGGTTGTAAGCTTGTTGGTTATGAAATACCTTTCCTGTCCAGTGTCCAAACAAGACTTTACATCTGCTGATAATCAGGAAAAAGGTCACTGTAAAACTTCCACCAAGTTGATTGTTTTGGCTGCTTACCCAGCTTCACTGGAAAGTGGGTAATTAAGTTTATTAGCAATAATCCTATTGTTCAGATCTGATCCTTTCCATTAAACCCCTTTTCTCCCCTATGATATTTCCCTTCTCTCTTTCATTCCTTTTCTTTTTGTGTTGTGTATTTTAGATTGTAAGCAGGGACTTACCATTGATATTTCTATGAAAGTCACTCTCAGTCTTTGGTAGGGGCATGTTGAGGGAGGAGTGTTAGAGGAGTATTGCTATGTGATTGTTTTTAAAATATAGTATGTATATTTCTACCAAAAAAAATATCATTTGCAGAAATCGTTTTATATAGTATTAGCAAGGGCGGATGTGGGTAATATGGTGCTGTGAGTGAGGACAAAATTTGGCACACATGCATGCTAACATAAAAGCAATATAAGCCCTACATGTGAGTTCTTTTGGAGAGAAGGGAGTAGGGTTGTCATATGTCCAGAAAAACCCAGACATGTCCTCCTTTTGGGGGCCAACATGCCCATCTGGGTTGGCAGCAGCTCATGATGTCCTCTTTTGTGATCTTCAAGATATGGCAACCCTAGGGAGACCATCAAGGGACAGGTTTGGCAAGGGGTGTGTGCATGCACAGACCAAAGGATATACTAGGACTTGATTCACACAATTTTTCCCTAAAATTACTATTGAAGTCATTTTGGTAGGGAGAAAAAGCTACGTTTCTGAAAAGTATTCTTTTTTATTATTTACTGGTAGGTATGGGACCCAGGTGGCGCTGTGGGTTAAACCACTGAGCCTAGGGCTTGCTGATCAGAAGGTCAGCGGTTCGAATCCCTGTGACGGGGTGAGCTCCCGTTGCTCGGTCCCAGCTCCTGCCAACCTAGCAGTTCGAAAGCACGTCAAAATGCAAGTAGATAAATAGGAACCGCTACAGCGGGAAGGTAAACAGCGTTTCCGTGTGCTGCTCTGGTTCGCCAGAAGTGGCTTTGTCATGCTGGCCACATGACCTGGAAGCTATACGCCGGCTCCCTTGGCCAATAATGCGAGATGAGCGCGCAACCCCAGAGTCGGTCACGACTGGACCTAATGGTCAGGGGTCCCTTTACCTTTACCTTATGGGCTCAAATATATATATCCTGAAGACCCAAAAACAAAACTTTTCCTGATCTGAACGAAGCTCAGAAACATGGAGAAATAAAATAGAAATGTTTACCGTTTCAAGGCAGAAATGATTACCAATGGAAAAGTGGGAAGAGGTGGCAGCAGCCAACCTAAGATGTTTCCTGTTTTGTGGTGCTTGTATGAGAGTGTTGCTTTAATCTTTTGGTATTAAGTTAAACGACTCCTTTGTGTATAGAAAAGAAGAATTGAAATCTATGTCTGGCACGACATTTCTACTAGGAAAAAATCCTTTGGGTATGGAAATAAGAAGATGCTGAAACATCTTTTTGTTCTTGCCCGGGTTTTACGTTTAGTGGAAAGTGAGGAAGCTGTGGATCCTGCCAGCCCCAAGGGGCTGGGAAATTTTCTTTCTTTGACTCAAGTCTCCAATCTGTCTGGCACTCTCTATTGTCAGAACTTGGAATTCTGTGCTTGAATCATACAGGCTGCCTCATTCAGTTCAAGGGAAAGAACAATGTTTTTTTTTTATATGGCTGGAGACACACTGATTTGAAAGAAAGAAGTGTCACTTCCTGTGCTGTATCTACACTTTCTTCTCCTCCCTCTGTTGCCTCTGCTCCAATAGATTTGAAACAATACAAAATTTGTTTACATGAGGCAAGTGGAAGAAATGTGTTCACACATCGCAAGCAGCTAGCTCTCTTTAATACCTTTTGTTTATATATGGATGCAAGAGAACTCTAAACTTAGGCCAACGAGACAGAATTTTACTTTTCAACAGAAACAACAATTACAATCGTTAAGCTGTCATTCTGTCCCTTCCTAAATAGGAGTAAGCAAGCCACATTGATCTTGATGCAACTTGGAGCAGACCTGCATAGGACTGGACTGCAGGTGTTGTAAAATCAAATCATAAATGGTATTTTGATGCAGGGTGGCATCAAAGCACATCTTACCACAGGTTTTTTCACAAGTTCAGTACCAATGAGTATTGAATATCTGAATGGAACTGTAGAGGAAGGAATAAATGAAAGTGTCAAATATAGAGGGAGGGAATCCAGGGCTCAGGACAAACATATCTGGGCTAATCACCAATTGCAAACAGCATAATGTTACTTCCAGAGGGTGGTTCAAAAGTTGCACACCATGCAGTTTTTTTAAAATTTTGGAACAGCATTTCATACCTCTAACCTACAGTACACAACTGCACTAGAAAAAGTGGGCCATCACTTTGTAGAAATAAATCTCAACAAAAACAATGAAAACGGCACCAGTGGAGATCTTTTGCTACTGTACCAGAGCTATACCGGTAACTTTTACACTGCTGCAGACAATGGTGTAATGCTGCACTTCCTTACAAAGTTTACATTCACATGTCTAAAATGTGTTTTATGACATTTCAAGATAAACTCAAGGCCACAAATCCATTGTTTGAATCCCAGTTCTTCAAAGTTATTGCAAAGTTATTAGTAAGTGTTGCAAAGGGTCCAGTAAACACTTGAAAGAGTATTTAGTTGTGCTTCGTTTATGACTGTAAATGCTAAACCAGCAGTCTTACTCTGCTTCTGTGGCAGATTCCAGCAAAGGCACCATTTTTAAAGTTTAAATTGTACGTCAGATTTATATATAAATATATATTTAGCACTAATGTGGTATTGTTTTGGTCAGACTGGATCAAACACACGACTCCCCCCCCCCCGGCACTGATTTTTCAAAGGTTGTCCACTGTGCAGAAGAGCTTGAAAATAAAAATACCCGATTATCGTTTTTTAACTGTTGTCAATGGCCTATTTGAAATATTAAACCCCCATATATATGGAAGTGCTCTAAATATTAAAGCACTGGTCAAACACATATGATGGAATTCCTCCCTTTTGATGTGTCTTGTCTTCCAGGAGTAAAGAGGAATTTCCCCCCATCTTAGCTGCCCAGTTTCCCCCCAGGTCTACCTCTGATGTATTTATGGGAAGTGCTGAGAAAGTGCTAATATCTCGTTTCCACACAACCCCATACCAGTTTACTTCCAAGGATACTGTAGAGGCCTATGTTTTGCTGGTATGTGAGTTACTGAAACCAACGATCAACAATTCCTTAAGTTTCCTTGGTTATCTTTTTTTCTTTTTAATGCAACTTACCATTTCTCTATGCCATGGGGTAGGCAAACTAAGGCCCGGGGCCAGATCCGGCCTTCTAAATCTGGCCCGCAGACGGTCCGGGAATCAGCATGTTTTTACATGACTAGAATGTGTCCTTTTATTTAAAATGCATCTCTGGGTTATTTGTGGGGCATATGAATTCGTTCATTCCCCCCCCTCCAAAATATAGCCCAGCCCCCCACAAGGTCTGAGGGACAGTGGAACAGCCCCCTGCTGAAAAAGTTTGGCGACCCCTGCTCTATGCATTTGTCTGGAGTCTTTAAAAAAAGGCTGGTGAGTGACAGGTTTGAAAAGTGCAATGCAGCCCTGTAGCTCTGAACGAAGCTTCTTGGACTTCAAAGGCAGGGAGATCTTGATGGTGGCAGTAGTGAGTGATTCGTCAGAAGTACCTCTCCCTTGAGTGAACCCTGTTTGCCACACCATACTTGGGTTCAAGCGAGGATTGTTTCTTGTGAGTAAAAAGAGCACACCAAGGGGATCTTTCCTCCAGACAAAGCAAATCTTTTGCACATAGAAAAATAAGATATCAGAGAATGGCTGGCCTTCTCTTGCTATGTATTTTAGTATCATTTTGATGTCTCCCACCCTGCTCACCATGTGGGACACTACTGACACGGTTCAGTAGAAAAAGCACTCAGACCCCAGAGCAAAGAAATTCAATGCTGTTTAAACGCACATTTCACCTAGGCAGTGAAATAACTAAAAGTAGAAATTCAATTTTACAACTCCTCTCTCTGTCTCTGTGTGATACCGTATACATGCCTTGTGAGCCATAAGTGGGCACCTTTGAGAAGTTTCTCTGCAGATTGGCCCTTAGTCACTACTGAACAATCAGCTGAAGTGCTGTGACCGTATATGAGCCATTAGCACTTCCTTTTCTTTGAAGAAACGTTCCATTAGATGTCCTGTTGAGCAAATAAGAAGTCTCCTGGGCATAATGAACAAAAGAACAATGCCTCTAGAAATGCAGGCAAGTGACTAAATATTAACTATCTATAGACAGACAGTTTGCATGTTTGGAAGCTGGTTTCTAAAGCCATGTTATCTTTCTGGTACCAGATGTACTTCCCATACCCATATCCGCATATATTTCAGACTACTTGGGCAACAGAACAGAGATATAAAATTGCCCACAAATGGTCTGCTCATAATTTTTCTCAAAGAGGGGAATTATTCATTGGTGCAAAGCCAGCTATCATTCGAAATGCCTCCATCTATCCACTTTGTCATGGGTTATGAGACTATCCATCAACCCAGAGGTTTAGAAGCAACCTCAGCAAGGAAGGAACTGTTTACACATTACTATAAAAAGGTAAAGGACCCCTGAAAGTTAAGTCCAGTCGTGAACGACTCTGGGGTTGCGGCACTCATCTCACTTCACTGGCTGAGGAAGCCGGCGTTTGTCCGCAGGTTTTCTGGGTCATGTGGCCAGCATGCCTAAGCTGCTTATGGCAAAACCAGAGCAGCGCATGGAAACGCCGTTTACCTTCCCACTGGAGCGATACCTATTTCATAGAATCATAGAGTTGGAAGAGACCACAAGGGCCATCCAGTCCAACCCCCTGCCAAGCAGGAAACACCATCAAAGCATTCTTGACATGGCTGTCAAGCCTCTGCTTAAAGACCTCCAAAGAAGGAGACTCCACCACACTTCTTGGCAGCAAATTCCACTGTCGAACAGCTCTTACTGTCAGGAAGTTCTTCCTAATGTTTAGGTGGAATCTTCTTTCTTGTATTTATCTACTTGCACTTGTGTGCTTTCGAACTGCTAGGTTGGCAGAAGCTGGGACCGAACAATGGGGGCTCACCCCGTCACGGGGATTCGAACCGCCAACCTTCCGATCGGCAAGCCCAAGGCTCGGTGGTTTACACCACAGCGCCACCCGCGTCCCTACACATTACTATACTAAAGCATAAATTTTGGATCACCCAAATCCTATACCCCTCTTTCTGGAAGACTCTTTTCTGGGTGCTGTAGCACGGTGTCCGGTTCAAAGTTTTGTTTTTATGTTCCATCGTCCTCGGACATAGGGCACCTAAGTCATACACTAATAAAACGAGAACTGAAGCCTTGCACATCAGTCTTGGGCCACCCAAAACCATAAACACACTGGCCCATAGAAGATTGTGCTCTATGAGCATTAATGACCAGACAAGTCCTGTTTATGAGTGAACTTCACCTCCTTTTCTCAGGCTCACCACCTTCCACCCTTGTTCTCTTCTCGGGATCTCCCACCTTTCTCTCACTGCAATTTCACCCACCATGACTCTGGCCCTTGGGTGACTTTCCTTATGGGTTTATAGCCCTTCATAGAAAAGGGTTCCCCTTCCAACCTACCATAAGGGCTTGACAAAATGCTATGGGTAGGGATGTATGATTTGGGATGTCCTCAAAGTTATCTTGGCATACCCTCCAACATTTTTCTGTTGAAAATAGGGATGTCATGATAATTTTACTATTTATACCCCACACATCTTACTGGGTTGCCCCAGCCACTCTGGGCAGTTTCCAACATATATAAAAACCTAATAAAACATGAAACTTTTTTTTTAAAAAAAACTTCCCCAATACAGGATTGCCTTCAGATGGCTAGGGAGGCAGATAACACCACCACATTTATCAGATGAAAATAAGGACGTCCTAAGGAAAAGTGGGACATTCTGGGGTCAATTCTGAAGCCGGGACGGCTTCTCTAAATCCAGGGCTGTCCCTGGGAAATAGGGACACTTTGAGGGTCTGTTTTGGGGAGCAAAAGTGTGGAAACTTGATATTCAGGCTTTTTTCGCTGAAAGGATCTGCAAACTACCAACTTCAGAACCAACTTCAGAATTTCATCAAACCAGCTCAGGTCATTTGTGTGGTTTTTTTAAATGGTATTTACGGTCTATGTAACATAATGGTGCAAAACTTTCAAAATTTTGGTGAAGGAAGCCATTCCTTCATTTATTTTAAGCTCTAAGCACTATTTACTCTGAGGTAAATAAATGTGCCACACTGCACAGGATACCTGAATTGGCAGCCTGTTCTGTGAGCTTGCTTATTCATTCATTCATTTATGCATTTATTTATTTATCTAATACTTGCAGTGTCAAAAAACAAAGCAAAGCAAAACAAAACCATTCTTCTTCAGAGAAGAACAGCAGATTCAAAGTTGATGGACTATGCCAATCAAAACTTACAGGAAAAACATGAAATCAAGATAACTTTTTTAAATAAAATGGAAATGGTTTATTGAATATTTACAGATAAATTGTAAACGCATAAAAACATTGACAGGATTATTGTAATGACCTGCAGTTTCCAAAGAGTATTTATTTAAAGAAGAAGAATAAATGAGCAAATTAGGTTAATTTGGATAAGCAGAAGATAATAAAAATAAATTTAAGGAACCACAGAAAGAGTGGGAAGGAAGTCAAGTTTTGAAATGTCAAAATGATTGTAAGATTAGTGAAATGTATAAACTTGTAAAATATATTTTTAAAAATAGACCAAAATTTCAATAAGGAATGGGGAAAATATATAATTTACCTTAAAAACCATTGCAAACAATTGAAATTATTAGTAGGATTGGAATGACACTTGTAGTTTAATGTTGTTGTTGTTGTTTTCTGCGTATGATGGCGTTTTAAAAGATTTGGATGAACAGAAAAGATTCATGAGGGAAAGTTTCATATAAGGACCCACAAAGGGGAGGAGGGAAGTTCAAGAAATTCTTCGAGATTCTCTTTTTATTTTGGTTGTTAGATAATTGTTTGTTAACTGTCAAAATCTGTAGAAAGTAAATACTTTTTTTTTTGAAAAAAGAGAATTTTGGGGGGAAATGACAAAAAAAGCAAAAGAAAACCAACGCGCCAACGGCAACGAGGCGAGAGCCCGCCAAAAAAAAACCGCCACAGAATCGCTGACCGTTATTCCTGTCTTTCTAACAGCCCTTCACGCGCTCTCTGTCCAACCAGGGCCTCGCGCGCGGTAAGGCGTGAGCCAATGAGCGCTCGTCGTTCTGCGAGGGCCGTTTGTCTCCATCCCGAGCGAAGCCATTCCTGAGGGGAGTGAGAGAGAGCGAGGCGTCATTTTCTCTTCGCTCGCTATTTTCTCTCTGCGCGCAAGCGGGGCTAGTGGGGGCGGGACGCATCCTGCGCTACTCTCCCTTCGGGCAGAGCTTGGCCATGGCGTCGTCGTCGTCGCCTAAAGGCTGCTTTGCGGGCGAGTTGGCCGAGGTGGAGATCGACTCCGACGGCTGTTTTAAGTACATCTTGGTGCGGGTGCAGCGCGGAGGCAGTGGCCAAAGCCAAGGCGGCAGTCCAGGCCGTGTTGGCAGCCCAAGCCGCGGCGGCGGCAGCCCAAGCCGTGGCGGCGAGTGCAGAGACATCGTGAGGGGATCCGCCTCCGCCGAGTTGCACAGTGAGAGATGAGATTTTACACGCCGCCTTCGCACCCCCGCCCCAAGGCGGCCCACAGATTGGAAAATAGGACATAGGCGTCTCTCGCTCAATCCACCACTTGGCGAATTGTTATTAGATAGATAGACAGATAGGGACTCTTTAACAGATTAAAAATAATAACAGCTAGAAATTTGTCGGGGGAGGGGAAATCATAAAAAAACCACAGATAAAAATAATAGAAACATTTGGGGGGGGGGGAGAGGTCGGGGGAGGGGAAATCATTAAAACCACACAGATAAAAATAATAGCTAGAAACATTTGGCAGGGGAGAAAGGTCGAGCGGGGGAGACAATTCTTTTTTTAAAAAAAACCCAAACATTTGGCGGGGAGGGAGAGGTGAGGGGGGAACAATCATTTTTAAAAACCACCGATAAAAATAACAGCTGCAAACTTTCTTTGGGGGGGGGACAATAATTAAAAAAGGATCCATTTAAACCATGCAAATATGGTCATTGCCAAGAGGTCCCCCCCAGTCCTCAAAAAGTACTGAAAAGTGTTAAAAGTAATTAACTTGAAGTTCTGTACCGCCCCGCCCCAGCAGAATCCTGAGCACCAAATGAAAGCTTGGGTACATGGGTGTAGCCAATGATATTTATATCAATAAAAATGCACAGCTAACAGGTTTGGGCCCCCCAATAAAAGGCCTGCCCCCACCTAACAAAACTTCTGCCTGTGCACATGCCCCATAATTGTCCTCTTTTTTTTAAATGCAAGAACTCAAGTGCTTTTTGGGGACATTCCCACCCCCAAAAAAGATCAACAACTCCACCCCCCAAACAGTTACAATAAAAATGGCATGGTGCCCACCCTTTAAATAAAAGTGTTAGTTTCCCAAAGTCTGTTGGAAGAAGAATGCAAACTGAATGTGTGTTGCCACCAGCAATTTTTGTTCTGTTGCTTTGTCTCGCTTTTGGGAAAAAGGGAACACGGCTGGGCTTCTTTCTGCTTGCTTAAGATTTGCAAAAATACACTTGCCAGTGGCTTGGTTAGGGATAATTCAGGACTTCTGCGACACCTAGAAAAATGAAATTTGATACACTGTCCAGCAGGGTACTACAAACACTAGAAAATGGGAAGTATGATAGTTTGTTTTAAGGGTGGGGGAGAGATCCCAAAATAAATTGAAATATGATAAACTTTGTAGTCCCAGTTACAGGTAGGTAGCCGTGTTGGTCTGAGTCGAAGCAAAATAAAATGAAGGAGTTTTTTTATTTTGCTTTGTAGTCCCAGTTAGAAGACTTAAATACTAGGCCATATGTATGGTTCACGTACAAGAGTATGAACTAGTGTAGATACAAAGTTGGGGAAACCCAGCCGGATGGGTGGGGTTTAAGTAATATATTATTAAAGTTTGAAAATCCTGCCCTAAAGGAAAGTGTTAAGATGCCTTTGCAACCCCCTATATGTTCCTAAAATTCTTTTTTAAAGGGGTGGGGATGGGAAACCATTTGAGCCCCCCGATATTTTTCCTTATTTTGAGCCAGCCTGAATATGCATGTTTAGCTGCCCAGAGTATTACATATAGCAGTAGAAATAAATTAAAAAATTAAAGTATTGTCCAGTAGCACCTTAAAGACCAACTAATTTTCTTCTGGGTATAAGCTTTCATGTGCATGCACACTACTTCAGATACACTGAAATAGAAGTCACCAGTGTATTTCAGTTTAGTAATAAGTTGTAATTCAGCAACTTATCTTTCAAGTCTATTTCTGAAATTCTTTTGTAATGACAGCTGCTTTGAGATCTTGTATTGAATGTCCTGGGAGATTGAAGTGTTCTACTGGTTTCTCTGTCTTGTGATTCCAATCTGACATCAGGAATCACAAGACACAGAAACCAGTAGGAGAACACTTCAATCTCCCAGGACATTCAATACAAGATCTCAAAAAGGTGCTTTTAAACGGGTGTAATACTGTAAAAATGGGTCAACGAAATATCACAAATGGGTCATAAATAACAGGTTTTGTTTAATGTACTGAACCTTCCCCTAGAAAGGGTAGATTTGGACTAAATTGGGGAGGGAGGGAGATATAGACTGGGATTTTGATGGTATTGACAGTGAGATACTGTGGAAAACTTAATGCATGAGTAGCACTAATCCCACATTGAACACTCATCTTGAATCACTCAAAAGTCCTTTACAACCATACTTTATTCTTCTGATAATCCTAGGAAGTAAGACACTGCTAATGCCATTTTACAAAAGATGGACTGAGAATAAAATACTGTACGCTTGCCCATGGCCATTCAGTGAAATCCAATAATAAATGCAGTTCTCCCAGACTCAAGTACAACTCTAGTCACTGGATTTCTCTATTCTAGTGGATTTCCCCCACTCAATTGATAAATCAAAAGATGAGGAGCACCGTTTGTTTGTGATAATTCCTGACATCTTTAGGCCTGAAACACCCATGTTAAAAATGCTCCAAATCTGTACAGAGGCAACGTATTAAATGCTAACGCTCAAATGAGGCAGAATTATTTTTGTACTTCAAGTATTTACACCTTTATTTTTATAAAGTATTCGTAGTGCTATTATTGTTTTGCAGATCAGCTGTATGAAAAGATATGTTGTGAACTTGAAAAGATGGGCTGTATGTGCAAGTGCCTTGGAGGAGGAAAAATTGATCACAATAGCAAAGACAAAAAAATCCATGTATCTGGTAATTCAGTAAGTGTTGTATACATCCAGTATCTAAATATGACAATTCACTTCACATATGTTCTAGTAATTAATGATAATGTCACAAAAATGTATTTCATATTGGTCTCTGAGAAGGAGCACAATTATGAATTACATAATATTGACGGAACTGAATATTTGTTTAGTATGTGAATGTATCAGTCATTGCATAATCCACTAAGAAATTTACTTTTACCAGAAACAAGAAATGACTTGTATTATTTTAAAGCTTTATGAATAAATAAAATAAAATCCCTATGAAAATAAAATTTTATAATTAAGTTGCTACAAAAGCTCAGGCAGGTGACAGCATCCTAAAACAAGCTAGTATAATTACCTGTGAGAAGAGCCACAGAATCAATCAAGACTGGTTTGCTGAAGTCCAGCATCTACAACTATATTGGCTATTTAAAGGTTGCTAATAAGATGTCCAAACTTCTCACAACCAAGGGAGAGCCATTCTCATCACAATTTTAAAAGAGCTTCAAAAAACCCTTCTCGCTTTAATATCTAGTATGATGAAGAGTTCTGGAGATCTTAAAAGCTTGCAAATGGTTTTGTTAAATTTTGATTGGCCTAATAAGGATTTAGGGTGGTGTAGGAACTGTTATAGGGACCCAGGTGGTGCTGTGGTTAAACCACTGAGCCTAGGGCTTGCTGACCACAAGGTCGGCGGTTCGAATCCCTGTGACGGGGTGAGCTCCCGTTGCTTGGTCCCAGCTCCTGCCAACCTAGCAGTTCGAAAGCACGTCAAAATGCAAGTAGATAAATAGGAACCGCTACAGCGGGAAGGTAAACGGCGTTTCCGTGTGCTGCTCTGGTTCGCCAGAAGTGGCTTTGTCATGCTGGCCACATGACCTGGAAACTATACGCCGGCTCCCTCGGCCAATAATGCGAGATGAGCGCGCAACCCCAGAGTCAGTCACGACTGGACCTAATGGTCAGGGGTCCCTTTACCTTTACCTTTAGGAACTGTTATATATTCTTACTGCCTTTGTTTTCCCCACTGTTCTTGGAGAAAGAACAGTAGATATTTTCTGCCCTCATTTTCCTTTTCGTTTCCCAAGCATGTCTTACTATCATAGGGGGGAGTAATCTGGCCTTTTGGGTAGAGAACAGAAAGAAAAGATCCCAATTGATACAAACTATGTGGTGTACTTAGGTACTTATTAAATGAAAAATGAGATTGATAATCATATGTTTGCTTTGAAGAAATTCTAGCAAGAATCTTTAGCGCACACATTTTCCCTTTAGGAGTAATAATTTTGTGCATTCTTCTTTCCTACAGGCATATGGTAAAGCTGATCATTCCATGACTGTGGCAATACTGAAGAAAACCTTTAAGGATTATGACATTAGTTGTTCAGATGACTAGTGAACTGTTGCTTTGCAGTCTAAAATTTAAAGTCAGTTTGTTCTTGGTTCTTTTCAACATAATTCTAAACTTCCACCAAAATGTATAATTTAGCTTAATGCTGAATAAAAAGCTTGACTGTGAATTTGTGGGTGCTTGATTCAAAATTGGTTTTAAAAGTTCTTCTGATCTTGTGAAATTCTGCTATAAGCATTTCAAATATTGTAAGACGCAATTTCTGCCCACAACCTAACCTAAAGTGGTGGTATCAGTTTAAAAACAATGTAGAGCTTAATCTGCTCTTAGTGAATGGGGATACAGTACAGTACAGTACTTTCACGAGTTCTGTCTACATCTTTCCTGTGGAAGCCCTTTTCATTTGGTGGAACTCTATTAATCATAGAGCAGAGATCAACTTTTCCTTATCTGCTTGATTAGATAAGGAGAGGGGGAAGGTTGTGGCTTAATTGGCCGCAGTATCAACAACTATTTATGCTTGGACAGAGAACAAGAATCCAACTTCACCCTGCCTTTCTTACAGAGAGGAGAAGCATCATGGATGGGAGAACATCCCCTGGGCACTAAGAGCCAAGGAGCAAAGCTTGGTCAGTTTCTGATTTCTAATGACATAAGAACTACACTAGGCATGGTGGACATATTAGGTCAAAGCCTAAGAATTCTATTAATGGATTTGCAAATTGATGGTGAGGCCTTGAGGCAATCACCAATCCATCTTAAAAGGACACAAAACACATTAACTCAACATGCTGCTACGACTTAAGTTAGGCATTGGGGCTACCAATACTGTGTACCTCTTTTTAAAGGTCCAGATGATATTCCAATAATTATTAAGTCTAAAACAGTTTTTTTAAAACTTAGGACAGGTTCAATCCCTAGTAACATGAACCAGAACTAGTGTGGGTAGGGATAGAATGTGGAATTAACCTCTCATAGCAGAGCCTTATAGCAGTAAAGATAATTTATTAAAAGAATTGAGTATTTCAAAGGTAAAAAGCTGAACCAAGAGATTTTTTTAAAAAGCTAATGTAACTAAAAATGGGTCTGAGCAAATGCCTTCCCACTTTATGGATTGCAGAAAATACTTTTCAAAATTCACTCTAAAAGGTGGTGCTTTCCAAAAATAATGTCTTGAAGATGCAGTCCATGCTGCCAGTCAAGGTGAAGTCTCCCAAATCCAGGAGGTCAATTTCTACCTAAGATTAACTTCACCTATAGAATCAGCTGATCTTCCCCCCTTTTCATCTGCATTTCAGAACCTGAAGGAGTGGCACAAGGTAAACTTTGCAAAGTTTACCTTGTGCCTCAAGTACTCTTGTGCCTCAAGTACACAAGGGAGTTCTGGTTAATTTACTCCAGTCTCTAAAGCAGAGGTGGGGAACCTGTGACTTCTAGAAGTTATTGTACTCCCAGCTCCTACCAGCCCCAGCCAGCATTGCCACCCCTAAATCAGTAGTCAAGAATGTTGAGAATCCGTTGGGGGAAAATCAGAATTGGAAATGGAGTGCTGTGGAGGAGGTTGTAGCTGGCTGCCACAGTGGCCTGTTAGAAGTTACAAATGGGGAATGGGGAATATGTGGCACCTGCTATAGTGCCACCTTCACAGGTAAACAGGTGCAATCTTCACAGGTAAACTTGTCCCAAGTAGTTAAGGGCTTTATATACTTGGCCCAGCAGCAAATCAGCAACCAGCGCAGACCTCCAAGCCCAGGTGTTACATACTGAAAGGTCACACTCCTGTCAGCAATCATGCTCCAGCATTCCATACTAACTGCAGCTTCCAGCTCAAGTGCAAGTGCAAGGGAAACCCCACACCAGTACATTGTTGTAATCCAGTCTTCAAGCAACCAACACATGAACTACCATGGCAAGGCTTTACCAGTCCAAGAATGGCTGTAGCTGTCAAACCAACTGCAGTTTTTAAGAGGCACTTCTAGCCACTGAGGCTACCTGAGCCACCAGTGACAGAGCTGGATCCAGAAACAACCCCCGACTGCAAACCTGCTCCTTTGCAGGGGGAGTGCAACCCCATCCAGGGTAGGCAATTCACTAATTTCTCAGACATGATAACTACTCGCCCACGGTGCCTCCACTTTGCCATGATTCAAGCTTAGCTTGTTTTCCCTCATCCATCTCACCACTGCATTCAAGCAATGCAATGGCTCAGTACTCTGTTGTATTTTTTAATTAAGTATTTAAATCTAAATGATTCATTCCTTCTCAGATTTTAAAGCCATGATCTCAGTGTATACTGTAAAGGAGATATTTTGGGGCTTAATAGCCCTTTAGTGTGATCATGTACCGTTTAACTAATTTGAAACTAAAAATTCATTTTTATTATATTGATCCGTTCTGATCTATTGTTTCTAATTCTGCAGAGCATTCTGCACAATGGAGGGGCTGCTGTCAGTCCAATCTGAGTCCATATTATGTGTAACAAGCTGGATTAGATATAGAATTTTCAATATCACAATTTGATGCAGAGCTCATATAATCTACTTAGATTATATAACAGATAGCAATAATAGAGTAAAAACATACCTGATTATGAACTTCCATGTGTTTGCATGAAGTGCATGATCTATGCTGGAAATAGCAGAACAGATCTCCAGCAAAGTATGAACAGCTGTAGAGCAAAGGACAAAAAGTAAATGCAAGGTACGTTCAGCATATAACATAGCGAACCGTTCAATACAATGAAGATCATTCAGTTCAACAAAGACCACCATTTCCCTATGTTCACAATATAGTAGTAAAGTGATAGCTGCACTTTTAATTGCTTTCATCTCACATTTAGCCCTGAATTTGAGAAGCAGATCATCCTGGACTGATGAGGAACACCAACTTTAACAGAAGGGAATAGGTATGTGGTAGGAGTTTATACATTTGGGAGAGTGGTTTGCTTTAAAGTGCATGGTTTGCATACACACCTGATGCTATAATTGCTATGCTGTCTTCAGCAGCACAGGAGTTCACAGATACCATCTCAAGCAGTTCCATAAACTGCTTTTGCAAAGCATAGGCCTCCTTAAACAGAGACTGGAGTAAATCCGAAAACAAGTGGAGACACTCGCTGTACAATGACTCACTATTCTGTAGCAAAATAAAAAAACAAACGGAGAGAAAGTGAACACATTGCATAGATCAGTGGTGGGAGTAACTAATTCATGAACCAGGTCATTTCTCTATTCATATTATCTGTAGCTGCTAAGCACTAAATACCAGATCTCACTACATACTATACAAGATGTATTCCAGAATTTATCCCAGATAAAACAACAGAGTTTCTTGCGACACCTTATAGACAAGCAAATGCCTTACTTTGGCATAATATACATTTTGGGTGTTTGGGTTTTTTTGCTGCAGCATACTAACACCAGAGGTTCTCCCCTCTGGAAATTATCCTTAAAAAGTATTAGTGCGTATTAGGATAGTATTTATTGAACAAAACTGTATTCAGGCTTTTTCAATATCGATTTCAATGGAAACAGACAAACACTGGAAAATTGTTTGCACCAAGTTACTAATTCTCTAATAACCTTGTTATACCCTGTGAGAATATAGTTGGCAATTATCTAAAGGGTTGTTTTCCACTGACAGCACAAGGCTATCAGGGCAGTATAGAAATTTAATTAATAGTACTAACTATGAAGTTCACCAACCTTGCAGTGTACAAATGTGTTCTTGATTACATGAAGAATGGAAGAGGGAAGACTGTAGACGTGTTCTAAGGGCACAACATCCTGTACAGTACAGATGTGGCGCACAGACCCTGTTAATGCTTCCAACACATGTACCAAAGTCTGTACGACAAAAATTTTATTATTGTAAGCATCAATGGAGGTTATATAAACAACAATTCAACACAAATCAAAACTGGCTTCTTTCCCACCATTGCAACCAGCTTTTCAAACTGTTTGAAAAACTGGCCTGGCTTAAGCTCAGCAATCAAGTGGCTATGGCATTGCAGCCTGCCTTAATACTATTGCTGCCACAGGTCCAAAGAGAGGGAGGGGAGGGGAGGCAAGTCGCACTGTGTCCACAGACACTCCTCTTCCTCTACATGGCAATAGTGACAGCAGTAGAATGCTTTTAAATTTCTCCTGAAAGTCAATAATGAGGGAGAGAGACAACAGTGAGGGCAATCCACAAAGAGAACCATAACAGAGAAGGCTCTGACAACGCCAGAGGCAGCCCCCTGTCGTGGCACTACCAACAAGGTCTTGGATCTTGTAGGGTCCAAGATGGTTGATAATAGGGGAGGTATTCAGGTCCCAAGCTACTCAGAGCTTTGTGTCTTAATACCCTGAAATGGGCCTACCGTGTTTCCCCTTTTTTAAGACGTAGTCATTATATAAGCCATAGCAGGATTTCTAAGCAATTGCGCGATACAAGCCATACCCCGAAAATAAGACATACTGATAGACCCTTCACCCACTAGCAATAACCCCCCTCCTGCCAGCCAACTCCCCCCTTAAAAATCTCTCCCCATTTTGCTGTCGCTCCACAGACACGTATTTCCTTTAAAAGCTTGTAAAAATGCACCGAACAGCCGTAGCTGCTGGCTGCCGAAGCCTTGTGATTTCCCTTCCCCGTTTCTGAGAGCATTTTTTTAGCCAAGCTGTGTAAGCTCTACTTGGTGAAGGGGAGAAAAGTGGGGTGGGGAGGAGATGAAGGCACGAGGAAGAAAAGAGGGGCGATTGAAGAATGCAAAGGCTGTTTTCCCTTTTAGGGAGAGACCTCCGTGCGCGCGTCTGTCTCTCTCCCCCCCCCCTGCGTCTCTCTCTCTCTCTCTCTCTCTCTCTCTCTCTCTCACACACACACACACACACACAGCCCACCTCTCGCTTCCCCCCACCTTTCCCTAAATTCCCTTCCATTCAATGCACGTTGATTTCCTCTTAACGGGAATCTCCCGTGTCTGATTGTTGTCTCATTGCTTTTACCGGGCATAAAGCAGCCTTTTAAAAATCCTGCTGCAGTTTTCTTTCTACCTTATGCTGCTTGGTTGTCTGTGGAGCTGCCCCTTTAAGGATTTGTAAGTAGTCTGGATCGCAGTCCTTGCCTTGGGGACTTTTATTTATTTATTAAGGACTTTTTCCTTCGCTGTTTGCGAGCTGCTAAAAGGAGCTGCTAAACGCTGCTTTACACAAAAGTTAAACTGCCGGTCCTAACAACACGTGCTTCCTCACCTCGCTGGCTCAATTGCTTCTCAATTGCTACCATTTACCAAGTCAGCAATCTTAATTGCTGCTTAGCTGGCTTCTTTGTTCTCAGCAGGTAGCTTCTTTGCTATCAGTGATAGCACTGCAAAGTGCTATGTTGTTGGAACTTCAGACAGTCTTGCAGTCTTGGGCAGCTGGCTGGTAGAGATCCTTACTTGCTTTAGGTATAGGCTACTGCTAGGACTGTATCACACAGATAGATTCCATTATACTGGTTTAGATTTAAGAAGCTCCAGTGTAGCAGATTGCTATTAAGTGAGTCCCCACCTTGGAGGAGAGAGAGAGCAGCCCTTCGCGAACATCCCAGGGCCGGGGAGAGAGGGCTGCACCAGGGACGCACACACCTCCCTTCCCTCAGACTCGTAATAAAAATACCGGTACCAGTAAGACATCCCACCAAAAATAAGCCACCCTGTGGTTTTTTGAGAAAAAAAAGTAATAAGACGGTGTCTTAAAAAGGGGGAAACACGGTAATAGCTCACAGGCAGCCTGTTCAGTACTTTCAGGAACAGTGGCACATGTTTCTATTAGGCTTCATTTAAAAGTCTAGCAGCCACATTTTGCACTAGCTGCAGCCTCCAGATCGTCCTTAAGCGTAGCTCCATTACAGTATTCCAGGTGGGAGGGCGATGTGTTTCAAACGCATGGGTCAGACTAGAAACAGGGATGATGAGAGTGGAGGCTTGTATCTGCCTAACATCAATCTACAAATGGCTGACATTGAATCTGCTCCCCCGAGGAATAGCCCCACTGATCCTCTGCGACCAGTTCCAGTCAGGCTGGGAGACAGCAGTCCTGAACTGGGTTTTGCCCCTCAAGCCCTTCTAAGTCTGCGGTTGGGCCAAACAAAAGTTACGGTTAGGCAAAGAATCAGACACCGAGAGACAACAGGACTGCTCAGGGTGCCCCAACTATAAAATTGGAGAAATTGAGAGAGATATAGCCGCACCGGCAGCATATCTCTTCTTTCTTGTATCCAAAAATGCAAGAAGGGCTTTTACTCTCATCAGAAGCTCGGCTCTGCCCTCGCCTGTCCTGGAAGGATCCTTTTAAAAAGTCCCATATGCTCAGAGAATTTGCGCCTCTTCATTGGGGGAGATAGGAAGCCCAGAGCACTTATTTTTTAGATGTCCCTTTTATAGAGACCATTGATCCCCTGCTGTCGAGGCTCGCTGACCTCCCAGAGAAGCAAAATTTTGATCTTCTCCTGTAAAGGCAAAGATCAAAAGACGACCTGGATGGTCGCCAGATTCTGTGTACAGATCTGTAGGCGCAGACCACCCCACGATCCAAACTAGTTCATTAAGAAAACCCCCAAACTCAGTTCCTCGGGTGATTCTGGGTCATTTCTCTGCGGTAGCTTATCTCAAAGTTTTTAAGTGTCTATACGCTTATCACATTTATAAATTTTAAATTTGCTGTTGTACAATGTTTGTTTTCCTTCTGGGATTGTAACCCCAAGTGTGTTTTATAAGCTGGTTTCGACCGTAATAAACTATCATCATCATCAGGTGGGAGGTCATCAGGGCATGGATAACTGAAGTCAAGCTATCTTGGTTCAGACATAGTCATTGCTGACAAATCTGCCTAAGCTGGGCATAAGCGCTTCCTGCCACAGAAGTCACTTGGGACCATACTATTTTATTATACTAACAAGTTGCAATCCAAGGATATTCCAAAACTACAAACATATTCTTTCAGTGGAGTGCAACCCTTTCCAGAACAGGTCTTACACCTAATTCCTGGACTTGGGTACCACCACCCACAGTACCTCTGTCTTATCAGAATTCAACTTCAGTATATTGGCCCCCATCCAGTCCATCACTGCTTCCAGACACCAGTCCAACATCTTCACAGCCTCTCCTGATGCCGATGGAATGGAGAGAGAAAGAGCTATCTGCCATCAGTATACTGATGGCACCAAGTTGCAAATCCCCAGATGACAGCTGCTAGTGGTTTCATATAAATGTTAACTAGCATAGGAGACAAAACGGACTCTTAAGGGACCCTGCAGCCCCAAAACCATAGACCTCGTAACAATCTCCTAGTACTGCTTTCTGATAGTGATTCTGCAGGTAGCAGCTGACTCAATGAAATACAGTACCTTCCACTCCTACCCTCTTGAATCACTCCAGAGGGTTGGGAGTCTCACTGTTGCAGGTGCTGCCGACATCCTTGGCACTGTAATTTGACCATGCTATAGGGCAGGCATCCCCAAACTGCGGCCCTCCAGATGTTTTGGCCTACAACTCCCATGATCCCTAGCTAACAGGACCAGTGGTTGGGGAAGATGGGAATTGTAGTCCAAAACATCTGGAGGGCCGAAGTTTGGGGATGCCTGGTGTAGAACAAAGGAGTCTTATTTTGCTTAGCTTTTCGGCTGATAAGGCTTTTCAGGCTATAGTTTTTGGCCATGAGCTGATAAGACTCCATTGGTTAAAAGTAAAAGGTAGACGACCCCTGGATGGTTAAGTCCAGTCAAAGGCGACGGGCGTTGCAGTGCTCCTCTTCCTTTCAGGCCGAGGGAGCTAGCGTTTGTCCACAGACAGCTTTCCCGGTCATGTGGCCAGCAGGACTAAGCCACTTCTGGCAAACGAAACACCATGACGGAAGCCAGAGTGCACAGAAACACTGTTTACCTTCCCACCACAGTAATCCCTTTCCCAGGTCGAATATCAAAATCTTTAACCAGTATTTCAAGGCAGCCCACCACACTTTGATGAAAAGTGAAAATAGAATTGAATTAGAAACACAGTTTGGAACTTGAAGTAGGAACCAAAGGATCTTTGCCTGGAACCCTAGCTGCATTTTCCTAGCCCAAGTATGGGAGGACCATTTTAAAACAGTATTTACTGACGATTGCCCCTATTTGTGATGATTATTATGCAGAGCTGACAAAGCTTCCACTTGAGTCCAGTTATGGTAGAAGTCTGTGTATTAATTAGGAACCTGAAGAGCAGTAAGGACCCGGGAAATGACTTTATCCCAGCCGAGTTGATCACATCAAACCAGTTATCAAACCCCCATGACTTCTCTGTTAGCAGAAACCACTGCAGACTGCAGTCAACTTGTAACGAGGATAGAAAAGGAGTGGGTTGTAGAAAATGACTGGGTGGGATTTGTCTTTTCTTCTGAAATATTCTTTCAATTCAGAGCTCATGAGGCTCCTGTCTGAATGTGCTTTTAGTGTAGCTTCTTCAACAATTATTTCTTCCTGAATTGGGCTTGAAGATACTATCTTAATTGGCACTGTTTCAATATAAGCTTCCCCATGTTTTATGTTATGTGAGATGCTTGTTATATCTTGATACCTGTTTGGCAAACTGGACTGTTCTGCCCAATTGCAAAAATTGAGAGTGCCCATAAGGCACCTGAAGCGCAGTTCAAAGAAACATCAACAACGGAACAAGAAACTGGCATCCAAATATTTAAAACAAATATGAATGCAAAAATGCAAAATCCTTCAACTGTCTGAATTCTGGATATATTCTTCATGTGATAATTAAAGTGGGATTAGGCAGTCACACTGGATAATAAAAAGTTTTTCTAAGATAATAGCACTAAATGCATTTCCAACTACCCACTGTCTTGCTCCAGTACTTTATCCGGGACAACTGTAAAAGTAGCTGTTAAAATGCCTCAGTGGTTCAATCTAAATTTAGATTCAGTTCCAGCCATCAGCATATCAACACTTAACACACCCCAGCCCAGGTGACTAAACTAGGCAAATGCTTGTCCAATTTGAACTATGCCCCTCTTCCTTCCTGCACTAATTTCCAATAAAGCTTATACCTCTTCAGTGTCCTGTTTGGTTACTGGAAATAAAATGAAACCAGGCTGGCTTTCTTCCAAGAAATGTGCATCTCTGAGCCAGATGTAGAGTGCAAACTGATTGGATTTGGAACAGACAACAAAGTACTCCACACAGTACAAAGTAAAAACTACAGTCATGTGGTTTTACATAACAATTACCTGTTCCTTGGCAGGTCTTAAAATTAGGTAAATACAACCTCGGATGAACAGCAACACATATCACACTGTGCCATGATTTATTTAACAGAAATACAGCCAAAAATGGAGACACCACGTACACCTTATGATTCAATAGGTTGCAGAACCAGCTTTAGCAGCAATGACTTGAAGGAATCGGTTTCTGTATGGTCTTATCCAGTGGTGGCTAAACTTGGCCCGCCAGCTGTTTTGGGACTACAATTCCCATCATCCCTGACCACTGGTCCTGTTAGCTAAGGATGATGGGGGTTGTAGTCCCAAAACAGCTGGAGGGCTGAGTTTGGCCATGCCTGGTTTTATCAGTCTCTCACATTATTGTGGATTAATTTTGGAACACTCTTCTTCAAGTTGCTTCACTTCATTGAGATTTGCACCATCGTATTTATGCACAGCTCTCTTAATGTCCCACCACAGCATTTCAATTAGGTTGAGGTCTGGAATTTGACTGGGCCATTGTGACACCTTGATTCTTTTCTTTTTCTGCCATTCTGTCGTAGATTTGCTGGTGTGCTTGGGATCCTTGTCCTGTTGCATGACCCAATTTCAGCCAAACTTCTAGAATACTTTGGTATACAGCGGTACCTCAGGTTACAGACACTTCAGGTTACAGGCTCTGCTAGCCCGGAAATAGTACCTCAGGATGAGAACAGAATCACACGGCAGCGGCACTGCAGAAGCGGGAGTATTAGCTAAAGTGGTATCTCAGGTTAAGAACAGTTTCAGGTTAAGAACGGACCTCCGGAACGAATTAAGTTCATAACCAGAGGTATCACTGTAGAGGAGTTCATGGCCGACTCAAGGACTGCAAGGTTCCCAGCAGGTCCTGCGGCTGCAAAACAAGCCCATACCTGCCAAGTTCCTGTCAGAGAAATAAGGGATCGGACCGGAAGTAGCGCTGCCGCCATTTTGGAACTGGGCGGAGCATGCTCAGAAGCGACTTTTGATGCTGCTTTGCCCAGTTCCAAAATGGCCACCGTGCCAGAAATCGCACTGCAGCCATTTTGGAACTGGGCAGAGCTGCATCAAAAGTCGCTTCTGAGCATGCTCCGCCCAGTTCCAAAATGGCCGCCGCACCAGAATAAACCGGGGGAAACAAAAAAAATCAGTTTTTTCGGCTGGGAACAGCGGGAAAAACGGGGGTTTCCCGGGGAATACGGGAGACTTGGCAGCTATGAACAAGCCACAATCACCACCCCTTCACCACCGTGCTTGACAGTTGGCATGAGGCGTTTGTGCTGATATGCTGCTTGGTTTTTGCCAAATGTGGCGCTGTGCGTTATGGCCGAGTTCTCGTCTGTCCAAAGGACATTGTTCCAGAAGTCTTGCCATTTGCTCAGATGCAACTTTGCAAACCAAAGCAGTGTTGCCATGTTATTTTTAGAGGAGGCTTTCTCCCGACAGTCCTTCCAGACAAGCCATACTCGAAACAAAATAAAAAAATTCCTTCCAGTAGCACCTTAGAGGCCAACCAAGTTTGTCATTGGTATGAGCTTTTGTGTGCATGCACACTTCTTCAGATACCTGAATAAGTGTGTATATGCACACGAAAGCTCATACCAATGACAAACTTAGTTGCTACTCTAAGGTGCTACTGGAAGTTTTTAAACTTTTGTTTTAAAATTTAACACGCCGAGGCCTGTACAGCCTGAGATATAACTCTTGGGTTTCTTGTAATTTCTCTGAGCATTGCAGTGTCTGATTTTGGGGTGAATTTGCTGAGACATCCACTCCTCCGAAGACTGGCGACTGCTTTGAATGTTTTCTACTTGTGAATAATCTTTCTCTCTGTAGATAAGACTTAGCATTGTGTATTCAGAACAAACTATTTGAAAACTTTTTTTCAAAAAAAGAATATAATTTCTAGCAAAGACTCTGTAGATGCAGAAGCAATAGAATCAGGGGACAAATTCACAACCATGAATTAAGAAAAATGTGCTATCAATTTACTTAAGAGCTGCATGAAAGCAAAACAATAAAAAAGCATTTACAGTACTAACACACTGAGCACCTTAACAGGATTTCTTAAAGACCAGCTCAATAACGAAACGCTTTAGCCCTTTGTCAATAACTTTAACAATTCTAGACTTAAATACATTTTTCTTCTCAATGAATTTTGTAAAAAGGTGGACCCCACCTCCACATCCAAAGTAATGTGCTTTGCTGGCTAAATAAACACACCCATTTATTCTCAGTAATTTTAAAAGTGTTTCATGCAAAGCCTCATAGTAATCTGGATTATAAATAGTCTCAGAGGTGAGTATGAGATCATATTTTGCTAAAGGCTTACTGCCATTTAATAGAAGATTACTAAACTCTGACCATTCCCCTGAAAAGAATTTGCATTTAGAAAACAAGTCTTGGGTATTTGGACATTGTTTTAGAGAAAGCTCAGTATTTTCAACATCATCACCCTGATTACCACAGTTGACCAATACATTAGGCATGGTTAGTTCTTCAATCACAGTGCTGTTATAGTCCTGAAAATGGACCTGTTCAGCATTTCTTTTTAATGCAACTATTCCCAGCAACCCGGCCCCACAGCCAAGGTCCAAAACTAACTTGTGTGCAAACTGAATTTCAGCTTCTGACAAATAATCCATGAGATCAAAGGTGCACTCCCAGATCTTCAGACCTCCTTCATAGACACCCGAGATTAGGTCAGAATGAGAAGAAACACTTTGTGACACAATGTCTTCCCCAACAGCATTTTCAGAGGGTGCTGTCTCCACCATAGAAATATTTACACAACGTGTATCTGGGGGGAGGGTCCCCAAGACTTTGTTTTTAAACAATTTCTGGAAATCTTCAGGGAGATTATGCTCTTTGGCACATTTAAGGCACAAGCCTTCTTTAGGCATAATGTTGCTTTTACTCAAAATTCTGTTGTCTGCCACATTAGAAGAGATTTCTGATAAATGTTCCTGGTTTAATATTGTTTCTTCTGAGGAAACCTCTTTACTCTTTCCTGTAGTGTTCTCTTGCTTGTCCAAAAAGACTAAAGACTCCTGTACCAATCCCTGCATTCCATTCCCATCTGCCTCTATTCTGTTTTCTGCTGCACTGTCAATAGAGAAGTTGAACTGAAATTCCATTTTCCTGTAAAGCAGGTAAAATTACAGTTTATATGCCAGGCATGAAGCGCAAAGACACTCCAAAGGAAGTAGATTGTTTTCCAAGCCAGTCCAGTCTTCACTGTGAGATCTTCTACTATGAAGACTCCACTACTTCTTTGAATAAAAGCCTCCTTTAAAAAGAAAAAAGAAATGTATTTGACAGAGTAAGGAAATACAGGTAATAGCATTTTTTAAAAAAAATATTGTAAGAGTTTTAGAATGTTTTTGCTTTGTTTTTATATTGTGTACCCTGTTTGGCTCCTTCAGAAAGGCGAGGTCTAAATTAAATTAATAAACAATTACTATATATAAAAATACTACTACAGTACTGTTTTTCACAATGTTGAGATGGGATACCTGAGGATGGTTTAAATTTACCCCAAAGTACCCAACACTGCTCTTAGCTGTTCTCCCTCCAGCTTGGAGGAATTTAGTGAAGCCCTGTTCAAAGTAGACGAACTATTACAGACAGAATATGTCCTTTTATTTTGTGAGGACAGGTTTGTCCAAACCAACTTTAATCCGCCACCTTTGCTTTCAGAAGTATTACGTTTCAGCTTATGGGGACAGCAAAGAGCAATAGTAAGCATGCTGTTAACCCATTTGGCATCAGATTTGTAGAGGGATGAGTGTAGCTCAGGGGTTTTAGCACAAGCTTTGCATGCAGAAGGTCTCAAGTTCAAATCTCAGACATCCCAAGGCATTAAGATTGTTAAAGGGCTGTGTCTGAAATCCAGGAAAGCCGCTGCAAAAGTTGCTATATAGAAAAATATGCAAAGTGGATCAATTATCTTCTATATTTTGAAGAGCTTCCATTTTTGAAGCAAATCCATACATTAGAATTATTATTATTACATTACTATGAAATAGACAGTAGATACATGCCATGCATGTGAAAACGCACTTACATTTATATCTCATATGTCGAAATGACCTGCAGTTTCCTAAGAGGAATAAAGCAGAGGAATAAATGAACAAGTTAATTTGGAATGCGCCGGAAATGTAAAAATGAATAAATTTAAGGAACCGCAGAAAGAGGAGGAAGTCGAGGGTCGAAATGTTAGGGCTACATATAACTGAAAACCATAAATTAAAAAAATCTATCTATATACATATATAGATACATAGAAATAGGGTTTCCAGACTCAATAGAGGACAGGGCTTCTGTGCCTTTAATTGCCCTGCTCTCTTTTGAGTCTGGAAACCTTAAAGAGAAACCAGCAGACCCTTTGCTTGGAAATTAAACAAAGGGTCTGCTGGTTTCTCTTTAAGGTTTCCAGACTCAAAAGAGAGCAAGGCAATTAAAGGCACAGAAGTCCTGTCCTCTATTGAGTCTGGCAACCCTACAGTACATAGATACCTTACAGCCACAGCTGCACCTTATTTAGAAAATGCATATTCCTCTTCCTAGAGGGCTCTTTTCTAGGAAAAGTTCAACGCGAGGGGGGAGCAGAGCAACAAGAGAGGGCTACCTTCCCGAAATAACCTTTTCTGCGGCGGGCACAGAAAGCAACCAAAAGGCAAGGACGTGAAACTGAGGCGTTTCAAGGTTTCGCGCTGTTCATTTCCCACCCCTTGCCATTTTGGCAACTGGAGGGAGGCTCGGGGGTTGGCTTGCCAGTCAGTCGTTGCTCACAGTCTGGGTCCTGGTTGGACTTCTTTAAAGAAAAAGGAAGAGGAAGACTCGCAGCGCCGGGAAAGCGGGGTTTGAGGCGAGGCCTGCCCCGCCGGAATTTCTCCCCTTCACTCCCAGGCGCCACTTTTCCCGGCCTTGCCTGGCTCCGCTGCCGCCTCAGCTCCGCGTGCGCGCTGCCCTCTCCGTCGTCGTCGTCCCCTACTTCCTTCCTTCTTTCCTCGCGAAGCCTGACGGGATGCCCAGAAAGGGGCGGGGCCTCCGCTTCCAGGGCGCCGGATTCGAGCGGCGCCGTCGCTGCCGCGGCCGCCTGAGGGGAATCTTCGAAGCCGCCGCCTGAGGGGAATCCCAGGCCGCCGCCGCCGCCGCCGCCATCATGTCGCAGGTGGAGCCGGAGACGCTGCCGCCGCCGCTGCTATCGGAAGCGGAGGGCCGGGCCGAGGAGCTGGGCCTGGGCCAACTCCCCACGGCCTTGCCCCGCCTCATCATATCCTTTCATTGCGGGGAAGAAGCGGAGTTTGTATGTGTGAGAGAAAGACACCCCCCCCTCATAAACTCCCCTCATCCCGCCCACCATAATCTGTAGCGTCCTTCTATTGCTCCTCGTGGCCCCGGGACTCCCGCGGGGCATCCTCCTCATCCTTTTTAAAATGTATTTAATGTATTTATAAACCCGCCCCCGCAACTCAGGTTAGAAATAATTAATAATAATTTATTTAATATTTAATAGTTTATTTTTTATTATTATTTAAATAAATCAGAAGTGGAAGTTGGGGGGGGGAGCCCAGGAGGGGTGGGAAAGAGGGGATCATAATATGAATGCTATGGATATGTGATGTTTGTAAATAATTGAAAAAGAAATGGAATAAAAATTTAATAAAAAGAAAGGAGTATTTATTTATTTATTATTTATTTATACCCTGCCCATCTGGCTGAGTTTCCCCAGCCAATCTGGGCGGCTTCCAACAAAATATTAAAATACAATAGCCTGTGAAACATTAAAAGCTTCCCTAAATGGTTTGGAATCCTGCCAACCTAACAGTTTGAAAGCAGGTCAAAAAGTGCAAGTAGATAAATAGGTACCGCTCCGGCGGGAAGGTAAATAGCGTTTCCATGCTCTGCTCTGGTTTGCGAGAAGCGGATTAGTCATGCTGGCCACATGACCCGGAAAAACCGTCTGTGGACAAACGCTGGCTCCCTCGACCACTAAAGCGAGATGAGTGCCGCAACCCCAGAGGCATCCGCGACTGGACGTAATGGTCAGGGGTCCCTTTACCTTTAAATGGCTTGAAAACGTAAAGGGGGGGGGGGTTGGAAGGCAATCACTTACAAAAAATAAATCCAAAATATGACCCCCAAGGAAAATGTTCAAGGTCACTACTGTGCCCTTTTAAGACTCAGGATAGAATTAAGAACAGCTTGAAAACATAAAGGGGGAGGCAATCGCTTAAAAATAATGATTAAAAAATCCAAAATATGACTCCAAGGAAAATGCTCAAGGTCACAACCACACACTTTCAGACTCAGGTTAGAAATAAGAACAGCTTATAAACGTAGAGGGGGGAGGCAATCAAAAATAGTAGTTAAAAAATCCAAGAATCTGACCCCAAGGATTCTCAAGGTAAGTACTGCGTCCTTTCAGACCCAATCTCCTCCTGGGGCAGCCGTGTTTTGTTACCTTGTTTACACACACACACACACACACACACTCTACAAAGCTGCCCTGTGTTTTTCGGGATGAAGGGCAGTATCTCTCCATATCTATATAGCCAGATGGGTGGGGTATAAATAATAAATTATTATTACTACTACTACATATATATATCTATAAATTTAGTTAATAACAGCAACAACTTTAGAGTACCATTCTGTACAGTTGGAACGCAATAGGAAACAAAGCTATTGGCGTGCCGTGCGAATTCAACAAATACCTTTGTTCTGTAATCTTTCGCAGCAGAGGGAAAGTTGATTTTGAGCCAGCCTTTTATCTGCCAGCATAAGTATGGAGTTTTTCTTTAGTATTTGTACTCTATGTATCAGACATCTGATAGCTGGACCCAACGTATCGGTAAGTAAATGTTGTGCAAACTTCAGTTAGATTTACTCCGTGCTTTTTTTCTTGGGGGTACGCATACCCCTAAACATTTTGTCAATCTTTGTACTTCTGTTCATTTACTGTATTTATTTTCCCCAATTTGCACTATAAAATGGTGATTTTCTTGAGTCAAAAAGAGTATACCTAAACATTTGTTTTAGAAAAAAAAAGCATTGGATTTCCTTCCCTGTTTGGTGGTGATTGTCCAGGAATGTTTCCTGCAGACATGAACATGGGATGCAACCTAGTCACATCCACCTTGGTTGGCAAAATGCACTGAAATTGTGCCTCTTGGTTAGTTAGGAGTTTTGCCCCAAGGAAGAAGCCCCACTAACGTTGCATGGCAGTTTTTTTTACGTCATGCTGTGGAGCAGGGCAATGGACTTGGTTTGGCACCTACAGCTTTTTTCCTAGTTTCCCACCACAATCCTTCTGCACCAGTAACTAGCAGTTATTGCTTGTAGGTGTTCGGAAACTGCATCCTTGGGGTCCATCTTTGATACCTTACTCTCTTTTTTTGCACGCTATAAAGATCTATGGCTATAGTTTCAGTTCTCACTACAGTATGTTGTGTATGTACAGACAAGGCTTTGTGCAAACAAATGCCGCAGAATAATGAGAATGGAGTGATTGTTCTGTGGTATTATGGCAGTTGATAAAACTGTTGTGTAACTCTTGATTTTGTGGGAAATTAATGATTTGTTTTAATATTAAATGTTTTTAATGGGTCTTTTTTAAAAAGAAAGAAAAAAGAATGACTCCCCCCTTTGTTAGTATTATGGGTTTACTTTCTTAATTTTTTTCATTCCCAGGTGTCTTAAGGATCTTGACAGAGCAATTTCTACCCCAAATCAATCTTTCTGAGCTGGAGCAAGCATTTTTCTCTAAAATACTACCAAAGGTATGACACTATTTTGAACCAGCAAGTGTGTGTTAAGAACTGCTGACTATTCACCTACTGTTATTTATATGCTTGAGCTGATCTTCCAGAAGCATGTCATTTCTTTAAAGATACATTTTTTATTTACTTGTTTAATGGGAGCTTGGCTTGTGTCAGTGAGCAGCTTGCTTTGAACAGTGGAGCTAACAGATACTAGATTTTATCACTGTTTTTCCCCATTTTAGTTGAGGAAATGGGTCTATAAATGGTTGATAAATGATTTGGCAATTTGGTAGGAGTTTAGCATTGGCTTGTTTAAGTTAGCAAAAAGGCCTCAATCTGCGATTACCTTAGCTATCTATAAAAATAAACTTCTGAATCTGGGGGATTTGTTAACCAATGAAGAAAAGGGGTATGATTGCCAGATCCAGAAATTGTTGCACTTCTAGTTTGAACGAAATGTCAAAATAATTACAAAATCTCCATTCTATGGTGATTTCTTTAGTCCCTACTCATAGGATGGTGTCATTACAAACATAATGGATTTTTGAATGCTTCTCTGTGTGGTTAGATTATGGAAGTAGAAGAATTAAGCAAGATTTGAAAAGATGCTCAGTTATCTTGGAAGATTTGCAAGGCATTGTGAATTTGGATTTCTCCAGGGGTGTCTGTTATCTCTTTAAATGGAGGTTCTGTATTTGACTGCCATGGCTAATCACACTATACTCCCAGATTTTCTCTTGTACTTCTTAAAAGCCATCAAAGTTAATAATAACCATCCCAACATATGACAATGCTGTGCAATTTGGTTGCATTTAATATATACCGTAGAACACAGTGGAACCTCGGTTTATGAACACCTCGGTTTATGAATTTTCGGTTTATGAACACCGCGGACCCATCTGGAACGGATTAATTCACTTTCCATTACTCTCAATGGGAAAGTTCGCTTCAGTTTATGAACGCTTCAGTTTATGAACAGAATTCCGGAACCAATTACACCCATGCTTCCATGCTTCGGGTTAAGTATGCTTCAGGTTGAGTACTCCGCGGACCCGTCTGGAATGGATTAATCCACTTTCCATTACTTTCAATGGGAAAGTTCGCTTCAGTTTAAGTACTCCGCGGACTGTCTGGAACAGATTAACCCACTTTCCATTACTTTCAATGGAAAAATTTGCTTCAGTTTATGAACAGACTTCCAGAACCAATTGTGTTCATAAACCGAGGTACCACTGTATTATTTTAATTGAAATCTGCATTTTTCCCCTAACAGACAGTACAATTATTTGATCTTTTGATATATGAATTATCCCACCAAGCCACAAGAGTAACAAGCCAGAATGTAGAGTTACGTGAGACATTAAGAAACCATCTGCAGGTAAATCAAGTGGAATTAGAACTAACAACAGGAATGATACCAATTATATATATTTTCCACATTGTTGGCAATATTTTGGGAGGCAGTATACCAGCATATACATGGTAAATCATTTGAGGATTTGTGAGCATATGTTTGATTCTATTCTACAAAGGTTGAACTTGATGCTGCAACTGGTTTAGGTTTGTTGGAGATCCCTAGAGCAGGCATCCCCAAACTTTGGCCCTCCAGATGTTTTGGACTACAATTCCCATCTTCCCCAACCACTGGTCCTGTTAGCTAGGGATCATGGGAGTTGTAGGCCAAAACATCTGGAGGGCCGCAGTTTGGGGATGCCTGCCCTATAGCATGGTCAAATTACAGTGCCAAGGATGTCGGCAGCACCTGCAACAGTGAGACTCCCAACCCTCTGGAGTGATTCAAGAGGGTAGGAGTGGAAGGTACTGTATTTCATTGAGTCAGCTGCTACCTGCAGAATCACTATCAGAAAGCAGTACTAGGAGATTGTTACGAGGTCTATGGTTTTGGGGCTGCAGGGTCCCTTAAGAGTCCGTTTTGTCTCCTATGCTAGTTAACATTTATATGAAACCACTAGCAGCTGTCATCTGGGGATTTGCAACTTGGTGCCATCAGTATACTGATGGCAGATAGCTCTTTCTCTCTCCATTCCATCGGCATCAGGAGAGGCTGTGAAGATGTTGGACTGGTGTCTGGAAGCAGTGATGGACTGGATGGGGGCCAATATACTGAAGTTGAATTCTGATAAGACAGAGGTACTGTGGGTGGTGGTACCCAAGTCCAGGAATTAGGTGTAAGACCTGTTCTGGAAAGGGTTGCACTCCACTGAAAGAATATGTTTGTAGTTTTGGAATATCCTTGGATTGCAACTTGTTAGTATAATAAAATAGTATGGTCCCAAGTGACTTCTGTGGCAGGAAGCGCTTATGCCCAGCTTAGGCAGATTTGTCAGCAATGACTATGTCTGAACCAAGATAGCTTGACTTCAGTTATCCATGCCCTGATGACCTCCCACCTGATGATGATGATAGTTTATTACGGTCGAAACCAGCTTATAAAACACACTTGGGGTTACAATCCCAGAAGGAAAACAAACATTGTACAACAGCAAATTTAAAATTTATAAATGTGATAAGCGTATAGACACTTAAAAACTTTGAGATAAGCTACCGCAGAGAAATGACCCAGAATCACCCGAGGAACTGAGTTTGGGGGTTTTCTTAATGAACTAGTTTGGATCGTGGGGTGGTCTGCGCCTACAGATCTGTACACAGAATCTGGCGACCATCCAGGTCGTCTTTTGATCTTTGCCTTTACAGGAGAAGATCAAAATTTTGCTTCTCTGGGAGGTCAGCGAGCCTCGACAGCAGGGGATCAATGGTCTCTATAAAAGGGACATCTAAAAAATAAGTGCTCTGGGCTTCCTATCTCCCCCAATGAAGAGGCGCAAATTCTCTGAGCATATGGGACTTTTTAAAAGGATCCTTCCAGGACAGGCGAGGGCAGAGCCGAGCTTCTGATGAGAGTAAAAGCCCTTCTTGCATTTTTGGATACAAGAAAGAAGAGATATGCTGCCGGTGCGGCTATATCTCTCTCAATTTCTCCAATTTTATAGTTGGGGCACCCTGAGCAGTCCTGTTGTCTCTCGGTGTCTGATTCTTTGCCTAACCGTAACTTTTGTTTGGCCCAACCGCAGACTTAGAAGGGCTTGAGGGGCAAAACCCAGTTCAGGACTGCTGTCTCCCAGCCTGACTGGAACTGGTCGCAGAGGATCAGTGGGGCTATTCCTCGGGGGAGCAGATTCAATGTCAGCCATTTGTAGATTGATGTTAGGCAGATACAAGCCTCCACTCTCATCATCCCTGTTTCTAGTCTGACCCATGCGTTTGAAACACATCGCCCTCCCACCTGGAATACTGTAATGGAGCTACGCTTAAGGACGATCTGGAGGCTGCAGCTAGTGCAAAATGTGGCTGCTAGACTTTTAAATGAAGCCTAATAGAAACATGTGCCACTGTTCCTGAAAGTACTGAACAGGCTGCCTGTGAGCTATTACCGTGTTTCCCCCTTTTTAAGACACCGTCTTATTACTTTTTTTTCTCAAAAAACCACAGGGTGGCTTATTTTTGGTGGGATGTCTTACTGGTACCGGTATTTTTATTACGAGTCTGAGGGAAGGGAGGTGTGTGCGTCCCTGGTGCAGCCCTCTCTCCCCGGCCCTGGGATGTTCGCGAAGGGCTGCTCTCTCTCTCCTCCAAGGTGGGGACTCACTTAATAGCAATCTGCTACACTGGAGCTTCTTAAATCTAAACCAGTATAATGGAATCTATCTGTGTGATACAGTCCTAGCAGTAGCCTATACCTAAAGCAAGTAAGGATCTCTACCAGCCAGCTGCCCAAGACTGCAAGACTGTCTGAAGTTCCAACAACATAGCACTTTGCAGTGCTATCACTGATAGCAAAGAAGCTACCTGCTGAGAACAAAGAAGCCAGCTAAGCAGCAATTAAGATTGCTGACTTGGTAAATGGTAGCAATTGAGAAGCAATTGAGCCAGCGAGGTGAGGAAGCACGTGTTGTTAGGACCGGCAGTTTAACTTTTGTGTAAAGCAGCGTTTAGCAGCTCCTTTTAGCAGCTCGCAAACAGCGAAGGAAAAAGTCCTTAATAAATAAATAAAAGTCCCCAAGGCAAGGACTGCGATCCAGACTACTTACAAATCCTTAAAGGGGCAGCTCCACAGACAACCAAGCAGCATAAGGTAGAAAGAAAACTGCAGCAGGATTTTTAAAAGGCTGCTTTATGCCCGGTAAAAGCAATGAGACAACAATCAGACACGGGAGATTCCCGTTAAGAGGAAATCAACGTGCATTGAATGGAAGGGAATTTAGGGAAAGGTGGGGGGAAGCGAGAGGTGGGCTGTGTGTGTGTGTGTGTGTGAGAGAGAGAGAGAGAGAGAGAGAGAGAGAGAGACGCAGGGGGGGGGGAGAGAGACAGACGCGCGCACGGAGGTCTCTCCCTAAAAGGGAAAACAGCCTTTGCATTCTTCAATCGCCCCTCTTTTCTTCCTCGTGCCTTCATCTCCTCCCCACCCCACTTTTCTCCCCTTCACCAAGTAGAGCTTACACAGCTTGGCTAAAAAAATGCTCTCAGAAACGGGGAAGGGAAATCACAAGGCTTCGGCAGCCAGCAGCTACGGCTGTTCGGTGCATTTTTACAAGCTTTTAAAGGAAATACGTGTCTGTGGAGCGACAGCAAAATGGGGAGAGATTTTTAAGGGGGGAGTTGGCTGGCAGGAGGGGGGTTATTGCTAGTGGGTGAAGGGTCTATCAGTATGTCTTATTTTCGGGGTATGGCTTGTATCGCGCAATTGCTTAGAAATCCTGCTATGGCTTATATAATGACTACGTCTTAAAAAAGGGGAAACACGGTAGGCCCATTTCAGGGTATTAAGACACAAAGCTCTGAGTAGCTTGGGACCTGAATACCTCCCCTATTATCAACCATCTTGGACCCTACAAGATCCAAGACCTTGTTGGTAGTGCCACGACAGGGGGCTGCCTCTGGCGTTGTCAGAGCCTTCTCTGTTATGGTTCTCTTTGTGGATTGCCCTCACTGTTGTCTCTCTCCCTCATTATTGACTTTCAGGAGAAATTTAAAAGCATTCTACTGCTGTCACTATTGCCATGTAGAGGAAGAGGAGTGTCTGTGGACACAGTGCGACTTGCCTCCCCTCCCCTCCCTCTCTTTGGACCTGTGGCAGCAATAGTATTAAGGCAGGCTGCAATGCCATAGCCACTTGATTGCTGAGCTTAAGCCAGGCCAGTTTTTCAAACAGTTTGAAAAGCTGGTTGCAATGGTGGGAAAGAAGCCAGTTTTGATTTGTGTTGAATTGTTGTTTATATAACCTCCATTGATGCTTACAATAATAAAATTTTTGTCGTACAGACTTTGGTACATGTGTTGGAAGCATTAACAGGGTCTGTGCGCCACATCTGTACTGTACAGGATGTTGTGCCCTTAGAACACGTCTACAGTCTTCCCTCTTCCATTCTTCATGTAATCAAGAACACATTTGTACACTGCAAGGTTGGTGAACTTCATAGTTAGTACTATTAATTAAATTTCTATACTGCCCTGATAGCCTTGTGCTGTCAGTGGAAAACAACCCTTTAGATAATTGCCAACTATATTCTCACAGGGTATAACAAGGTTATTAGAGAATTAGTAACTTGGTGCAAACAATTTTCCAGTGTTTGTCTGTTTCCATTGAAATCGATATTGAAAAAGCCTGAATACAGTTTTGTTCAATAAATACTATCCTAATACGCACTAATACTTTTTAAGGATAATTTCCAGAGGGGAGAACCTCTGGTGTTAGTATGCTGCAGCAAAAAAACCCAAACACCCAAAATGTATATTATGCCAAAGTAAGGCATTTGCTTGTCTATAAGGTGTCGCAAGAAACTCTGTTGTTTTATCTGGGATAAATTCTGGAATACATCTTGTATAGTATGTAGTGAGATCTGGTATTTAGTGCTTAGCAGCTACAGATAATATGAATAGAGAAATGACCTGGTTCATGAATTAGTTACTCCCACCACTGATCTATGCAATGTGTTCACTTTCTCTCCGTTTGTTTTTTTATTTTGCTACAGAATAGTGAGTCATTGTACAGCGAGTGTCTCCACTTGTTTTCGGATTTACTCCAGTCTCTGTTTAAGGAGGCCTATGCTTTGCAAAAGCAGTTTATGGAACTGCTTGAGATGGTATCTGTGAACTCCTGTGCTGCTGAAGACAGCATAGCAATTATAGCATCAGGTGTGTATGCAAACCATGCACTTTAAAGCAAACCACTCTCCCAAATGTATAAACTCCTACCACATACCTATTCCCTTCTGTTAAAGTTGGTGTTCCTCATCAGTCCAGGATGATCTGCTTCTCAAATTCAGGGCTAAATGTGAGATGAAAGCAATTAAAAGTGCAGCTATCACTTTACTACTATATTGTGAACATAGGGAAATGGTGGTCTTTGTTGAACTGAATGATCTTCATTGTATTGAACGGTTCGCTATGTTATATGCTGAACGTACCTTGCATTTACTTTTTGTCCTTTGCTCTACAGCTGTTCATACTTTGCTGGAGATCTGTTCTGCTATTTCCAGCATAGATCATGCACTTCATGCAAACACATGGAAGTTCATAATCAGGTATGTTTTTACTCTATTATTGCTATCTGTTATATAATCTAAGTAGATTATATGAGCTCTGCATCAAATTGTGATATTGAAAATTCTATATCTAATCCAGCTTGTTACACATAATATGGACTCAGATTGGACTGACAGCAGCCCCTCCATTGTGCAGAATGCTCTGCAGAATTAGAAACAATAGATCAGAACGGATCAATATAATAAAAATGAATTTTTAGTTTCAAATTAGTTAAACGGTACATGATCACACTAAAGGGCTATTAAGCCCCAAAATATCTCCTTTACAGTATACACTGAGATCATGGCTTTAAAATCTGAGAAGGAATGAATCATTTAGATTTAAATACTTAATTAAAAAATACAACAGAGTACTGAGCCATTGTATTGCTTGAATGCAGTGGTGAGATGGATGAGGGAAAACAAGCTAAGCTTGAATCATGGCAAAGTGGAGGCACCGTGGGCGAGTAGTTATCATGTCTGAGAAATTAGTGAATTGCCTACCCTGGATGGGGTTGCACTCCCCCTGCAAAGGAGCAGGTTTGCAGTCGGGGGTTGTTTCTGGATCCAGCTCTGTCACTGGTGGCTCAGGTAGCCTCAGTGGCTAGAAGTGCCTCTTAAAAACTGCAGTTGGTTTGACAGCTACAGCCATTCTTGGACTGGTAAAGCCTTGCCATGGTAGTTCATGTGTTGGTTGCTTGAAGACTGGATTACAACAATGTACTGGTGTGGGGTTTCCCTTGCACTTGCACTTGAGCTGGAAGCTGCAGTTAGTATGGAATGCTGGAGCATGATTGCTGACAGGAGTGTGACCTTTCAGTATGTAACACCTGGGCTTGGAGGTCTGCGCTGGTTGCTGATTTGCTGCTGGGCCAAGTATATAAAGCCCTTAACTACTTGGGACAAGTTTACCTGTGAAGATTGCACCTGTTTACCTGTGAAGGTGGCACTATAGCAGGTGCCACATATTCCCCATTCCCCATTTGTAACTTCTAACAGGCCACTGTGGCAGCCAGCTACAACCTCCTCCACAGCACTCCATTTCCAATTCTGATTTTCCCCCAACGGATTCTCAACATTCTTGACTACTGATTTAGGGGTGGGAGTGCCCCGTTTGCTTCTCAGAGGTCCTGTGTTGACTGTTTCAGTTGATACCCACCATCTGAGTTAATGAGAGTAATTGGATGTGTGTGTGTGTGTGTGTGATGGTTCTAATAGCCTGTTGACAATTTGAGAATTGTCACAAGTTTGTCCCTTTCAGGCAAAGTCTCAAGCACAAATCTCTGATAAAGAACAGCTTGAAGCATTCCGATATACTCAGTGGCCTTTGTGAGGATATCCTGTTTTCTTTCCAGTCTTGTTTGCAGCTGGCTGAGCAGATGAAGCGGTCTGGAACAGAGGTGAATATGACTTTTAGGCATATTGACCTTGGGATGAAGTTGACTTCCATAGTATTGTGATTAAAGTTGCAAGGACGTGAACTTCTGAGAGCTTTAGACAGGCCACAGCCATAGTTTATGTTTGGGCAGCACACAAACTATTTAGAACCATAGAATCCTAGCTTTCCTTTTGGCCACTTTTTAGTAAATGGCAGGGATGGACAAAAACCTCTTCAGATATCTCTATCTCAGGAGCTAAAGGAACACTTGCTCCCCTAATGGTGAGCATCATGTAGACTGTCACTTTATTGGGCTACACACAGCTTGTTGCTGTTCTCCAGTGCAGTAATGTATCTAGGGCTTGATGAGAAAATTTGATAGAGTCATAGCTGGGGGGGGGGGAGGATTCCTGGATGGAAGCCAATCGTGTCGAGTAAGCACTGGTATAAGATCTGTTGTGCAGGCAGTAAGATGCCTGAAAATGGAAGGCGAGTAAAACATCAGAAAGCCAAATTAACTGTTTTTCAGAATTCCCAAGGACACATCTCAAATTATACATGCAGCTAAAATGCAGTTATACCTCTTCATGTTGTGTTTTTTCGGGTTAAGCACGCGGCAAACCTGTAAGTGTTTACTTCCGGGTTTCAGCGCCGGCGCAGAAGCGTTCTGTGCCGTTCGCGCATGCGCAGAAGCGCTACTCTAGTTACAGACTTTTCAGGGTGTGAATGACACCCCGGAATGGATCGTGTCCGCAACCAGAGGTACCACTGTAAATTTATTGGCAATTGTACCATAGCTTCTATGTATAAACAGGTTCCCCCCCCTTATGTTGAACGTCCATTGAAGCACAGGCCAGGGAATAAAATAGCCAGAACGTTACCTCACTGGACTGGCCTTTCAGTGCTGGGATAGGGCAGAGAGGTGAGGCATTTCTGGTATAAGTGTTCTAAAACACTGTTGAATGCTGTCCATTTGAGCTTTGATTTCTTCCCTTTCAAATAGGAGAGCATTGACTGCAAGTTGTTCCAAAGGACAGTCAAGCTGTGTAGATTCTTGGCCAATTCCCTGGTGCACTACACCAAGGTGAGAGATAGAAACTGGGTTCACTGATGCAAAATATATGTTTGACTTGAATATGCCTTATTTACTGTAAAATATTCTGTCTAACTTGGAAAATGTGATACCATATGTAAAAAGTAATTGGCAATATTCCATCTGTATTCATCAGAATCATTGCTTGTCATGTAGGGCTTAATTTGTGCTGTCTATATTATACATTAGATATTGTTAACTACAGACTCTACTTAGCCATGAAGTTTGTGCTCAAAGCTGTGTCTAAAGAACGATACCTTTTCCGTTTGTCATACCTGTCCTCTTTGTATTGTACAAATTGCACAACTCTTCTAGTCTGCAGTTATAGAAGTCTCTTTCTATTAAGTGAGTGAACATCATCTTTCTTTTTCACCCCTACATCCTTTGTGTCAATTTGCAAATGTTTTGAGAAGAACATCACTTGACGTACAGAATCAAAAATGGTGTTTGTCCCAGAAGGAATTTAGATTTGCTACCCATTTTTTATTGTTGGTATTTGTACTGTTCCCATGTTTTGTAACAGCCCTTGTACCACAGACAGATAAAATGGTTCACTAATGATATCTGAATCAAATTTCCTTCCTTAGCGGCAACTCCTGGAAGAGCAGTTTGTTTTTGGTGTTTTGCAGAAAGTTTTAACATTTGTCTGAAATGCTTTAGGAATTTATTTGGTTCTTAAATCACAAGTATTTGCTGTGATTGCATTGTCCATCTGTAGTTGTTAAGAGTTTAGTTAAGTCAGCATAGTATTTTTGTGTTATATCCCATGTTATGCTTCCTTTTTTCATGAATAAATGTTTTTTTGTTTTGTTTAAGGTTATCAGTTTTGCCCTGGGTTTAGTAACTTTAGCCTGTTTCACCCTACTTTTATCCACTTAGAAGAGTGAATTAAATTTGATTTAAAAATATGTAAAACAGATTTTTAATTCTTAATTTATTTTGATTTTTTACTTAAAGCAAACATCTCTTTTAAAAATGTATTGACTTAAAAGGAGATCTGAATTTCATACAAGCGCTTTAGTCCACACTAGTGTCTTAAAGCTGAGCAATGGGTATCCATGAGACTGAATTAAAGGCTGCTTTTCCAGGTAAAAAAATAACCAAGAGTGGTACTGTATATCACTTATGGGGTTAAGCACAACTGTGCATCCTATAAATATCCATTCAGAAGTAAATCCAATTGAATTAAAAAGTGTTTATACCCCAAAAGTGAGTACAGAATTGTAGCCTATACAGTACAGTAAGTCTTGTACTAGTGTGTATTATCTTTTGAACAAAGTTCCACTCTGCTTAGAGGGACTTCCAGATGTGTATAGACAGGATTGTAGCATTGCAGCACATTCCTATACACAAAAGTAATTGTAGCCTTTTATTTCAAGTAAGTTGTTTTGCTTAATATCCTTGTATGTGCATACAGAGCAAAAAGAAAAGAAAAGTATAAAATATACATGAGTTGCAGGGGTAAAAAAATTGAATTATGCTCCTAGATTGTTTAAAGGCTCTGCTTACTTGCAAGAATTGTATGTAAAGTGCGGCTAAAAAGTATATTTAAAAAATTGCAACATTAATTCCCCAAAAGGTCTGAACCTACAATAAAGATACAGATAAAATGACTAAAATATAATAATATATTATCTCATCTATCCAGAATGATGCAAAGTTTCAGCTTATACAAGGGAATAAAAGGCAGTGGAGATATAATTATATATTAATGAATTTTAAATTTTAAAAGTATTTTAAATTGTTGGCTTTACAGGAGTTCACTCCTTTCCTGGCGGAATCCTGCTGTCAGCTACATCAAACATACCTTCAAATATACAGGTAAGTGGTACCCGATAATTAATTTGGTTTTTTTGGCATAATTATTATGTCATTAGTGTTTTCTGTACCTGAGCTTGGAAGTAATTTGAAAGCTGCCTTCCTGGTATGGCAGTTTGCAAATAGTGGGTTCCAAACTCATGATGACTGAAGACTGATGTCCTAGCATCTGTCAGGAGTTCGTGCAGGAGCCGGGCCCTGGGACCAGCAGGGCTTTGCAGGATTGGGATCCTTTTCGGCTTGTTCCGGAGAGGCAGGGTGCGGCCGCACAGGTGAGGCCACTGTCAGGAGTTTGTGCAGGAGCAGCGGGGCTTTGCAGGACTGGGATCCTCTTTGGCTTGTTCCGGAGAGGCAGGGTGCGGCCGCACAGGTGAGGCCACTTGGTATTCGCTGCACCTGGTGGCAAGAGCCGGCAGGGGATATAAGGCCAGCATTTCTCCTCAGCTCTTTGCCACAGCACTCTCTGCCTCGCCGTGTGCCTCCTTACCTTTTGACCGTGACTTCGTGCCTTGACCCTCGGACTGTGACTTTGTGCTTTGACCCTCGGACTGTGACTTTGTGCTTAGACCCTTGGACTGTGACTTTGTGCTTAGACCCTCGGACTGAGACTTTGTGCTTCGACCTTTGGACTGTGACTTTTTCCCTTGTGCTTCTTGACCCTTGGACCTCTGCTCCCTGGACATTTGTGCCTACCATCTTGCCCCCGGTCCCGACGCTCCTTGCTGGGACTTCGCTCGTAAACAGCCCGGACCGTGACAGCATGTACCTGCAATAGCCCCATTTCCTTCTGTATCAAGGTCTGTGCCACACAGTGTCATAGAATCGTAGTGTTGGAAGGGACCCCTAGGGTCATCTAGTTCAACCCCTTGCGATTCAAGAATCTCAGCTAAAGCATCCATGACAGATGGCCATCCAACCTCTGCTTTAAAACCTCCAAGGAAGGAGAGTCCACAACCTCTTAAGGGATACTGTTCCCACTGTTGAACAGCTCTTAAATGAATGTCACGCATACTATATGAACATAATTAAAGTGTGTCTTGTCTTAGCTCCACAGAGTTTCTGCATTATTTTGAACTTTAGGAATTCATGTTTAGTGCTCTTCAGAGTACAAGTGATACATGAGGCATTCTGTATTCTTTCCTGACAGCAAATTTCCTCCAAGTCTTTATGCTCCAACGATTTCTAAGTCTCATCAGGATGAAATAGCAAGGGAATTCCTCGTGACGCTGGACTCTCTCCTACCCCACCTGCTCTCTTTTAGGCCTTTCCTAGAAGTGGCGTTAAGTAAAACTTCAGGTAAGCTTAAAGGCCCTGACGAGGTTAGTACTGCATTCTCTTGCAGCAGAGAACTGGGTGGAGAATTCTGATGGGCCCTGCAAGCCAGGCGTTTCTTCCCACTAGTCGGCTGCAAGAATAAAAAAATTCCACAGTAGCAATACTGCACAATCAGACCAAAGTTACAGTGGTACCTCTACTTACGAATGTTTCTACTTACGAATGGAGCTCCGTCCGCCATCTTGAATGCGGTTTAGATAGGATTTTTTCTACTTACGAATTTTTAGATAGGGTTGCTTCGACTTACGAATTTTTTCTCCCAATGCATTCCTATGGGATTCGACTTACATTTTTTTTCTACTTACATATGTGCGTTCGGAACACATTAAATTTGTAAGTAGAGGTACCACTGTACTTATTAATAACTCAGCTTTGTTCAGGTCATAAACATTATTATTATTATTAGATTCATTTCATGGCTTTAGAATATTCTTCCCATTCTAATTTTAAAAGCTAATCTTTCTTTTTCATATGTAAAATTTTATATTCTTATTAAAGGCTTAATTTCTCTTAATAACATTTTTATTTGTTTAGTTATAAGCCATAAACTTTTTGCAGGTGCCCCATAATACTTGTTTGGCATTTGTAAGAGATTGATCTTTTAGTGTGGCAGCACTCACTTTGGAACTCCCTGCCTATTAATATCAGGCAGCTGCTTTCACTGTACAGTGGTACCTCCGGTTACGGATGGGATCTGTTCTAGAGGCCCAGCCGTATCCCGAAAATTTCGTAACTGGAGGACTGCTTCTGTGCACGCTTGAGCGAGAAACCCACTTCCGCGTTTGCCGCGGCCATAACCCAAAGATTCCGTAACGTGGAGGTTACGCAACACGAGGTACCACTGTATTCTTCTTTGGCACCTTCTGAAGACATTTTTGTTTAGGCAAACCTTTCCAACATGTGCAGTGTTCCATGTGTTATCATTCATTTTAGCTTATTGTTGGTTTTCATTCATTTTGAATAGTTGTTTTTTAACTATTTTTACTGATAATGTTATTGTTTAATGCTTTTTGCAAACTGCTTTGAGGTTTTGTTACAATCAAGTAGTATATAAGCAATGTATAAACATTAAATAAATAAAACAGATAAAAATTACAAAGACAAATGAGTTTTAAGTACATGGTTGTAGATTTCCAGATTTATTCAGACATGAGAGCTCCATATACATGTAAGCTTGCTTTAAAAGTTTTCACTTAAAAAACGTTTTTTCTTTTTTTAAAAATGACTTCAGATCTCTCTCCTGAGCTGCATTTTCCACAATGTCGTCTTCTGCTTTCTGTAATGGACAAGTTGCCATCCCAGCCCCAAGATGTGCAAGCTCTTTGGAACACTGGAAGTCAGTTACCAGAGGAGATTCCCAGGTAATTCATTGCTGCTGTAGTAAATTAATATTAGTAGGGAAGCATTTTTGTGATTAACATACTTGGTGTTGCCATCCTCAGGTTGTTTTGAACATGTTTTATAAAAAGATTTGTTGTATTGAGTGAAGGGTTTAGTGAAGGTCAGCATGATTAATTCTAAATAGAATTTCCTCAGTATTGTCAATTGACTGTATTATGGATAGTTCTTGCCAGATTTAAGATGCTTACTTCTGTTAGGCATACATCACTGAGAGTAGACTTTTGCAACATCTGGAAATCTAGCAGTCAGTAGCATAAAATCCACCCAGCACAATTTAGGGCTGCACTATCTCTATATTATTCGTTTTAGTGATGCATGTTGGATTGTTGCAAAGAGTTAGCTTTAGGTAAGAGGAAGTAATCCTGATGTTCTCCATTTCTCTGTAGAGTCTCCTTGTTTGCAGCCCTCTTCCTCAGTCTTCAGCAATGTCCTGGAGAGCTTTTTCTTCCTGTTTGTTTGCCAGCAGCAATGGGGACAGGGCAAGCTGAGGATCATGTCACCTTTTACCACTATGTCTGTGTCCATTTGTGTGCCTTTATCACATCCCTCTCGGTTTCACATTTCCATCTACTGGTAAGGAGAAGTATTGTAAGACAAGCCCCATCTGCTGACTTGGAGCAGCTGGTGGATTTTAAAACCAAGATTTCCAATATAAGTCATTCTTCTCCACTGCATATCTTACCATATAATAAAACCTTAAGATGACCTCTGTTTGTGTAGCTGCCACAGGCTAGCTACAGAGGATCAGTCCAGGGTGGTCCTCTCCTGCCTTTCCATCTTTGCTGCCACTGCCATGGAATGGGGGAGAAAGTCTCCCTTTGTCCATTCATTCTTCCACACTACTGCCTTAAGAGTCTCTACCCTGGAAAGAAGAGAATGAGGGGTTTGTCCTCCCCACTTCTGGAAGTTCGAGCTGTGGGAAGGGGTGCGTTGGTGGAGTTGCACAGGGAGTGGGAA